>NW_005842291.1:865718-888841 GCF_000455745.1 Alligator sinensis | reverse complement strand
GCCTGCGCCGGCCCGCCCCCCCCCCCCCCCCCCCCCGTCTTAGCCAAGCTAAGTTACAGAGGCTCCTAAAATGAGGGGTGCCCTGTGCCTGGCTGCACTGTTCCTCTGGGATGAGGATGTTGGCGGGGGCGGGGTGCAAACAAAATTTTAACTCTGAGTGGCTCAGCTCTAAGTTCGAGAACTGCTGCTCTAGGAATAACTGTATTGTATAAATTTAGAGAACGAGTTGAAATCTTTAAACATTTTCCCTAGGCATCTGTTTTCATTAAGGCCTCCTTTACAGATTACAGGTATTGTGCAATTACCTGGATAACCGCACAATTACCTAGAGACCAGCTATAGTTGCAAACTAGCTATCACACAATAAAAAATCTCCACCCAGCTATAAAGTTAAACCTAAACGTGTACTAAACTTTATAGCTCCATAGCAAACAGCTTTAACTTTGCATGGGGTCTCCACTGCAGCTGGGAACCCTGTCAGCTGACAGGGCTCCCAGGCACAAGAGTGCACCGCACCCAGGGAAAAACCTCTAAGCCTTAAGGATCGTGGCAGCCATGATCCCTAGGATCCAGGGGTTTCGTGCACCCCTGAGCCCTAGGGATCACAGGAGTCATGATACCCGGGGTCCAGGGGTGCGTGAAACCGTAGCACCCTGGAGATCTCAGCTACCATGATCCCTAGGGCTGTGGTGATCCTCTGGCCCTGGGTGTTTCTCAGGGCCCTAGGAATGCCACATATTGCCCGATCTCACAAATCACACTTCCTGCCATTCACATGTAGAGGGGACTAAAGATGCTGGCAATGACACCAACAGCCATAAAAGCAGTTCAAAAGCAGGCTTGTTCTGTTTGGGCAGCTGACTGGCTGAAGGGCTATGAAGCTCCACCACTCATTTTGATCTCAAATGGCTTATGCAATTTATGAGTTAATGAGAGAGCCTCATAGTTTATCTGAACAGCTCACTCATTTGATAAGCCACATTTAAAACAGCAGCCCAAGAATAGATTTAAAAGATACCAGTCTTTAACATAGCTTTATTTTCCAACTAGGAGGCCCTTTCAGTCTTCAAGAAACACCAAGGGGGCAGATGCAGGGAAGGCACGACAGGAAATGGATTATTCTAGAATAGGTATACTTTGTTGATGTGCTCTCCCTCTAAAGCACCAATTCTCAACCTGGGTACCACAGCATCCTGGGGTACCTTAAGATCCTTTCAAGGGTGCCATGCAATGTTAGTGCTGTTTGGCGTGAAAACGATTCACAAGATGAAACCAGAAACTTCAAGTAGGAATCCAGTATCATTCTGATTTGCTGTGCTTTTTCTTCAGAGCAAAAAAACCCCAAAAGATTAGAACAAAAATTATTGTTTTATTTCTTCCATAATCAAAACAAGTGAAAAATAAAGCTGGCATTTTTGAAGGGGTGCCTTGTCCGCATCATTCATTAATGATGTAGACACTGGAGTCAGAAGCGGACTGGCCAAGTTCGCCGATGACACCAAATTTTGGGGCAAAGCATCCACACCAGAAGACAGGCGGGTGATCCAGGCTGACCTGGACAGGCTCAGCAAGTGGGCGGATGAGAATCTGATGGTGTTCAACGCCGATAGCAGTGCGATGCGGCGGCTAGTAAAGCGACCAAAATGCTGGCTTGCATCCATAGATGCTTCTCAAGCAAATCCCGGGACGTCATTCTCCCCCTGTACTCGGCCTTAGTGAGGCCGCAGCTGGAGTACTGTGTCCAGTTTTGGGCTCCACAATTCAAAAAGGATGTGGAGAAGCTTGAGAGAGTCCAGAGAAGAGTCACGCACATGATCAGAGGTCAGGGAAGCAGACCCTACAATGACAGGCTGAGAGCCCTGGGGCTCTTTAGCCTGAAAAAGTGCAGGCTCAGGGGTGATCTGATGGCCACCTACAAGTTTATCAGGGGTGACCACCAGTATCTGGGGGAACGTTTGTTCACCAGAGCGCCCCAAGGGATGACGAATGGTCACAAACTACTTCAAGATCGTTTCAGGCTGGACATAAGGAAGAATTTCTTTACTGTCCGAGCCCCCAAGGTCTGGAACAGCCTGCCACCGGAGGTGGTTCAAGCGCCTTCATTGAATACCTTCAAGGTGAAACTGGATGCTTATCTTGCTGGGATCCTATGACCCCAGCTGACTTCCTGCCCTTGGGCAGGGGGGTGGACTCGATGATCTTCTGAGGTCCCTTCCAGCCCTAATGTCTATGAAATCTATGAAATCTTGTGTCTAAAAACTTTGAGAAACACTGCTCTAAAGCATCTACTTCTGCCACTGGGAAGACAGAATACTGAGATGGGATACTAAGCTAGATGGACCATAAGTGTGACCCAGTACGGCATGTTTTTTGTTATGATGACATAACTAAAGAATGTCCAGTTCAAACTGTGTTTCAGGATCCTTCAGCACTTTGTTCATGACACTGGAACACGTTTCATATACATTAAGCAATACAGGTAGCTATTATCTTGGACAGAAGAATGCAGAGAACCTGCCAGAAGCAAGATTTCAAAAAAACCTAGGGCTCACATTCACTGGAGTTACTTGTACCAAGTGCCAGTGAGCTACCCTGGGATGCATCCAGTCACAGGATCTGATCTAGAAAAGCAGTCAGAGGCACTACTGGTCATGACTCATAAGTCTGGCTCCTGTGTACAGATATAAGCAGTAGCTAAAGATACAGCACCAGGAACAGCTCAGGGACCACCACAAAAAATCCAAAACCCTCTTAGGGGACAGATGCTGTCCATAGTATCTCAAATTTGATTTCTAAGAACACCTGTGAACAAGCTTAAAGATCATCACGCTTAATAGTTATCCAAAGATACAAATGTTTGCTAAGGTAAGATATTGTCAAAAAGAAAAAGTGTCTGATTAAAGTAATACTGTGCTAGAGAACTTAAACCTAGCATCCCACCCCCACAAGGTGGAGCCTTCCCTTGAAAGCAAGTCTGAACTCATATGATTTATTCCTTTACCAGTTGATGCTGAAGGATAGCCTGCTGTCTCTAAATGTTACATGGAACATTTTAGAAGCTATTTATGTCCAGATTTAGGGTTGGAAGGGAGTGGGGTAGGGAGGAGGGATCAATATGTTAAGATTTTTATGTTTTTAAAAAACTTGTTATGCTGCTTTTTTTTTTTTTTTTTTTTTTTTTTTTTTTTTTTTTACATTTGCAAAGATTTAAAATTCACATCTAACTTATGGATATGGCTAGTGTATACATACCAAAGTATGTGATTCTTTTAAACATGATTTCTCACCATTTAAACTGCCACTCAGAAAGTCTTGTACACAGTCTTGCCTAAGCTACAGTGTTGATTACAAAGAAAGTAAGAATGAAAACTTATTCCCAAGGTATTCCATGAATCCAAAAGAATTCATTCCCTTTCCACCACAACTTCGACTGCACTTAACAAAATACAGTTTACCAGATTCAATTTAAATCTCATCCAAAGCACATACATTTCCTTTTCCTATTTATCTTGAGACTTCACTGTGCCTCTTACTCAATTTTAATCTGCTTGGAAATGACTAAATATTTGTTAGTATTTCCACTACAGAACTATTTATCTTCATAGTCATGGTAATATATCCACACAAAAGCAAAGCTGTCAAATCCTTTCATTACAATTCGGCTTCTAATGTGGAGACTAGGGTGTTGGCATTTACATCTTACTGGACCTGTAACAGCAGATACTCATCATTATCACACTTTCCCTTCATGGCACCGTGTATTTTAAGAAATTCTCATGTGTTCAAACAGTATTACAGAGTATCAATTATGCATATAACTCTAGTGCAAGGGGATGTTAACATATTTTCTTTATTGGTCCCACATGGTGAAGTAAATTTCTACAAACTCCTATCTCTAGCCTTAAAGCAAAATAAATTCAAATAAGTCATGAATGTTTCCAGACAGATGCCCAAAATGTTCACTATCCATCCTTTATAAAATACATTAGCAACTGGAATTAATCATGTTCTCGCCATGTTCTGAAAAACCTCATACATTAAATAAATCTCTTCAGGTAACGTTATATAAACATTATATTTAAAAAAAAAAAAAAGTCAAGAAAGAATTCTGCTGATGCTGGCCAAAAATGCAACAATGTAGTACAAGATGATATAAAGCCATATCAATTAAAGTTTGATTCTTGACAAGGAGCATGAGAGACCGGGGGGGCAGGAGGGGGGTACATAAGGGAAGTGGAGGTAGAGATATATTCAAATGCCTATCCCGGTAAATTCAGGTAGGGAGTGTATATCCTTTTGGACCCCTTACATCTCAAAGGAGGCATCTCCTTGCCTGACAGATCCATGGTATGGTGGTGAATATACCTTCTGCAGTGGGGAACTAGAATTGTAAAGTGGCCTAGTATTCCACCTACACCTTCTTACATCTACCAAAGGAAGAGTTTTGATTCCAAATCCACATCTTTTTGTTTTTCTGTTCTGCATACTGCGCATTCATGCCACTTATAATGCATTCTATCTAATATTATAAAAGCCTATGTCTGTCTGTCTGTCTGTAATGCTTTATTTGCACTCTGATTGGCTCATGGAAACAGCCAACCAGAGTGCTCCAATCATGGGGGAGCGCCTCCATGATTGTGAAGCCATGTGGTGGACCAGATACAGTGTGGGGGAGCTGCTGGCCTTGGCTCCCCCTCTCCATTCCCTGCAAGTGGCGCTGAGGACTGAACAGGGGGTGGGGGAGCTGAGGCCAGCAGCACTGGCCTCGCCTACCCAACCCCGCTCCCTGCAAGAAGCAGAATTGTAGCAGCATGGGGCATTAGGTGGCAGCACTCCATCCCAGCCCCCTCCACCCCGCCATCATTCTTGACAGGCAATTGGCTAATGTGTGTACACACACACACTCTGATTTAGTCCATCGGTTTGTCTGTAATGCTTTTGGTGATCTGCACATGTATCACCAAGAGGGCAGGTGGCAATTGGCTGCACGGGCACAAGTTTGAGCTGATGCCGGGGAAGTTTGTGGTGGTAGTGAACATGCCCTGGCTGCCCAAGCAGTGGGACTTCCTCATGTCTCCCTGCCTAAGGGCCAAGGTGGGGGGTCACGGTGGGGAATATCAGCCCATCCCCGATATCCCCCAGAACAGCCAGCAGGAAAGGAGGGGAGCAGGGCAGGGGAGGCAAAAGGAGGGGGGTCACAGTGGTGGCTGTTGTTGGGGACAGGCACTGGAAAGGGAGGCAGGGAGGGGAGCAGGAAGAGGGCCCCAACAACAGCCAGCAGAGAGGGAGGCTGCACAGGGGGGAGGCAAAGTGGGGAGTCATGGTGATGGCTGTTGTCAGGGCTGGGCGGAAGGGAAGGGGAGGAGGGGTCACATTGGTGGCATTCCCCCCCGTGGCCTGGCCCCGAGAACAGCCTGCAGGGAGAAGAAGGTGGCAGGGAGGGAGGGAGGGATGGGAGCAGGGAGAGGAGGGAAGGCAGGCGAAGCCCCACAGTGAGGCAGAGGCAGGTAGGGGGAGGGAGCCCCCACACCAGAGGCTGGAGGAGGAGGTGGTGGCAGAGGGAGCCTTTACATGCTCAGCCCCAAAAGGTGAGCAGGGGGCAGAGGGAGGGCCATGTAAACACTCCCTGAAATCAATTGTTCTTGATAGGCATCTAGGTAGTATAATCAGAACTATTATGGACTACATTACATCTACTAAGGAACAAACAGGAAGACATTTTATATCTGATAACCTGAATGAAACATGATATGCAAATTTTGAAATTATAATTCCTGGATTAGAATACAATGAAGAAAGGAACTGTTTAAACACTAAAGACTTTTAACAAAACATAAATCAATTCCCCGCCAGAACCTTAAAAGTAGAGTCGGGTTACAGTGTAAAAAGATCTATATAATAGTTAAGAAAACACACACAAATACCAATTTTTAAGAGATATAAATATTTTCCATGTGCTTTTTCTGGGACAAACTCAAAACAAAATTGTTTAACAAGTAGATTATGGAAATTAAATTATGCCTGTCTTCTACTGCTCTCCAGAAGACAGTACAGTAGAATTTAATAGTAAGATATTACTGTTTCATATCTTAAGGATATGGGCCTAAATGCTTACGAATTTGCACACATTTGTAAACTTATGTAACAAACACAGAAGTCTGTATGCAGAGATACATGCAATGATAAAGATGCATGCAAAATTGAATATGCACTTAAATGCTTTTTTACTTTAAGACTTCTATTTTTAAAATTTTGGGGAGAAAACTGAATAAATTTCATCAACAAATGCCTTTTAAAGAAACATTTTTCTATTAAAAAATAACAATACTTTTGTACATTACTCTAAAGTTATGCAATAATACAGATCTAAAATAATGCATATAACCCATACATTACTTGCAACTATTCTCTGACAGTCTGTTTAAAGGGACTATGTATTTAGAGCCAAATTTTTTCATGAAGAAAAAGCCTGCATAAGCTGAAAGTCAGTATATAGTGTGCACACACTATTATGCTGACCTGGAGCAGTTAATATGAAAAACAGCAGATTTCTCCTTAGAGAACATGCACATAAAATCAGAGCAGAGTTTTGGTGCATCTTATTTAATACAGTGGCTGTACTCAGATGGTAGTACTGTCACCTTCAAGTCAAAATGTCATTCTCCAACATTCTGGAAAATATTCCTTACTTTCAACTCAATGCCAATTCTAAATCTCCATGGTGCAATTTAGGTGCGAAAACTATTGTCAAGTTCTACTTGCCTACAATTTCACTATACTATTGGTCTTTAAATACACTATAGCAGTGTGTCAAATGAATGAGCTGCTGTGCTGAAAGAGACTACCAGTGATCTTTTTCTTTTTTTTTTTTTAAAGATCAATTTGCTATCAAAACGACCTCATCAGATGAAGAATATAGTGAGGATATAAAGCTGGTTTCAGGGAAAGTTCTCTTCTTCACAACAGCCTATGTGAAATCCCATTTTACAGAGCTTGTTCTAAAGAAACCTGGTAAATTCACAGTATCTGACATAAATGTGCCTTGTGCCACGTTAAGATCATATCCTTTTGCACAGTTAATAGTGTTATCTATAAATGTTTTAGCTTGTATCAAATGATAGCACTTCTAACACTTCCTTTGGAACTTCATTCTACAGATTAACAGGGATAACTGTTAGGATGCTTTCCTTGATATTCTGTCAAATTTGTAATTCTACTCTCTCCTACTTTTAAATTTTTGTATTATGTAATTAAAATCTCCTCCAAACATTGTCCTCCCTCCCTTACCCAGTCATTGCTTTGGCAATCTATGCACAACCGTGGTGCCTCCCAAGTCTGGGTGGGGCACCAGATGGCCGACCGGGGGAAGTACCCCAGCAGCATTTCCGGTTTCACATCTGGCACTTCCAGGTGGTATGCAGCCTATGACAGGGGGTGCACATGCACCAGCATGCACCCCCTATGCGTAGCCAATGTGCAGATCTATTTATTTTAATCCTTCCTCAAAAGTCAATTCCATCAAAGCCTCTACTCAATAATTACCCTCACAATGGATATGCAAAACTTTTCTTCAATTTGAGTCCTAAGAAATAAAACAAAAATTGAGCCAGTCCAAACTGAAATGAAAATTTCAATTAAATATATTGAAAAGCTAAAAATTAATTTTGGATCAAACAAAAGGTTTAAATCAATTTTGCTCATGAAAAAGTAAGCAATGAAAATACATGGTTAGACTCTGGTACCATTAACAAAATGATGACAATGCATGCAGCTAATTCTTGCTCTGCCCCTGCGGTCCTATGCCTTGGCTACTAACTCAAGGCTGTGGGAGACCTGAATTCATTTCCTTCGATGACAGAAGTAATATGAACAGAGATCTTCCACCAACCATATTATCATCCTTCCATGATGCTGTTCTGGGTTGGGTTGCTATCACTGCTTCTTGATGGCATTCCATTTTGTATAAAATACATAAATACTCACTGCATTGGGGACTAAAAACCAGATGTGCCCCTCTAAGGGCTTCAGGTCAGATAGCCATGCTCACACTCTCTCTCATTAACTGAATATTTCAATATTACACAAAGTGGAGCAGCTCTAACAAAAGATGTATTTAGGGAAACTACCAAAAGGGTACCCTAATATATGTGGTGGCTATTCAATTTTCTCCTCTGCCTCTCCTTAGAGTTATAAACCTACATCTCCCACCTCCTCCGTGGGTGTCTTAACTGCTGGATATATGAGCGGATAACAACTTAACCATGTCCTCTTCTACTCTGGTACTCAATACTTTCCCTGTCCCCTTTGCACCTGCCAAAAAAAAAGATAAAAACACTTGGCTGAACTGATTCCTGAATTCGGGTTGAGTTCATGAATGTTTCTCATTGAACTGGAACATTTTTTCCTATAGCAAATAATAATCCACCAAGATGATTATTCCAGCTTTACTTTCAATGACCTCTAATGTAACCTTTTCTTTTTGGTTAGGTATTCGGAGCAAAAATTAATAGTCTTACTGCTACCATATTGTACTGCAAAGAATGTTTAATATCACCACTAGATATTTTTGGCATTCATACTTTTCCCGCACAACTCACACTGAGTGCTGATCTGGATTTTGCATCAAAAGAACTATCATGCATTTCCTATACTTCCTAGGCCAATACTACCCTTCCACCCCTCCAAATAACTAATTCTGGTATTTTACCCACAGTTCTGATGTTACCAAAGGAAATAATGCCAAGGAATAGACTCTTTCCGTATCATAATATACTAATGAAATGTATAGACAAAGCAGTTTATACACAGTGTAAGTGTGGACTATGATGCCTACATCAGTCTTACAAATGATGCAAGGGGCAAGGATTTCTTAGGGTGATACCTTTTTCTGGATCAATTATGCAGTTAGGATAAAGTCTGGCTTCTTTTTCCTTTAGGTCGTGGATTTTCCATTGCAAACAGCACATTTTGGTATCTTCCACGTTATAGTTTTGTAACATATAAAGCTTCTCCAATAAAAGACAACACCCTATGAAACCCTTGCCTCCCATTCCACATCATCAATATGATACATTGACATATTCATCAATACAATATAAAGTACATGGGGCATAATTCATATGAAACCTGTGCTTAACATACTTTCTCATAACCCTTTTTTTTTTGAAGATCCTGCTTTTAGTTCATGAAATAAGTATTTGTACCCCAGCTGATCTGAATTTAATTCTAAGTGTAAGATTTCTGAGTAAAACTGCAGGGTAGCGGAGCCAGTTTGAACTTTAGAGTTCTTTGGTCCTGTTCTGCAGTGACCCCTCCTGAGTCAGGGCAAGCAGGGATACCAGGATGCAAATAGGGCCAGGCATGCTGCCTCACCCTCCAGGTCACCAGGCAGAGTGAGTGCTGCAGCCCCAGAGCATCTGGTAGCCATGGTGCCTCCTGCTGCCACCTGGACTGGCTCGCTGTTTGTCCCAGCAGTAGGAAGGGGGAGGGGAGCATGAGCTCTAGAGAAACAAAGGATCAGGCCCCTCAGAGCTCAGGCAGTGCCCAGCCAGCTGGCAATCCAGGCACCAGCAGTGCAGAGCGGGGGAAGGGGGTGAGCTCCAGAGAAAATAAAAGGATCGGGCCCCTCAGAGTTCAGGTGGCCAAGCAGCAAGCCAGTCCGAATGGCAGCAGGAGACACCACCGTCACCGGGTGCTCTGGGGCTGCCTCATGGGAGCAGTGAGCCAGTCCTACCCCTAGATATTTATCGGCATTGTAGCCAGTGCCAGTAAATGCAACAGTCTATAAGAAACAGGCAAAACATGAAAACACTAGTTGACAGCCTTGATTTTGTTTGCACTAAGAAACATTTTACATAGAATCCTAGTCCTGCCCCTGCTCACCAAGTCTTCTGTTTCCCTGCAAGCCCGGCTCTGAAACTCTGAAGTTTTTTAAAACATTTTGGATGGTTTGGTTTGGTTTCGGAGATGTTTCAGAGCTTTCCATTTAGTTTTAGATTCAGTGGTTCAGGTGCCAAAATGCGCCAAAACATCTCTGAAAAAAAACGGCTGTTGAAGTTTCATACAGCCCGAGATTTTAGCCTTAAGGTGCAATTGCTTCACTAAGCCAAGCAATACTAAGTCAATTAACATGTGGGTGGCTTAAAGCATAAGCTGTAACAAGACCCAAACTGCAATAGTTTTCTAGTGAAACACAAAAGGTAGTTTCCTAGCAGTTGATAACTGAAAGATACTTATAGATCCCTGCTTACTACTGATTTTCCCCAGGGGATGTCCTTGCTACTCCGAAAGAAAAAAAAAGTGCTTCTCTGATACAAAACAATCCATTTTTATCTACACTCGCATCTTTGCTACCACTGTGCCGTAGATGGCTTACTTCTGTATACTACAACTGTTGAGTATGACAGCTGGCCATGTTACTTGCTGGGTTAGTTAAAGGGAAAAGAAAAAAAATATTACTACAGTCTTCAGAGAAATAATACATTTTGCTTTGTTTGTAGGTTACATTTAAAAAATTTAAGAGAACAATGACTCATTACACATGGTTTAAATACTGGTCAACAGGCTTGTCTCCATCCATTACCTGCCACTGCACTCGAGGCCAGCTGAGGCATTTTTGCTGATCATCCTAAAATTCAAACACTAGGTGTCTGAAAAGAAAGCACTTGCTGTGGGATGCACTCCAGTATAACTTTTGCATCCTCTCCAGTCCAGTCCATCAGTCTGACACTCATTTGGACTGGCACAGTTTAAGACTTATTTTACCAACAGTTTCTCGTTTTTGATTTTTTTGCCTTGAGCTGGGCACACGGAATAAGTCTGTATAGCAGAAGGCTTTATGTTGCTATTTTTCAAGAAGTTTACAAAAAGGGAAAACTATTTGTATTTTTCCAAGGAGAGTCTTTTATAAATTTACAGAAGAAAGTTAAATCTTATATCCTTCCTCTTATGGAGGGCACAACCAGAAATGCAAATAAAGATAGATAGAACAAATTCTTTAGAATACTGCCTGGATGCATCAGTTCATCATGGTTAGAGAAGGGGGTAAGTCACAGAGGAATTCTCTCATAATCCAGTTAAGTGAATTCTCCTCACCCCCCCACCAATTTTGTTTCAGCATTATTTTTACTCATGAAACTGCGGGGGGGGGGGGGGGGGGGGGGGGAAAGGGGTTGCATTTTTTATTTCCAAAATAAGAGAATACCCATTTTACATGGCATCCTTTTAAAACACCTTTCCTACTCTTTCATTATGCAAAGTTACCAAAGTTTAATCCTCTTTTCCTAACAGTTAATATTCTATCCATCTTTTTTGCCCTTTCCCTAAACCAGTGGCCTTATCAAAGGTAGAAGATGGAGACCAACCAGACAGATTCCCCACTACTGCAAAGAACTACCTGTGCCTACAAGAAGTTCTGCAGGAGGGAAGAAGAGTATGCACCCCCTCTGCCTGAGATAAAATAGTGCTAATTGCATATCTATGGAGGTTTTTGCTTGTTTACTATGACAAGAGTATTTACTAATTGTTGCAAGTTAATCTTCATTAAGGTAATGCTCAGGAACCTCTCCACAACTCTTTGAACTCCATGCAAGTCAAAGTAGCTCCAGCTGAAAGATTTCCATGTAAAAAGAGACTAAATTATTTCCTCTTGAACATATTACTTATCTTTAATTATTCGCCAGTTCAATACATTTGAGATATCCAAGATGAGTGCTCTGTGAATAACCAGTGATGTAGCTTTACATTTTAATTCCCTTTTAAGTACTTTTTTTTCCTCTGACATGTTAATTTAGGGTTCTTGCAATTTTTCCCCAATACACATTTAAAAAAAATAATTTAAGATGTCTTGTTTAAATGCTATAGCAGGAAACAGATTTAAACACTAAATGATACAAATGTAAACATTGTTTTCCATGTATAACTAATATGCTCTCAAAACATGATAATTTTTCAATATTAGAGTCCTACCTTCATATACAACTGATGGTAAACATTGTTTGGCATAACCTTCCTATAAGTTTTAATTACATGTTGTGTATCTTGCACTATTTGGGGGTTGGAGAGGGGAAATATACAGCTAACCTTTGTCAAGAGATGCCTAAGCTTTCCAGACCAACTTCTACAAAAGACTGGAGGACATTAAAAAAAAAAAAAAACACCATATACAAGCAATTCTGGTTAGGTCACTGATGAAATAAAATATTTTTAAGTGCTTTGCTCTTTGTTTATCAAAACATTTGTTATTATTTAATATTGATGAAAGAAAAAAGAAATCTAAGCTAACCCAAAAAGCAATACATTAAAATCTCAGCATTGTTCTCTGAACGTAGCTGTAATTTCAGTTTTTACTGTGGCTAACATGTCTTAAAAATACACCAGTTGCAGAGCAGCTGCTCGTCTTTAACAGAGAATGGTTTCATCTAGTATTAGCTCTAGGATGCAAAAAGCTATTAAACTTGCTTTATAGATCTACATTATGGCAAAAAGCATTATTAAGAATCAAGAGCAAATTAAAGCATTGGATAGCCTTGACTTTCTCTGATACAATAGAACATATGAAACCAGATTTGTGCTGGCTAAAATGGATATGCATTTTTGTGCTAATGCTGCTTCTCTTGCCAATTTCCTGTAGCCCTTTTGAAGACTTCAAACATACAATAGCTACTACAATCACTATAAGATATGCTTCTTTAACCTTCTTTCCTGCATGTAGTCACCTATTTTAAACAACAAAATATTAATATGGTAAAACTACAAGCTTTTAAGAACATTATAAAATGCAAGCCTACGCTGTACTATAGTAATTTTCTATGGAAACAAGCCACTGATTTATTTATAGCTCTTAATAAGAGCTAATTGGGTTACTTAAAAATAAATAGAAAAAAGCAACTGTTGCTGCTATTTTAACACTAAAACATTCTCTGAAGTAATGTGCGTACACACATACACACACAAAAAAGAACTACATTTAAAATGCTGTATAAATCAACGTTTAGGATGCAGGGTCAACAGGGGTTAAACTGTCTGTCTTTCTTGACTAAGTTCATAAATGTCTTTTCTAGCTGTACTTGAAGAAGCAATTGCAGTGTAACTTGGATATTAAAACCTCCAAGGAAACCGACAATAAAAGCTGCTAAGAATTTCACAAGTTTTTTTTTTCCTTAGGTGTTAATTAAATGATCATTTAACACTGAAATGTAAACACAACATTTTCATCTACTGACAGCATAGCCTATTATAAATCCAGGGTAATAAAAGTCCTGGTGTTAATACTCTGAACCAAGTTCCCACAACACTCTAAGATGCCTTGTCGTGTCTAAGGTTAAGCATCTAGACACAAAACAAAGATTGTGCCTACTCGACTTCCAGTTCAATTTTCCCATCGCCCAGTGACCTAGGTAACACTTTGAGCAATAAAGAATAAATTTAATTTCTCAAGCATTTTGTGAGGATTAGGAACAATTGTTGGTCTGCAATGACTTCTTATCCTTGGATTCTTTTTCTTCCAGAGCATTCCCCAAGTTCTAAAAGAAAATTCTGATGGTTTAAGACACAGAACAAACAGAACTTTAAATTAGGCTTTTTTCAATCAATTGGAGCTGTTGGAGGGGAAGCAATCAACCTTTCTTTGGATTTTTCTCAGCTATTCAGTTACTTCAAGCTTTAATCTTCTACTAGGAGAAGAAACCTACTATCCTGGGTGGGGAGCTCTGTATTTTTTTTCTATTTTCCCCTGCATTATTTACTCCTCTATTCTTCTTTTTTTAATCAAGATGACACGGCTTCACTTAGGTGTCCACTCAGTACAAGTTGAGAGAGTTACAGATGTCCTCTTTATAACAACATTTCATGCCATGTTTTGCACCACATAATAATGGCATTTCCTCTAACATACCTTTTTACTTTTCATTACTTCCTTCTCTGGGGTTCAGTTTCCTACTTAACTACTGCCTAAAAGGTTTCCTATATCATAGTTTACCAAAGCTTTCAAGGCTGCCCTCCAGGAACAACTCTGAGTCAAACCATTAACAAAGTTATAGCTAAAGAGATCCAGAAAGAACAGCAAAGCACTGTGCTAATTTTCATATAACCGCACTATGTTATGCAAGTGTGTTCTGCTGTGACATCAGCAGTGTCAACACCAGACTTCCCCCATACACAGTAAGAGGTGTCTTTCTGAAAGTTTAAGAACATTAGGCACCCCTGAGATTAAGCAGCTTTTATCAGTTTATTCAGAAGTATTAAAACATTAAAATTATTTTTTTTTTCCAGGGGTTGGTCTAGGGGGGGAAGCAACTGGGATCAGTTAAGAAAATAATATGACTTGTATCTTTTAATTAAACACATTCAAATACATACAGCAAATAGTGTAAGAGATTTCAAAACACAAAGATGTTTATGTTACTAACAGGAAAATGGCTTTAAGCCATATTTCTGTCTGCTTGGTGATTAACATGGTTTTTGAATTTATGTTAAAAACTATTATAAACTGTGTTGGAATGTTTGTTATAATAAAAATAAAATATTTTAAGTGTCCTATGGATATTTGTCACCTGAAAAATAGTATATTATGGGATTGAGGAATGTAGATCATATAAAGATTTAATGATTTGCTCATTTCCAGAGGCTAGTTTACAGCTATAAAATACCTTACAAGTAATATCTCCTTGGCTGTAGGATAAAGCACCAAGTTAGACAAAAATGTAAAGTTATGCTTTTATAGTTAAACAAACATACAGGAAAATTTAAAAGCAATGTGAAGTCACTCCCCTAATTATCTCATAATATAACTAAAATGTGCAAACGTAATTTGAGCAAGCCATCAAAAATCAGATCTTTTCTTCAAAACGAGAGTGATGTTACTGATTAACTTTTTAGTAAGTATGCATGTTTCTCCTAGTTGATTTCTTAATATTACAACACTGTTTTCTATTAGTGGCCATTGTTTCCTGTAGCACCTGGCATAAAACACAGAAGACGTGTCTAAAGAAGAATTTACTCTCTGAGATTAAGACAAATGACAGGGAAATACACACAACTTACAATAATGCAATCGTACAGACTGTCAGCTGTCAAATTTATCTCAAGATAAACCATTTTATCCCAAGACAAAGTGTGTGCCTGTTGTCTAGGAATAAACCTTGAAAGGGTTCGTGGTATAAGAAATACTAACATATCCTGGGACACTGAAAAATGCATCTGAACAGTTATCCCAGGATTGTATCACTGACCAACACGGCTACAACCCAAACCCCTACAAAAGTGGCAATGCATTCAGTTGTTCTCTAAAGCCTGATTAGAAGGATAGTGTGTGTACATGTCAATTTCACATTATCTCTGTTCCAGGATAGACATAGCACAACTTGTCCAGGGACAAATTGCTTTTGTGACCTGTTCCTAGTCACAAAAATTGACCAACATCAAGTGCAATGACCAACACTGCACATTGTTTTTTAGATGAGTGCACTTTAACTTAATTCCAGTTCTACAAGTAATCTCAAATTTAAAGATTGAGAACAACGTTAAAAACTGCTACCTCTAAAATCAGAATGAGTTTAAGCATGTCTACTATAAAGCCACATTTGCCATAATCAACTAGTTATTCTTAGGCTATAAAACAGATGTCAAATGAAGCAGATCAACCATGCCAGGATTTATCCCGGCACAGGCAACAGGCTTCATTGAGTAAGACAGACAGTATCCATTGTCCCACAGCGGATTGTTGCCCAGTCCGGCAGGACAACACTCAGGGCATGCCTCTACAAACAAGGAAACCCCCAGGTTTGCTTGCTTGCACAGGTGTGCCATGGGAATTTCTGGGTGTACCTCTACAAGTAGGGAACCCTGGGGTTTCCCCTGTTTGCAGAGGCATGCCCCAAGTCAGATTATCCAGGCCTGCCTCTGCAAGCGGAAAACACCATGGTTTCCCCATTCACAAAAGGCATGCCCCAGGTTGGAATCCCAGGGCAAGCTTCTGCAGAAAATGGGAAACCCAGGCAGGTGCTCCAAGGGTCCCCAGTCCTTCATACCCCAGGAATTTCCCTGGACAGATCCATTGTAGAGAATTCCTGGGCCATGCTAGATTGGGATCCTGAAGCCCTGGGAGTGCCTACTTGAGGCAACAGGAGAGCACAGGCAACCCCAGGCTGCCAACCTTCTTCCATCTTAAAATAGATGTCTGCTGCAAAATAGCAGTGCAAGTTGTGGCTGTGACCTTTTGTCACACCCACAAAACTGTACATTTGTGGCATAACAAAAGCCATGCAATTCTGTCTGCTTTTGCTTTGTGCCACCATAAACATTTTATGATGGCACAAGAAGTGACATCTGTTTGCAGCCTTACTGCTGACCATTCTTTTTGTTCCTGTTACAATATAGCTATTACAGTCTTATAACGAGTTTTCCAGTATGGTTCTGGAGTCATGTTTGGTGTGGGGCAGGGTGGGGGTTTACAAAACATTCATTTGAAACATGCTCTGAGCACACTTTTTTGCGGTACTTCCAATCTCTATATAAATGCTACTTTAAAGTGTATTACTCATATATTAGCCCTTATTCCAGAGCCCCAGTAACCTATTTTTGCATCTACTGCTTTCATACAAGCAGAATAAGAG
Organism: Alligator sinensis; assembly: GCF_000455745.1. Classification (NCBI taxonomy): domain Eukaryota; kingdom Metazoa; phylum Chordata; order Crocodylia; family Alligatoridae; genus Alligator; species Alligator sinensis. The sequence continues at coordinate 872,228 of NW_005842291.1, read as the reverse complement.
TTTCAATCTGAACCAAAATATAGGGCATGAGGAAAAACTTTACACACACACACTTTCCAAGGCAACTTAATCTGCAATGTCTCCACTTCCTTAAAAAAGGTACATTCTGTTTTTTTCATCTCATAAACCAATACTGAAACACATGTATTAAAAGCCTGTCATAGTTAGCTTACCATGTATATTAAAAGCCTACTATATGCCACTTCTATACTATAAGAGAATTACATTTTGGAGAAGTCTTATCACTTGTAAGTCCTCCCTTTGGAAAAAGATACCAACAAATTGAAATTTAGATTTTGTAAATGTAAAAGATTATAATGGTGTATGATCTTCTCAAATAAAGCCTCCTTGAGCAATGCACATGCCCCACACTCCTAGTGAAAGGTGCTAGCAATTGTAAAACTATGGCAATATACACAAGAGCTGAAACCTCCAAATACAGCTTCTGTCCAGTACCAAGTCCTTTAAATCTACTTGAAAGAGAAGATCCACGCAGTAACATGTCTTATTATAACTGGGGACTCATTCTTGCTGCTCACTGGATTTAATTTCCAAACTACCTGTTTGTATTTTGAATACAAGTGTTCAGAAGCTTTACTATAATTTGCTATCCCAAGGAGTTAAGAGAATTCTTAGTTGCTTTGTTGAAGGAGTTCATCAGATGGTAAACCATCTTCCCTACCAAATTCCCAATACATCTGTTTACTTTAATCAATATTTTAAATACTGCACAGACAGATCTGTCATATTTCTTGTAAGTCTGCTATATAACCACAATAGGTCATAATGAAACAAAGTAAGTTAATGAATGTTAAAATAGAAAGGTCTTGTTCCAACCACTTTCATGCACCTAATTTGTCACTCATCCCACTGACCAATTCTGGGTTTTGAAACAATCTCCTGCTCCTCGAAACATGCTATAGCTATAACAGGTATATATGTTAATGATGTAAATAATATGTTATCTCAAAGAAGTTACAGAACCAATGACTGACTGAAAAACTTTCATCTTCTTTGCATCAAACATCTTCAGTGTTCCCAGCAATGGAAATCAGCGGTAGTTATCATGGCAGTTCCCTGGATGAGTAATGATGTCGATCTGACTGGACAACGGTAACCGTAGCAACTGTAACCTGCAATTCCTGCGTAACCATTGTTGGATTTATTGTGGCAGGGGCCAAAGAGGCCAAGAGTAAAATGAAGCAAAGAACTATGGTGTCTGACACATCTAGTACCACACACTTTAATCATAGCTGGCAGAAATTAATTCAGGAGGAATTTTTGCAGGGGCTCCCCATGCAGTTTTCTGCTTTTATTCCTGGCTGCAAAGATCTTAAGCCAGGCATCTCAAAACTCTGTGCTCCTTACAGTCACAATACACTAAGACTTTCTCTTTTAAATAGGAATGTTTCATAAATGTGCTTCTTACAAATTTCTCATTGATAGAAAGGGAAGGTATACAGTAAAGGCAAGGAAGCGCCTAGATTACAATTTAAATAAACCATTCTTAAGGCTGTTTTTTTCCAGAGCCAGTAGAGCTCAAGGTTGCAACTCGTATCATAAATTAAGATCTGCCCAATAAGGGAGTTTATCAACTGAATTAAAACATTTCAATAAAAAAAATACATTCTTTGTGTATAGAATTCAATGCCCTATACATGTCGCTAGCTAAAAAAAAAGTATCTTTGAAAGCCAAACTCTCAGACAGCTTTGGATCTAACCCTTGGTATCCTGCAGCAAATGGTGATCAATGAACTGTGATTTAACAGGCCAAATTAAGCAGTCAAAATCTATCTGCTTCAGATAAGCACTCACTAAGCCATAACAGTTCTCTATATTAAAAGGTACTATAGCTGACACTAGACAAGTTAATATAAATGGGCACATGGGTCACTGGAAACAATGCATGCCATTCTCACAATAAAATATACTTGTTGAAAAAGAGCTTCACAAAAATTATCATCCAAGAAACTCAGTGGCACATGCATACAAATATTTCAATGTTAAGAGGCTTAGACGTTCGGATGGATTATCAAAATGAACTCAAATTTTCTTTCAAAGTAAAATAGAAAAATCAAGCAATTAGCTTCAACAGCCCCCAAGTATTTTTCATACTATTTTTCCCCCCCAAAGATAATACTTCAACTAGAATTATGCCAAACCCACTTGTAGTTAAACGCTAAAAAAAAGAAATGAACTATTTAAAAACCCCGTTTAGCAGATACAGCCACAAGTTTAACTATTTTCAGTTTTCCTGAATGTGTTGGGGGTTTGGGGGGGGGGGGAGAAACACACACAAAAAATACCACACACCTTTCCTCCACCACCGCAAGTCTGAAAATATGAACTAGGATTTTCAAAACACAGAGGATATTCTGACATAGAAAATTATGTACTGTCTCTTTTAAACTCACAACTTACTGCTTTCCTTTACTTGCACTTCCCATCTGTCAACAAGTGTTTGTAATTTTACTACACTGTCCTGTAGTTTATGCAGAGTTGGTATTATTTTACAGAGTTCTGTTAATGGACTGGATAAATGGTAATGCTATTTAAACTAGTCTCCTGCTCCAACAAACACAGCTGCAACTGTACTACTATTTCTGAGCAAACATCTTGACCTGAACATGTAGTGCTCTCTCAACCCGTCCAAAGAGAAATTGGAGCAGACAGCAAAGGGAAAGCATAGCCGGCCGCTGGCGGCAACCAACCATGTCTAATCATAATTCACATACAGTGTACCCTCTTTCTTTTATATTGCATTTAGGCTACACAACAAGCATATGTGCTTCTTCACCTGGCATCTCATTTACAGCCAAGGGTCAAATGGTAATTATTATTCACAGAAGCTGAATAGCATATTGAAGAATTTGCAGCATACACGCTGTATTATTAGCAGTTAAAGTTTAATTGGGTAAGCAAAACAGTAAAAATAATTCCTTCATCGTGTTTAGACAATTTGATGATCCCTTTCCAAAGAGATTATTGTTCTGGATATACATGTAAGCAAGTACAGAATTGCTAATATATAAATAAATAAATAAATAAATAAATAAAATAGCCATGTACCTCAGATCTGGCAGTAATCAAGCTACATAAAATCTTAACCCTGACCACATAAAGTCAATATGTATTAAGTTGTTTTGTTCAGGACTGATGCATCAGAATAGCAAGAGAAATTTTAAATCAAAAGCTTAATTATGCTGGTTTTTAAAGTATAGCTAAGATATATTTTTGAAACATGCCTATATATATTTTTTTAAAACATGTTATAACCAGACACTCACTTTCAAGAACTGATCAACAATAACCATTGGACAGAAGAAATTTAATATATTTATAATTCCACAAGTGCATCTCAAAATAAAAATGTAAAGTTGACTTCACTTTAAATGTGTACTTATTTTATTCTGCAAGCTATATCTCATTTTTATGACACATGAATTAAGATTTAACAAACAGCACACCAATGATAGAATAACTCAGAACTATAATCCCTGTATCACTTCAATCTTCTTATGTGAAAGTGAAAAATTTTGATTCTAATGTTAATTCTCTGTAATATTTTCATACTTGTTAATACTTAATTTTACAATATATCCACATTATTTATCAGAAGTTTGCAATTCCATATTTTTTAATATTATAGGAGAAACGTACTCTAAGCCAATTTTCAGATGAATTTCTTAGGACAGAGCCCCTTTGAGTACTGCTGTCTAGTAATCTCATGATGCTTCACCTACAGCAGAAGCTTTTGCTAGTGCGTACATGCACACAAACAGCTAAAGGCAGCTTTTTTGCATTAAATTTTTCTTGCTATAAAAACAGACATTTTAATTTCCCCCACTTAATATAAAGAAGAAATAAAGTAAAGATGCTGTGCATTTAAGAAATTTAGAAACAAGTCAAATCTCCAAAGTGAAACTTATTTTATAAAAATTCACCTCCATGTACATATCTAACTACTGCAATGGTGCTAGTTCAACTCTCTTTTCCCTCAGCTTCCTAACATACAAGATCAATAAAGAAACTGACTATCCAATACATAGAGTACAGAATCATTTGCCAGTTTCTTTTTCCCCAATTTAATCTGCAAGATTCAAATCTCACTTGAAATCTATAATAAAGTGTCAAGGATGCATCTTTGATTATACTTGAGCTTAAATTTGTACCGTCTTGCCACGCTTTAAGTGCATCGTGTTCCACATGCTTTCATTTGAAACTGTCTTCTTGATATATATTTTAATAAAATAAATTAGTAGAAAGTATGCGTTTTTCATTAGGTTATTTATCTCAAGTCCACTTCATATTTATATTGTTAAGAAATTGCCTTAGTGGTCCACAGGCATAAAAACAGAATATCATAAAAAAACCAAATGTTTTTGCAATATCACTGGACCAACAGCTCCAAAGCCATCACTTTTTGGCTTATTGTTTTTAATTTGAAGACAAAACAAGGGAGAAAATACTCCTCCAAAGGCTCATTCACACTTTTTGAAATGGAAGATTGGGGGGGGAGAGGAGGACTTGCATGACTCATCACAGACTTTTTGTATCCAAGCAAGAAAATAAACCAAAGAAAATACTGAACTGAAATGGATAAGAACTATTTAGATCCTTCTTGACAGGATAAAAATAAGTGTGTGCTCCAGGAAAAAAAACCAGAGTATACCCATTTTTAAAAATTAATAGTATGTGCCAGGTTTCCAAGATTAATAATACTGGGTCGTGCTTACTTACAGTCTGTATAACTTCGGAGTTCCCAGAAAGAGTAATTCAGAAAGCAGTTGAAGATTATTTCTGTTTAGACGCCTTTTGAGAGGAAAACAGAAAAAACAGGTTACAAATAAAATGCAGAAGCAATGACATGCAAATGGTTTGAGCAGGTATCTCTGTACTATAACAATCTGCTTATAAAGCATAGAAAGGGTAGGCAGTAATAGCCCACTAGCGGAGACATGGTCCACAGTAAGTTTACCATGGACTAATTACATTTTCTGGTCTCCCCAACAGTATATATCACTTAATTCATTTTATGAAAGACTATTTTTAATTTAGTCAGTTTGGACTATTCACTAAACGGGAACTGTACCTTGTGTAAACAAACCAAGAAACCCCAGCAAAAAAGTACCATTTCGCCATCCTTCTATATTCACCTTACACTATGGAGCAGTACATAAAAGCATTCTGTGCCCATCAAGGTTTTTCAAGAATGCATATATATCACACATGCATCACTGAACACCAGTTATGTGATAATATAATTAAAGATCCATATAATGCATATGTACAAAAGACAAATAAACAAAAGGTTGCTGTGGAAACTTAATTTCCTGACTTTCATGTAATTAAAACCTAAATTAAAGCCTTAACCTTAGTACTCAATAGTTTTGAATATAATTTCCTTCGTGTTTCTTTAAAAAAAGACTATGGAAGTAAAGTAAATAAGAATATTTTACATGGGAGAGGAAGTAAACCAACACATAAGCAGAAATTTAGAAGTGGTTTTACAGAAGAAAAACTGCAGTTGGAAACGGGAAGAAACGTGTTTTTAAATGAAGTTTCACATTCAACCTACTGGCAAGGGTCAATCCTGCTTAGTTTGTGGTGACACGTTCAAAATCTTCAGTAGTATGGTTGCAGGCAATCCACTGCCAACTATAACTGATAGTCAAAACAAATACATACTTATCTTTACATTAAGAACACACACGCAGGTAAGATAACACTTGGCATTTAAAGAGAAAGATCCCTGAAGCAGGTAGTTATGTCATTCTAGTACAAAGCCCAAATAACTTCTTAAATATATTTCTAAACATAAACATGCACAAGTCAGGCAAGACCAGGTATACTCAAAGCTGCAAGACTGCTCTGCAAGACTGCTTGCAAAGCAGCCCATCACCGAGCAGGGCTCACACCAAATAAAAAATTCTAACTGCTTAGAATTAGAGTTTTGTTTTAGGAAGTGATACTTCTTTTTCTCTTGGACTAATTAAATAGAGTGAGCTTTTTCAGTCTCCTACTGAGAGGTAGGAGTGACAAAAGGATAACTTAAAATTCCAAAAAGCTTCCCCAATGTTTTCCAATTTAACTATGGATCCTCAACACACACTTTATGGCTCCAATTCTGTAAACATATTAATTTCACTTAAAAAGGGTCAGGCAGACGATAGGGTAGCCTATTAGGGTAGATGCACACATTCCTGGGACCCAACCTATGATCTGTGGCTTACTTTAAGTTGCATAATCATGATCAGGGCCTCACTTGTGCACACACTCATCAGTGCTGGGGACATGATCCAAGTAAGTTAGGGTGGGGAAGGGGCATGGTTAACATAAACTCAGTGAATCAAATAAAATAAAATGCACTGAAAAATTGAAGTAGGCAGATATTAAAATAAGAAAGCCATTAAAAAGTGGTAGTTAGTTGTGAAGTCAAGAAGCAATAACTTAGAAATAATGAGAAGTGAGTGAAACTTACGGTAGACTTGTGCTTAAATGATAATAGAA
>NW_005842291.1:859270-865687 GCF_000455745.1 Alligator sinensis | reverse complement strand
TTCCCTTTTAAACAAAGCAACTGAACAATTTGGGTTTAATCTTGCAAACCCATAATTAGAGATCAAAAATCAACTGAATGACTTGAATTAGCAAGGGCAACTCACAAGTGTGAGTATTATAGCAAGTCTTTAAGATTGAGTTATTCAGGATTAACCCTTAATTGAAAACTTTTAGCATTCCTGGAGTCATTTGTTTCATTCCAGCTTTAAAACAAAAGCACCTTTACAGGATTTGAATTTAGCTAGACTGTGGGCAAAGTAATCAAAATAAGTTTAATTTAACATCAGAATCCAAATACTAACTGTTAACATTTTTACAACTGTGTCCTTGTGACACCCTGATATAAAAATATGCCAATCGATGATCATGCAAGAAACCAGAAGCTCAAAAAAAAAAAAAAAAAAACATAGGATATCATTATAGAAAATGGTATTTCACAAACAAGAGGTACATTGTGCAGTACCTTCTCTCCAAGCTGTTTGCAAAGATCTGTAAATTAAATCTTGTTACAATTATGATAGTATTTTACAGACAAGACACAGATGCTGCAGCACACATTCGCCAGTGCCACAGATGATAAAACTCAAATTTTCGACAAGATGCAATCATTCTTGGGGGAAGATAATGAAGCAGAGAGGAAATAGACCGTGTGCCTACAATTAAGGCCGAGTTGAACATGGCACTTCCAAGTGGGGTTCAGCCCTTGTTCTGTATGCTACCTTCCTCTAAGAAAAAAAAAAAAGGCACTTCCTCTGGATTCTAAATTAATTTTGAGAATTAACAAATCCTTTATTTTGAGTAATAGCCTTTATTTTGAGTAATATTTTTAAGAAGTGCTACAAGAAAGCTAGCACTGTGTCAGGTCTTTGCCCTGAATGATCTAAACACAATGACTACATCCACAAATCAGTGAAGCAGCAAATCAGAGCTAGTGTCATAAATGAAAAGTTTTTTTCTTTACCAGAGACTGGAAAATAATGTTCTCCAAGACAAACCAAAAAAACTGGCCATTTTCAAAACGGCCCTCCTTCCTATCTTCTCTTTAGAATAAGACACCATGAGGAAAGGTGCCTGTTCTTAGACAGGGCTCTTTAACTTCTGACAGAGTTCTAATATCTTCCTGAAGACATTAGGGCCTAACAGCCATTAGAAATAATGAGAGATATTTGCCCTCATTGTTCTGAGGCCACCAGATGCCCTCAAACATTTAAAGTGAAAGGCTTCAGTGGGCTTAACAAGGTAACTTTTTGATTTTCAAAGGAAATCTTGAGCTACCCTCAACTGAAAAAAAATAAATGTCAATTATAAAGATCACAGTAAAAAAGATACCTTTCAAACTGATGTATATGTATGTATGTATGTATGTATATTATTGCGAGAGAGAGAGAGAGAGAGAGAGAGAGAATTTGATAATCTACTCTATTCAAAAGGAAAGTCATGAGATGAATTTGTTGGGGGTATGCAGAAAAGTGTAAGAGGGCACATGGGAAATGGCAGTGTTCAGAGGCTGCTTTATGTTTCTCCACTACTACAAAAGAACAATGTAGCTAACTTAAATAACTAGTGTATTCCACCTGGCTTGCACTACTCCACCATAGTATGCATAGCTATGAGCTCGAGATAATAATTTTTAAATTTTGGGGGTCAAATGTAATTATCACACACTAAAGTGTGGATGCACATGTTCTTCAATGACATTCTGTTTGTTTGTGAAAGTGAGTGTTCATCAAGGCCATCTATGTACATCAGGGGTAGGCAAAATGAGGCCCACGGGCTGGATGCAGCCCACCAGGCCATTCTATCTGGCCCGTGGGGCCCCCAAAAACTTTAGAAAATTAATAGTTATCTACCCCTGGCTGCCTGCCATGTGGCCCTCCATGGCTTGCCAAAATTCAGTAAGTGGTCCTCCACCCAAAATAATTGCCCACCCCTGATGTACATGCTCTGTGAATCCTCATGCTCAGATGTCACATTATGATGTGTGGAACAGTCCTCACCCTTCCATGATTTCCTTTTTCCTTTGCAATTCAAAGCTCAAGAAACCTGAGACTCCAAAAAGCAAAGATGCAAGATAGTTTAGGATCCATGCAGACTGTAAACATCTCAGCAAACTACTGTTATTATGGGCACATGCAGGTATTACATTTAGATTGACCTAAACAGAATTTGGTCAGTTTAAAATTACCAATCGTACAGACATATAGAGGGCTTAAATCACCCCCAAAAATGGCATACCCAATCTAAGTTAGTATACCTGAGAAGGTGTACTCACTTAACTCAATATTGGGTTAATCCCATCTAAGAAAGGGATAATCCAATTTCAATAATGCTTGTACATGTTCGCAGCACTGACCCAGTTCTAGGAACACCCAGCCATTTGCCCCAGCCTCAAAGGTGCATTATTCCCAGAAGCTGCCTAAACTAGAAACGGAGTATGAATGTTTGTGTGCATCCTACAGGTAAGTGACTACTCTTTCCAAGTATGTGTCCACATAGGTTCCATGATTAGCAAGCAGAACGCTCTCACAAAGGTAAGGCAGGAAGTTTCAGCTACGTGAGCTGAACACTGTAATGCAGCTTCCCTAGTATGGGAATTTAACAAGGATCTGTGGGTTGCTTCATGTGGAAGTCTTACAGATTTCTGATACAAATAGACTAAGTTGGATCTCTGGTCTGCCTCACCTTTTGGTGGGAGAAGCATACCAGTCAACACAAGGGCTAGGGACAGACATGCAAAAAGCCTGAGCCTGAATTGATTCAAGCTTTGCACGTTAGTCTAACCTAGCTAGGCTGAACCAGTTTGTAACTGGACAGACATTCCCTCTGGATTGAGGAAACTCAGGCACATGCTGGCAGTGGCTCAGGTTAGAAGCCAGGAGGTGCTAGAGCAGCCCTCCCTTCCCTTGCACAGTGGTAAGCTGAGGGGGGAATGGCCAGGCCCTGGCAGGACCTCTAATTAGGGAGGTCTGCCTGCACCATCCAAAGCTTTTCCCCAGTGCTGCTCATGGGGTGGAGTGCTGCCAGATCCCAGCCCCCTGCTAGCACTCTGAGGCAAGAGGATGCAGTGCATACATCTGTTGATGATATGGAGTTTTTTTTTTTTTTATCTCCCCCCTGGTTCTTTATACTGTCTGCAGCAAACTGACAGGCAAGTAAGCCAGCAGGGATCTGGTAACGGTGTTTATCACCCCATCAGCAAAACAATAGCCTCTCTCCATTAATTCAAGCTCTTCTTAAATAACTTACCAGCTGACCTGTTGATTAGAACAGTGACTGTTTATGGCTTTTTGGAGCCATCTGCCTGCCCCAGAGAAATTGGAGACACACACACACACACACACACACACACACTCACACACACACTCACACACACACATGCCCCTCTTGACATTAGCTAGCATACCACATGCCTAGAGTCTGTTTTGTGGGAGATGGAAGGAAGGTACAGGGCATCCCTCCTTGAGCAGTGAGCAGCGAGGGTGGGTAGGGTAGGGGGAAGCCAGGCAGACCCTGCTGTACCTTTAGTTCCTGCCGGAGCTGCAGCCAGGGAGCATAGGGAAGAGAGCCCCAGAGGGCATGCTGAGGATGCTGGGGGAGTCTGGTTTATCTGAAACTAGCAAGGGGTCTGGAACAGACACTGCATAAATCAGTTTGTGCCAAATCAGTTAAGTCTAATACTACATTCAACCAGGTTCATCTCAAACTGGTTTCAGCCATTTTCAAACTGGTTTATGTGCACTGAACATCTGATCTGTTACAGGTTTCAATCAGTTTCTAATTACTTAAACCAGTTTATGTGTAATGTCTGTCCACAGCCAAGGAGATGCACTGAGTAATCATTTCTGGTATTCTTTGGAGATAAAATAGACATTTTAAAACAATTTATCTGTAGCCAGAAATATTTAGGATAGTAGTCCAAGGCTAGCGACAGACATTACACATAAGCTGGTTTAAAGTAATTAGAAACTGGTTTAAACTTGTAACAGAAACGTGCACATAAACCAGTTTGAAAATGGATGAAACCACTTTGAGATGAACCTGGTTGAATGTAGTATTAGACTTAACTGATTTGGCTCAAACTGGTTTATGCAATGTCTGTTCCAGAACCCTTGCTAGTTAAGATAAACCAGACTCCCCCAGCATCCCGGCATGCTCTCTGGGCTGGGAGTGGCTCTCTGTTCCATAGCAGAGATAGTCCCGCCCCTCTGATCACTGGTTGGAGCTCTGGCAGAGACTTAGGGTACATTAGGGTCTGCTTGGCTTCCCCCTACACTACTACCCCCCACCATCCCTGCTCAAACAGGGATCCCCGCCTCCTGCCCATCTCCCACAGCACAGACCCCAGTCCCACGGACCCTAGGCATGCGGTATGCTAACTAATGCCGAGAGGTGTCTGTGTGCATGTTTCCAATTTCACTGGGAAAGGCAGACGACAGTGGGGCTTAGGGCTTTTTGGAGCTAATCAACAGGTCGGCCAGTAAGCTGTTTAAGAAGAGTATGAACTAATGAAGACAGCCTATTGTTTTGCTGATGGGGTGATAAACACTGTTATCAGCTCCCTCGTGGCTTGCTTGCCTCTCAGTTTGCTGCAGACAGCATAAAGAAGCGGGGAGGGAGATTTAAAAGCTCTGTATCATCAACAGATACATGCACTGCATACCACACTTGCCTCAGAGTGCTAGCAGGGGACTGGGAGCTGGCAATATTCCCACCCCTTGAGCAGCCAGTGTGGAAGAGCCTGGAATGGTGCAGACAGACCTCCCTAATTAAAGCATCCTACCGGGGTCTGGCCATGCCCTCCTCAGCTCAGCACAATGCAAGGAAAGGGAGGGCTGATTTAGCACCCCCTTCCCTGCCCCCCCCAGCTTCTAGCCTGATCCACTGCAGGCATGTGCCTGAATTTCCTCAGTCTAGAGAGAATGTCTGTCCAGTTACAAACTGGTTCAGCCTAGCAGGGTTAAACTAACCTGCAAAGCTGGAATCATTTCAGGCTCAGGCTTTTTGAATGTCTGTCCTTAACCTGAGTGATTTAATATTTTCAGTATAAGGTAGTCTTGGATGAAACTAGGGTTCATACTTCCTTTTTTTTTTCCCCCCAGCACTAAAATGGTATACCAAGAAGGTGGTAAAATAGACAGCTGAGATTGAGACCACCTAAAAATGAACTTCAAATGAGGCCCTTGCACCATCTCACCTGTATGGAAGTGTAAAATCACTTATAAGCTTCTCAACAAAGTGAAGGCCATCTTCTCAGTGATACAAGGAACATACAGAGAAGCTCAAACACAGGCTCTACAAAGCTTAGGAGGAATATATACAGATCCTGAAGAGTGGCTTCTGACAGCTGGATCTGTCCTTTGTGGAACTGTAGTACTCTGATTTGAGGAATCAAGCACACAGGGAGGTAACAAGCCAAGATAGTGATATGGCATGAATTTAAACAGGACCATGAAAGACTGACTTGTTTCTGGTACAGACAGTAAATCAAAAATCCTGGCCTTGTTTCTTCTGATTTCAGAAATCACTCTGGGGCTCAGAAGATTTCTTGAAACTGTATATATAAAAATAAGCTTTGTTCCATTGTTTACTGACTCAGGAAGTCTGCTAAACTGATGCTGACTAATAGGAGATGAATACCATACAGGAATACCCCATTCTGATGTCATGAAGTCCAGAATTTAAAGGATTCTCTGCTGTGAGGAGACGAGCACATGGAACAGCTGCTGTGCAGCATACCTATACTACAACATTTTAGATAAAACACAGGAAATCCATACAGGCCAATCTGATGGCTGATGTCTAGGCCAGCTGTAACCCAATTTGTGTGGCCCAGAAGCCAAATCTACAAACACAGGCATTTAACAACTCTACAAGGCCTAGGCTCCTAAATACCTTTGTGGACCTGAGCTCAGATTATTTGAAATAGTTTCACCCCTCCCCCCTACACCCTGACTTTCCCCTGCCCCACTTGGTTTGTGGCTCATATCCATTTAGCAAACCATTTTGCAAAGACATGCTGCAGAACTAAAACACTGTCTACGTGAAATTCTGCTACAGACCAGGCAGATGAAAATCAAAGTTGAAAGGTCTTCATGTGAAGCTTTGCAAGTAGCACTATACGCACATATCCACCCTACATATCAGCATATGTGCAAGGCACTACTACATAGGACTGTGCGAAGCTTCATTAGCCAATTCAATTTGGAGGAAATCTGTCCCAATTAAGAAACCGAATCTCCAAATCCAAATCAAATCAGGAGACCAATTAAAAGCTCGGAACCCATTTGGAAATGTTTCAGCTGCTTTGGAAATTCAGCCATAGACTAAACAGGAAGCTGACACAGCTGCCTCCAGCAGGTAAGTCTGTTGGGGCTGGGAACTGGGGAAGGAGGGGGCATGGGGGGGGGAAGGATTGG
>NW_005842291.1:856887-859228 GCF_000455745.1 Alligator sinensis | reverse complement strand
TTCAGCAGGGCGCCTCGTGATGTGTGGGAGCTGGGGCAGCTCCAGTAGTCAGCTGGAGCCTGGCACTCTTCATCCCCAGCAGCTCGAGCTCCCAGACAGTGTGCAGCACCCTGCCAAGCAGCGCTGCACCTGTGCGATGTGACTGCTGCCGCACAGGCGCCAAGTGGAGGGGGCAATCCCCACTGCCACCCCACTGCCCTGTGCTGCGCAGGGGGACTCTGCCACGAGTACCCAGAGGCCCCAAATCACCGCTGCTACAGCTGGTGAGTGCGGAGCTTTAAAAAAAAATAATGAAGCCCCATACTCACTGGCTCTGGCAGCAGCGACTGAGGCCTCATTGCGCTTGTGGCAGAGCCCCCCCATGCAGCACGGGGCAGCGGGTACTGACCTCCCCCCCCCCACCTGGCACCCACGCAGCAGCTGTTGCATCATGTGGGTGCAACGTAGCTCAGTAGGGTGTCACACATCGTCTGGGAGCTGGGGTGGCTCCAGCAGTCAGCCAGAGCCCAGCACCACTCAGCCCCAGCGGTCTCAGCTCCCAGATAGTGCATGGCACCCTGCTGAGCTGTACTACACCCATGCTATGGGACAGCTGCTGTGCGGGTGCCAGATGGGGGTGGGGGAATCCCTGCTGCCCCCTACTGCCCTGTGCTGCATGGGGGCCTTTGCCACAAGCCTGCAAAGGCCCTGCTCCCCACTGTTGCAGCCGATGAGTGCTGGGCTTTAAGTGCTGAGAGGTTGAGCTGGGCAGGGGATAGGGCCATGCAGGGCAGCCATGGGGGTCATGGGAGAACCTGTAGCTGCCCGGCTATATCTGCCTCTCCCTGGGCAATCCGAATTTCTGAATCAGCACCAAATCTCCGATTCTTATTTGGCCAAATCGAATGGGGACAGCGATTCAAATCACTGAATCACTGTCCTACAAATTGGCCGAATCTGAATTGAATACTTCCCTATTCACACAGGCCTACTATTATGCCCTCATCATCAGTTCAGGTGTTAAATGGACTATGCAGGCTTGTAATGATTTTAATCTGCCCTTGGCTGAGAGTGCTTTTTCTGACCCAGAGCAAATCAAAGCTCCTAGAAACTACCATCTGCAATACGACAAGTCTTTTTTTTTTTTTGTACTTTACTAGGATGCCCAGTACATTCAATGAAGAAAACAGCACTTCCTTGCTAATCAGCTACCCAGCCAATTCTTTATTGACACAGAAGCCTTACCCTGAAAGTTGGGCTGTTAGCAGAGGAAAAAGAATTTTGTGTATGTTCCAAATAGCAGTTCCTTGCACCAGTAATAACTGGACACCACTGCGAATTTCTTACATACATTTACTTTCATACCACATGGACCTCCCCCACAACCCCCTCTCCCCCCCCAAAAAAAATCAGCCCTCCAAAAACATTCACCCCAACTTAAACAGCAAAGCTTATTTTCTATGCTGGAGTGGAGAATGGAAGCATGGAGACACTATAAAATCAACTTTTCCCCCTCCCAGTGTCAGGGAGGAAAGGGGAAGAGTTCACACTTTATGGCCAGAACTGTAGTGTTAACCTTTTCACAGCTGCTGAAGAATTCACAGTAGCTTTTGGCTGTGAGAAGGTTGACACTTAAGCTTTTCCCTAGACAGTACCCGTCAGGATTCAGCCATAACTCTGGACAAATCTTTTTTTTTTTTTTCTTTCCGTCTGCTTTCTCTAAACAAGGTGTGTTGTATGTGTTATTTGGGGATGTGAGGTATGCAAGCAAATAAGGTATTTTCAGTAGACCAGGTAGTCAGAGCTCTGGAATTACAGCACCTGCTGGTCAGACTGATTGTACATTTAAGTGAAGCTGCAGGTTCCTTCACATAAAAGCCTTCATGGAGAAAGATTAGCATACTGCATACTTATTAAAAGATGCGACTTTCTTCAGTTAGAATAGGCTTCAGCTATACATATCAATGTCACAACCCAAAGGGTGTGATTTTTGTTTTTGTGTGCTTCGGCACTGCTAAATTGTTCCCGCTAAATTGTAGCTTCTTTGCACGGTGGAGTTTTCTGCTGCAAAAGAGAACCCCGGTGCAAGGGAGAATTTCCCGCCAATTTGAAGCTTTCTTTGCAGGGTGCATTTCTTTGTTGCAGCACAGAAATGCTCGTTGCAAAGAGTTCCCGCCATTTGTATACTAATTCGAGTCCCATTATTGGCCAGTTCTAAATTATTCACACGTGGCGGCTAGTGATTGGCTTGCTAGCCGTATAAAAGGCTTGAGTGGTTTCCGCCCAAGTTGGAGGACTCTACAAACAAGGGAGGAGGAGACTTCATGCTGTGTGAAGATCTCTAAGCGCTGCGGATCCTTAC
>NW_005842291.1:855264-856689 GCF_000455745.1 Alligator sinensis | reverse complement strand
TAACCGCAACTTAAGCAAGTTTTCAGCCTGCACCACTGCCATCTCGGTGTAAGTAAACAATCTTTAAAACTACCGATACGCGTTTGTGCCTAATTCCAGCTCGACGGCCTTCCCTCTCCGACCCGGCGTGCCCTGGCTGCTGGCCACAGCCCGCGTGCAGCGCGGAAAAGGGCTCGGGTCGCTCCCGGCCCGCACAATCAACAGGAAGGATGTCTGTATTAAAGGACAGACAGGGCGCGTCCACACGAGCACGCACATGCCTCTTGCCCTGCCTCAAACCTATTTGAGGCGGGGCAACAGGCACATGCAGGAACAAAAAAATGTTCCCCATGCTGCAAACTTGCAGCTCAGGGAGAAAATCTGACCCCTGGATATCCAGGGGTCTAAAGAAAGTGAAGTATAAAAAAGTGAAATATAACTCAACCCCCCCCGCCATCACTGCTCCCCACCCCATCCTTAAAAAAAAAACAAAAAACAACCCTGGCACTTACTGGCAGGTGGAGCTGCTGTGGGGCTGACTGGGGCCCCGCCAGCACAGTGCGAGGCAGGGTGACATCCCCAGCGGCCCCAGCCTGGGCCCTGCTGCCCCACCACTGTCCTGTGTTACCCAGGGGGCTCTGTCAGAAGGTCCTGGAGCCCCTCCACCCCTGCTTCTAAGGTAAGCAGAGGCTTTTTTTCCCATTTTTTTTCTGTTCTTTTTCTGGGTTTTTTTTTTAAGTGATAGCACCTGTTGGGGGGCTGAACCCCTTTTGGGGGGCCGAACCCCCTTTTGGATGGTGTAGCCCTTGTGTGGGGACTGAACCCTCTGTTGGGGGGCTGAACCTCTTGTGTGGGGGAACTGTAGCCTTTGTGTAGGGGACCAACCCCTTGTGTGGGGGCCATCACCCTGAGGGAGGGCAGCAAAATATGTCTTCATGAAACCTGTATTTAGAGTTCACTTTATTATTATGATAAAAGACTTGCTTTAACACTGTAAATACCTCAATAAAACATTGTCCAACTGATCTCTGTCTCTCTTTATAAATGGTCTTTTGTTTTACTTATGGAGGAACATGGATTTGGGAGTATTTTAGAGACTGACTTTGGGATTTTTATTTATTTTTTTTTTTTAAATCAGGGATTTTTCAGTTTTCGAATATGGAACACCAGAATTCCTGCTAGGGAGGCCAGTGGCAGGACCCTGCCTGCTCAGAGCTGGCATCTTGGACCCATCTGGCTGTGCCTGACCTCCTGGCCAAATGGGGCCAGGAGGACATGCTTTGACAGTTCAAAGCAGGCCACCACACCCAGAACATCTTCCAGGTGATAGCTGCCCAGATGGCCAGGCAAGGGGCACAACTGGCAGTAGTACCGCACAAAGGCCAACACTGCAACTGCAGTCCACTGGCAGGCGGACCCGCAGGGCAGATGGCTCTCCTCGGCCGG
>NW_005842291.1:831578-855158 GCF_000455745.1 Alligator sinensis | reverse complement strand
GGGGCTGCTTCAGCAGTCCAGCTGGCACAAGGGGTAGTGTCCCCAGGTACCAACTGGCTGGGCCCCAGAAGCTACTTGCCAGGGCAGCTTTTTATACTGCTGGAGACAGCACAGGTGTCTGGGAGAAGATCCGGGAGAAGCCAGGCAGGGTTATTTTGCCCCACATGGCACAATTTGCTCTACAACAAAGTGCATGTCCAAGCACGTGTGCTGAGGCAAAAAAGCCCTGGCTCAAATCTGCACCACTTCTATAGCAGCTGCTGTAAGCACACGTGCTTGCATGTGTGGATGCGCCCACAGGGTTTAAATCCTGAGAACGGAACCTGACAAAAATACAAGATGCCTAGTCCTGCTGTACAGAAGTATTTTCATACTATATTTTGAAAAAAGGGGCATCCAAATGGAGAGGTTGGAAGGGGGAATGGAGTACAAAGTGAAAGGAATAGAATTGTTGTGAAAATAAGAGGAAACTAACAAAATGACAACTATCTTGCTGTTTACATCCTGTCACAAAACAAATGTACACCTCAATTAGAAAAAAAGAAAAAATCGGATCGCAGGTGTGTAACAAACAGAACTGTATAAAACAGGAGAGAAGAGAGATTTAGAAGTCATTTCTATGCTCCAACCCAGAAACAGTTCTCTAAGCCATTCCTAAGAAATATTTGTGACCCTCTCAAGAAACTTCCAATCTTGGAGATTCCTGAAATGATGTATTTTAATGCTTAACTATCCTTACAGTTACAACTTTCTTCCTAATGTTTACTGTTTCTTTGTTATTGCAGTATAAGCCTGTGCATATCTGTTCTGGGACTTAAAACACTTACTTGAACAAAAGTTTAATGATAATGTATCATTAGTTATATTATTCAATTTTGCCACCTATGTACAAAATTCACGCATACACAAAAAACCCACACTTCAATGTAATGTTGTGAAGGCAGATCAGTAACATTAAGATACTACATGGAGACTGCAGATAACCCAAGGCTATGCTTTATACATCTAAAAGTTCAAAGTTAACCAGTAACTTAAAAATCCAAACATATTAAGGAATGAAACCATAAAGTGAAAACATCCTAATAAGCCCCAACTCTGAATAACTGTTACAAAGACTTCTTGATTCCTAGAGTCCTAGTCCTGGGGCTATTGGTGGTGTTACAATGAAGAATAGGGGAGAGGAGCCAACACAGCCCTTTAACCAAATAATATGGTATGGAACTAGCCTTGTGATAGATATAATAAAGCTGGGAAGTACAAGAGTAAGAGGACATGACAAAATAACAAGCAAGCAAAGATGACAGGCTCCTTCAGGAGCCAACTAGATGCTTTTATAGTCTAGCCTTGAGAGAAATATTACTGCTGGGCTAAGTACAGACATTTGGGGAGGTTAATTAGGTTAAAAATGGCCGCCCAACTTAAACTTTGCTTTTCCCAGTACTGACCTTGCACTTACAGACCTGATCTCAGTGACTGGTAATCAGTTTAAAATTGTAACTGTACAGAAGACCCAGGCATACAAGCCAATCTAAAATTGCAGAATCCAGTTTAAGGTAAACTTAGATCTATGTAGTATTAAACTTATCTGATTTAGTTCAAACCAATGCATGGAACTTCAGGGCTAGGGACAGACATTACACATAAACCAGTTTAAGTGATCAGAAACTGGTTTAAACTTGTAACAGAACAGACATTCAGTGCGCATAAACCAGTTTCAAAATGACTGAAACCAGTTTGAGATAAACCTGCTTGAATGTCATATAAGACTTAACTGATTTCACTCAAACAGGTTCATACAATGTCTGTTCCAGACCCCTTCTTGGTTTAACTTAAACCAGAGTCCCCCACCATCCTGGCACGCTTTCTGGGCAGGGCTCTCTGCTCCAGCCAAGCAGGGCCCCACCCCTCTGCGCCCCAGCTAGAGCAGGGACAGGCAGGGGAAGGGGTCTGCCAGGCACTCCCTGCTTGCTGCTGCAGCGGCAAACCACCATGGCCTCTGAGACAGAGTTGGGGGTTATTCTCTCCTCTACTTCCACTGCCCCTGGGGGACTGCAGCTAGGTCTGCCCACCCCAACCACCATCAAGCAGCAGAATAAGCCCCCTCCCGTCCCCTCCACCAGACATAGGAGGGATAACCACCATCCCTGTCCACCCCTCCAAGGGGCCCTGCTGCCAGCATCTGGCCCTGCCAGATGTGGACTGGCTAAGGAAAGGGCTTCCCTGGCCCACTCAGAGCTGCCGGCAGGCCCCAAGTCCAGCAGCCGCCACCACCACACCTCTTGCCCTGTGCAGCATCCAAAGCTGCAGCTGCACAAGCAGCTGTGGGCTGGCCGGGCCAGGGGGGCTGCTCTCCCTCCCTGCCTCCAGCTGCCACTGCCGTGACCACCACCACAGCCACAATGAATCGCTGGGGGGTGGGGCGGGGGGGGAGCTCCTGCCCATGCATGGAGCTCCAGCTCCTGGACACCTTGGAAGCCGGAGGCACCCAGGTGAAAGACTTCAGTCTGGGGACTGCAGCTCAAGCTCCACAAATGGGGCAGAAGCCACAGGGCTGAAGCCCCTCCCCCCCTGCCGTGCCTCCCAGAGCGACCCAGGAGTTGCAGGAATGGGAGGGGGAGTACCTGCTGGAGGCAGGGGGAAGATGGCTTGGCCCGGCAGGGCTGTTTTTCTCTCCTCGCCTCCAGCTGTGGCTCGCCTCCAGCTGCAACTCAGGGCTGGGGGACCTTCCTTCAGCCCGGCATGAGCTTCCTCCATTCCACTTGGTCTGCTGGGACAAGCCAGTTTCCACTCACCTGCAGCAGTTACTGGGGCAGGGGGGCCTTCAGCCCTGTGGCTTCTGCCCTGCGTGTGGAACTCCGGCTGCAGCCCCTGGACTGAAGCCTTCCACCTAGGCGCCTTCCAAGGTGCTCAGGAGCGGGAGCTGGAGGGAGCTTATTCTGCCACTCAGCAGCAGTGCTCGGGGCACGCAGACCTGCCTGTGGTCCCCTGGGGACAGTGTTGGTAGTGTGGAGAATAACTCTCCTCCCTGCCCCCTCTGCCTCAGGGGCAATGGCAGCCCACCACTGCAACAGCAAGGGGGGAGCACCCAGCAGACCCAGCTCAGGTTCCTGCTGGTACAACAGGGAGGTGAGAATTAAACCACTGTCTGGCCAGTAAGCCCAGACTGGTCATGCCCTCCCAGCACAGCTTTCCTTCAGACAAAGGCATGCTCTAGCACCCCCTGGCGCCCAGCCTGAGCAACTGCAGGCATGTGCCCACATTTTCTCAGTCCAGAGGCAACATCCTGCAAAAGTTGAATCAATTCAGACTTAAGCTTTCTGAATGTCTGTCCTTAGCCCTATACACTTTCCCTGCACAGCCCCAGGGCTGGGAAAACCCAGACACCAGTTCCAGATCTAGGGCTGCTCTTTTCACACCTCTGCCTCTCCCTCCCTCAACCACAATGGGCTATATTTTGTCCCCACACCCCCTTACTTCCTCAGCCCAGCCCAGGTGTCAGTTGGCAAAGGATCTAAAAAGTAGCTCCCGATCCCCACAAGCCTCCCTGATTGCACCAGACACTCTTCAGCCCCAGAAAAACCCTGTGGATTGTGCCTGTCCCCTCCCAACCCCATCCATGGGTTGGCCTCCTACCCCACCCTTTGCACGTTACATCTGCTCCCCATCCCCTGGCAGATCCCTGATCCCCTCCAACCCCACTAACCTTCCACCCAATTTTCCTATCACATACTAATGCAGATCAGGCATCAAGTCTAATGCTAATTCCAGTTTAAGAGGAAGAATTCTGATTTGAACAATGACAGACACACACCCCACAGACTTAAAGTCACTGAATATAAGAAATGGCAGATGATCAGACCCACAATCTACTCCGTTTTAAATGCCAGGTCAGTACACTCTGTTTCCAATGTTTGGAACCTTCGCTGGGACCACTGCAGACAAACTGTCATTAATTCATGTGTACTTCTTGTTGCATTGATAAGAAAGGTGCTAAGAAAGACATGGTTTTGATGCATGCACCTGGAGTATGTTCTTGGAATCCTCCAGTTTGA
The DNA here is from genome assembly GCF_000455745.1 of Alligator sinensis. Classification (NCBI taxonomy): domain Eukaryota; kingdom Metazoa; phylum Chordata; order Crocodylia; family Alligatoridae; genus Alligator; species Alligator sinensis. The sequence continues at coordinate 851,106 of NW_005842291.1, read as the reverse complement.
GAAATGTAATATCATAACAGCAATTAAAGCTAAATATTTACAGAGAAAAGTCCCAACACTGTGTTCTGCAAATTCGAGACCATGCCATAAAAGGAAGGATATAACAAGAAATCCTTATCTTATTCAATGTTAAGAGTTTTGTTTTTCAGGTTTCTTTTGTGTAATATAAAAACCTGAAATAATATATGAGGTGAGAGCTTATTACATAATAAGGAGAGAGTAAACTAAAAAGCTAAAGCATGGTAGAAAACTTTTGGTTCATTATTTGGCAGCATTCACTGGGAAAACGATGATGGATAATATGCATAATATGGATTGGGAATGTAAGCAAATAAGTGACTCAGAGAAGCACAGAAGAGGGAACTGCAATGAGATATGCAAAAAGCTGATTCTTGTGAGGAGCTATAAATGAAAAGAAAAATAAGATCTCAAAAGACAGGACAGAAGGGAAAGGGACAAGCCCAAGTGTTCTCAGAAGGATGGAATTGTAAGTCTGAGTCAAGGGTGGAAACAATAGGGCCGTGTGAAACACCATTATTTTGTTTCGACTTCCGTTTCACTGTTTTGAAGGGACAGTGTTTTGTTTCATTTCATCAAAACCGCTTCGGTGTTTCAACGCATTTCAATATTTTACCCATAGGCTATAATGGGGAATTATAAAAATGCCTAAAACTTTGTCATTTATTGCCTGATTTGGATAAAAATTGCAGAGATGGTAGCCCCTTCTGAGGGCATGAAGCCTGCCAAGTTTTAAAAAGATAGGTGCAGAGGTTTCTGTAAAACCGCACCTCAAGGCAACACCATGGTTGGTCAAAGCCGGGAGCCTGCCGCTGCTGCCAGGGACTGGCGCTGGGCACAGCCCGCACCCAACGCTGGGGAAGATTGATTCTGCCACTGGTCCCAGGTGGCAGAGGCAGCCTCCTCTCATCCAGCGCACAGATCTAGAGGCTTGTACCCCAGGAGGCCTGCAGGGCTGTGCCGGACTCCTCCAGGTGGTGCAGGTCCCTCGATCTGCATGCTGGATGACAGGAGGCTGCCGCTGCCGCCAGGGACTGGCGCTGGGCACAGCCCGCACCCAACGCTGGGGAAGATTGATTCTGCCACTGGTCCCAGGTGGCAGAGGCAGCCTCCTCTCATCCAGCGCACAGATCTAGAGGCTTGTACCCCAGGAGGCCTGCAGGGCTGTGCCGGACTCCTCCAGGTGGTGCAGGTCCCTCGATCTGCATGCTGGATGACAGGAGGCTGCCGCTGCCGCCAGGGACTGGCGCTGGGCACAGCCCGCACCCAACGCTGGGGAAGATTGATTCTGCCACTGGTCCCAGGTGGCAGAGGCAGCCTCCTCTCATCCAGCGCACAGATCTAGAGGCTTGTACCCCAGGAGGCCTGCAGGGCTGTGCCGGACTCCTCCAGGTGGTGCAGGTCCCTCGATCTGCATGCTGGATGACAGGAGGCTGCCGCTGCCGCCAGGGACTGGCGCTGGGCACAGCCCGCACCCAACGCTGGGGAAGATTGATTCTGCCACTGGTCCCAGGTGGCAGAGGCAGCCTCCTCTCATCCAGCGCACAGATCTAGAGGCTTGTACCCCAGGAGGCCTGCAGGGCTGTGCCGGACTCCTCCAGGTGGTGCAGGTCCCTCGATCTGCATGCTGGATGACAGGAGGCTGCCGCTGCCGCCAGGGACTGGCGCTGGGCACAGCCCGCACCCAACGCTGGGGAAGATTGATTCTGCCACTGGTCCCAGGTGGCAGAGGCAGCCTCCTCTCATCCAGCGCACAGATCTAGAGGCTTGTACCCCAGGAGGCCTGCAGGGCTGTGCCGGACTCCTCCAGGTGGTGCAGGTCCCTCGATCTGCATGCTGGATGACAGGAGGCTGCCGCTGCCGCCAGGGACTGGCGCTGGGCACAGCCCGCACCCAACGCTGGGGAAGATTGATTCTGCCACTGGTCCCAGGTGGCAGAGGCAGCCTCCTCTCATCCAGCGCACAGATCTAGAGGCTTGTACCCCAGGAGGCCTGCAGGGCTGTGCCGGACTCCTCCAGGTGGTGCAGGTCCCTCGATCTGCATGCTGGATGACAGGAGGCTGCCGCTGCCGCCAGGGACTGGCGCTGGGCACAGCCCGCACCCAACGCTGGGGAAGATTGATTCTGCCACTGGTCCCAGGTGGCAGAGGCAGCCTCCTCTCATCCAGCGCACAGATCTAGAGGCTTGTACCCCAGGAGGCCTGCAGGGCTGTGCCGGACTCCTCCAGGTGGTGCAGGTCCCTCGATCTGCATGCTGGATGACAGGAGGCTGCCGCTGCCGCCAGGGACTGGCGCTGGGCACAGCCCGCACCCAACGCTGGGGAAGATTGATTCTGCCACTGGTCCCAGGTGGCAGAGGCAGCCTCCTCTCATCCAGCGCACAGATCTAGAGGCTTGTACCCCAGGAGGCCTGCAGGGCTGTGCCGGACTCCTCCAGGTGGTGCAGGTCCCTCGATCTGCATGCTGGATGACAGGAGGCTGCCGCTGCCGCCAGGGACTGGCGCTGGGCACAGCCCGCACCCAACGCTGGGGAAGATTGATTCTGCCACTGGTCCCAGGTGGCAGAGGCAGCCTCCTCTCATCCAGCGCACAGATCTAGAGGCTTGTACCCCAGGAGGCCTGCAGGGCTGTGCCGGACTCCTCCAGGTGGTGCAGGTCCCTCGATCTGCATGCTGGATGACAGGAGGCTGCCGCTGCCGCCAGGGACTGGCGCTGGGCACAGCCCGCACCCAACGCTGGGGAAGATTGATTCTGCCACTGGTCCCAGGTGGCAGAGGCAGCCTCCTCTCATCCAGCGCACAGATCTAGAGGCTTGTACCCCAGGAGGCCTGCAGGGCTGTGCCGGACTCCTCCAGGTGGTGCAGGTCCCTCGATCTGCATGCTGGATGACAGGAGGCTGCCGCTGCCGCCAGGGACTGGCGCTGGGCACAGCCCGCACCCAACGCTGGGGAAGATTGATTCTGCCACTGGTCCCAGGTGGCAGAGGCAGCCTCCTCTCATCCAGCGCACAGATCTAGAGGCTTGTACCCCAGGAGGCCTGCAGGGCTGTGCCGGACTCCTCCAGGTGGTGCAGGTCCCTCGATCTGCATGCTGGATGACAGGAGGCTGCCGCTGCCGCCAGGGACTGGCGCTGGGCACAGCCCGCACCCAACGCTGGGGAAGATTGATTCTGCCACTGGTCCCAGGTGGCAGAGGCAGCCTCCTCTCATCCAGCGCACAGATCTAGAGGCTTGTACCCCAGGAGGCCTGCAGGGCTGTGCCGGACTCCTCCAGGTGGTGCAGGTCCCTCGATCTGCATGCTGGATGACAGGAGGCTGCCGCTGCCGCCAGGGACTGGCGCTGGGCACAGCCCGCACCCAACGCTGGGGAAGATTGATTCTGCCACTGGTCCCAGGTGGCAGAGGCAGCCTCCTCTCATCCAGCGCACAGATCTAGAGGCTTGTACCCCAGGAGGCCTGCAGGGCTGTGCCGGACTCCTCCAGGTGGTGCAGGTCCCTCGATCTGCATGCTGGATGACAGGAGGCTGCCGCTGCCGCCAGGGACTGGCGCTGGGCACAGCCCGCACCCAACGCTGGGGAAGATTGATTCTGCCACTGGTCCCAGGTGGCAGAGGCAGCCTCCTCTCATCCAGCGCACAGATCTAGAGGCTTGTACCCCAGGAGGCCTGCAGGGCTGTGCCGGACTCCTCCAGGTGGTGCAGGTCCCTCGATCTGCATGCTGGATGACAGGAGGCTGCCGCTGCCGCCAGGGACTGGCGCTGGGCACAGCCCGCACCCAACGCTGGGGAAGATTGATTCTGCCACTGGTCCCAGGTGGCAGAGGCAGCCTCCTCTCATCCAGCGCACAGATCTAGAGGCTTGTACCCCAGGAGGCCTGCAGGGCTGTGCCGGACTCCTCCAGGTGGTGCAGGTCCCTCGATCTGCATGCTGGATGACAGGAGGCTGCCGCTGCCGCCAGGGACTGGCGCTGGGCACAGCCCGCACCCAACGCTGGGGAAGATTGATTCTGCCACTGGTCCCAGGTGGCAGAGGCAGCCTCCTCTCATCCAGCGCACAGATCTAGAGGCTTGTACCCCAGGAGGCCTGCAGGGCTGTGCCGGACTCCTCCAGGTGGTGCAGGTCCCTCGATCTGCATGCTGGATGACAGGAGGCTGCCGCTGCCGCCAGGGACTGGCGCTGGGCACAGCCCGCACCCAACGCTGGGGAAGATTGATTCTGCCACTGGTCCCAGGTGGCAGAGGCAGCCTCCTCTCATCCAGCGCACAGATCTAGAGGCTTGTACCCCAGGAGGCCTGCAGGGCTGTGCCGGACTCCTCCAGGTGGTGCAGGTCCCTCGATCTGCATGCTGGATGACAGGAGGCTGCCGCTGCCGCCAGGGACTGGCGCTGGGCACAGCCCGCACCCAACGCTGGGGAAGATTGATTCTGCCACTGGTCCCAGGTGGCAGAGGCAGCCTCCTCTCATCCAGCGCACAGATCTAGAGGCTTGTACCCCAGGAGGCCTGCAGGGCTGTGCCGGACTCCTCCAGGTGGTGCAGGTCCCTCGATCTGCATGCTGGATGACAGGAGGCTGCCGCTGCCGCCAGGGACTGGCGCTGGGCACAGCCCGCACCCAACGCTGGGGAAGATTGATTCTGCCACTGGTCCCAGGTGGCAGAGGCAGCCTCCTCTCATCCAGCGCACAGATCTAGAGGCTTGTACCCCAGGAGGCCTGCAGGGCTGTGCCGGACTCCTCCAGGTGGTGCAGGTCCCTCGATCTGCATGCTGGATGACAGGAGGCTGCCGCTGCCGCCAGGGACTGGCGCTGGGCACAGCCCGCACCCAACGCTGGGGAAGATTGATTCTGCCACTGGTCCCAGGTGGCAGAGGCAGCCTCCTCTCATCCAGCGCACAGATCTAGAGGCTTGTACCCCAGGAGGCCTGCAGGGCTGTGCCGGACTCCTCCAGGTGGTGCAGGTCCCTCGATCTGCATGCTGGATGACAGGAGGCTGCCGCTGCCGCCAGGGACTGGCGCTGGGCACAGCCCGCACCCAACGCTGGGGAAGATTGATTCTGCCACTGGTCCCAGGTGGCAGAGGCAGCCTCCTCTCATCCAGCGCACAGATCTAGAGGCTTGTACCCCAGGAGGCCTGCAGGGCTGTGCCGGACTCCTCCAGGTGGTGCAGGTCCCTCGATCTGCATGCTGGATGACAGGAGGCTGCCGCTGCCGCCAGGGACTGGCGCTGGGCACAGCCCGCACCCAACGCTGGGGAAGATTGATTCTGCCACTGGTCCCAGGTGGCAGAGGCAGCCTCCTCTCATCCAGCGCACAGATCTAGAGGCTTGTACCCCAGGAGGCCTGCAGGGCTGTGCCGGACTCCTCCAGGTGGTGCAGGTCCCTCGATCTGCATGCTGGATGACAGGAGGCTGCCGCTGCCGCCAGGGACTGGCGCTGGGCACAGCCCGCACCCAACGCTGGGGAAGATTGATTCTGCCACTGGTCCCAGGTGGCAGAGGCAGCCTCCTCTCATCCAGCGCACAGATCTAGAGGCTTGTACCCCAGGAGGCCTGCAGGGCTGTGCCGGACTCCTCCAGGTGGTGCAGGTCCCTCGATCTGCATGCTGGATGACAGGAGGATGCCGCTGCCGCCAGGGACCTGAAGACCGGGCGCCTGCCGCTGCCGCCAGGGACTGGCGCTGGGCACAGCCCGCACCCAACGCTGGGGAAGATTGATTCTGCCACTGGTCCCAGGTGGCAGAGGCAGCCTCCTCTCATCTGGCGTGCAGATCCAGGGGCCTGCAGCCCCATGAAGGGAGGTTGGGAGAGCCAGGGCTGTGCTCTACCTCCCACCACAGGGCTGAGTTCCATGGGGCTGCGCTCCCCACTGGGCTGAGCTCCATGCAGCTGGCGGAGCTGCTTGGAGCGCGGCCCTGGCTCTCCCCTGCCTTTTACCACCAGGCTTCTTTGAAACTTGAAACGTTTCAAGTACCATCATTTCGTTTCAAAGCTGTTTCGAAGCTTTGGGGGGGGCGGAGGGGGAGGACTGGCAGGGGAGTCAGGCATTCATTAGGCCTGGTTAACCTATTTTAGATTGGATTAGCACAGGCTGATCTAAACTTAAGTCACCTCTGAGTTGAGCTAACTTAGATCAAGTATGCCATGTTTAGGGAGGTTTAAGCCCTGTGAACTTCTGCACAACCAGGCATATAGACAGACCTAACCTTGGTTAGATCAAATATAAACATTATGCTTATACCCAAAGATGTTTACATGGAAATACAAGTTTACTTCTGCAAAACTGGCCAGGCACGCCTACAAAAGTTGGAAGATTTCAGAAAAACATCTCAACTGACTGTAATAGAAGTTGCTGTAATGTATTGGGATCAGAGGCCTACCAAGGGATCAGAGATGAGCATTACAGACTACAGAGAACAATAAAAGGAACCTCTCAAAAATACACTAACAGGTAAAAGCCTCTTCATAGTGGTGTATAGGAATGTAAAAGTATGAGTCATTAAATTAAGAGTCAGGCAGCCAAGTCTCCCTTGCAATATTTTTTAAGTTTACTCACAGTATTCTATACATTTCAGTTTTTTTGCAATTAAAATAACCTCCACTATACCGGTTCCTTCTTTTAAGTATACTATGGTAATTCTGCTTCTTATTACACAATTGGCCTGAAATGCAGAGGTAAAAAAAAAATAAAAATAAAAATAAAAATGCCATTGAAAAAGGGTTCTTAGAACCATGAAGAGTTATAGAATAACTTTTATATTTGCTATCTTAAATAACACTTTATTATAGACTACAACTAAAGCTTTACTGCAAAGAATCAGTATCCACAATATTACTTAAATAAGCAATATCTTGGGTAACAATATGGATTTTAAAGCAAAAATCCAGATGCAATATATTATTACAAAGCAAGAGTTGGTTTCAACATTTTGCAACAGTGCAAACTATCCATTTCAGAAAAGTAAAAAAGGAGAGCATCCAGCAAACACTGTCACAAAAGATGAGTACAAAACAGATGTGGGAAAAATAAACAGCCTTCCTGCCTTGGAATTTGTAAAAAGGTCTGCAAAGAGCAAACAGGACTTCTCACTGCAGTTTGACTTCCAGACCCGTAAATAGAGTCCCATGAGAAACTACTCATAGATGAAAAAATATATAGCTAGAAGTAAATGTTGGAAATTTACACTGAATGTTTTCCAGGATATAAAGCTATCCATGAATTTTAGCAAGCATGCAGTATTATTCAGGAATTGAAATTTTGCTATATTAGCCTTTCAAAAGTGACTATTTTAATAATGTTTCTTCGTAAACACTGTATTCAACACTTGGTTGTATTCAATTGCTATGGCCCAAGTTTAATGCCTTTTTACCAGGAACTTTACAGAACTGAAAATTTTGCTAAAAGAAATTTAAAAGAAATTCTTAATACAAGATAACTACTGTAACAATTTTTTTTTTAAATTACAAATACAGGTGCCGCTGTACAAGTATGTGAGATAGAGTCTGCATTCCTTTGCAAAGCGATTAGCACCACAGGCTTCTTGGTCTCCTCCCTGCTCCAAGATAAGGAATGTGCTATGTACTGCCCTTAAACCATGTAGGATTAGCTAGGAGAAGGATTTTTCACATCCGTGATTAACAAGAAATAACTGTTTTCTCCCTTCAGGCCTGTTCAACACCATATTCTACACCTGAACTCATTTACTTTTCTGCTACCTACAACAAATGTCTGGAAAAATTAACCCTTTGAGCACTGATTCTCTAGAGTGCCATCTTAAGCATTTAAGGGATTATAAAATCTACTCAAAATACAAATATAATAAAAATAATGTTTACATTAAAAGGGGAGACATCAAAACAGTTTAAGTCTAGAAAATACAATTTTATACCTTAAAAAACTACTTATAATATCTCCAGTTAAAAAAGCAAGTCACTGGCACAGAAACGGGGCTTGCCTCATCTAGTTTTATTAAGCAAAATATCCCTTATTTCATTGTAGCAATTAGGATTTAATTCAGAACATATTTTTACCAAGTGAAAAGACAGAGTCTCATTATCAAACAGAGAATGTGAAATTAAAGGAGACTTTGGTATACTAAGTAGAGACCTACTTTGCAGTGGGGGTAAGAGGGAGGTAGAATAAATTCTGAGTAAAAATATACTATCATAAAAAGAAAACCCAAAAATAGCCCCTTTTTAAGGAATTACTAAACAATGCGGGTAAGGCTGGAACTAAAATTGCTAGAAGAAGGTAAAGTATTAGTGGTGCAAAGTACTTAAAGACAGCAATACACTTTATTTTATCAATTACTTTTGATAAAATTAAAAAGTGCAACACCCATAGTAATAACACATGAGTTATGGAACTGAACTAACTGCTGCACAGTTAACATATAAATAGTTTTCATTCAAAACCCAATTTTTCTATCCCTAAACTTCTGAACCCTCATCTTGATTACACCTCTTTGCTCCTGAGACCTAGAAAACAAATTAGATACAACTCAGATATACAGTTAATTATGCCACCTAACCAAAGTACTTTAAAATTTCCCAGCACTTGCTTTCCCCTCCCCCCAAGATTCCTATGACTCCAGCAGCCAGGGCACACAAAAACCCAAACTTATTTCAAAAGAAAAGTATGTTTCTATCTATCTGGAAGCAAAAGAAAATTTGAAACATGAACCCTGAAGGCTCAGAAGCAAAAAAAGTAGTAATTCAGACATTAAAAATGTCTAAAATTATCAGACACAAGAGCACATGAAATTCTCAATCCTGTTCATAGAACTTAGAGTTCATAATGATTCTCTTTATAAAGAATTTCACTCATTTGCCTGCTTGTAACTCAAGTGTCTGGGGTAAAAAGCAGCAAAATTATGTCATGGAACAATCCTGATGAAATGTCACATATAGATCTATTTAATCTTTAGGCGGTGTCCAGTATGGCAGGAAAAAGTAAAGTAATACCAGTCAACAGTTGAAGGTCATGACCATTACTATGAAAACTTACCCACTGACCCTGGCATAAATCACTTTTTTTTTTTTTTTTTTTTTTTAAGTAGTACTAATCTGGGGAAGGACAGAGGAGAAATAATATTCTTCTATTTTATATATTCATTATATTATGAAAATAGTACCCACAAAACTCTTTAAAAACAAACACACACACACACACACACAAAAGACTCGGACAGTCACTGAACTCAGTTTTCTAACCCTTCAGCAAAACTATTACCCCTTCCTCTATTTTTCTCCTTCCCCAGTGACTGGCCAAATAGGTAGGTTAACATATGCTTAACAAGATTTACCATAATATTTCCACTGTATTTTTTCTATTTTAGGGTCCATTAAGCATCTTAATCCACCATCCACCCTTTAGAAGTCATGTAGACTAACTTCATAGGTTTTTCCAAAGCTTTATTTTCTGTAAAGTGCTACTGACCTTTCCCCTTCTCACATGATTTTATACTTCTAACAGTGAATGTTAATCAATAGGGGTTTGTTTTCATCTCATACTAAGAAACTATTTCATATATCCAACTATTCATGCTTTTGTAAAGTCAGATTTTCACTCAAAATTTTGGAAATACAGAAGTGAAAACTCATTTGTATTTTAGCAATATAATCTGATAGCTGCTACTACAGACCACATGCATTTTTCAGGCTCTATTCTAATCTCATAAAGCAGTCCTAACCACATATGGTATCTTTAGCCTTGGCCATTTTTCATATCTTCAAAATCTGGTACCATACAACCTCTGAATGCAGTATCAGACTTAAGATTCAAGTTATATGAACTTTTAAACAAAAGGTTAGGGTTACACTCTGGCAATACAAACTGTGATTTTTTTCTAGATACAAAATTAGGAAACAGAACAAAGTACTGTTCTTAGTTAGATTTTCTTTCCTTATGGCTACCTATTTACTTAGTGTGGGCTGTAACATAACAGTGTGTCAGTTTAAGTTTTAAATTATTCATCCAGAATAAGAACAGCTTAAGTGACTTTTAGTGCTACTGAGTCTCTCACATTTTCATGCAACTACTCTCTTCATCATTAGTTCAAGGAAATGGTATTAATGCAGTTTGGGTATGAGAGCTCATTCCCAAATTACTAAATAAAGAAAAGATATTCCATTCCCTAACCAAGCTGAATCTATAAGTTTTGACCAAGTAATGCTTAAAAATGCATTACATCAGTGCCTGAACTTTGCAACAAGACAGAATGAATAGAATAAAAATCCAAGTATTGTAAAAGAACTAGATGTTTCATTAAAAAGACGTTTTTCCAAAGGCTATCAAATCTATATATAATATATAAACCTAACTAACTTTGTTGAATTTCAAGAAACCTGAAATTGCTGCCATGGATGAACATAAAAGCTTTCTTAATTCAAGCTCAGAATTTGAAAGTTTACAACATTATCATCATATTTAACTCTGAAAAACAGATTCAGGTGAATAAGTTTGCATCCTAGTTTTTAATAATTGAGTATATAAGCAAGTTTACTAGCAATATTTCATGTTAATTCCTTCTACAAGAGTGCCTTAGAGTTACTAAACTATGAAGTGGTATGCAAAACACCAAGGCTAGGGACAGACATTACACATAAACCAGTTTAAGTAATCAGAAACTGGTTTAAACCTTTAACAGAACAGATGTTCAATGCACATAAACCAGCTTGAAAATGGCTGAAACTGGTTTGAGCTAAACCTAGTTAAATGTAGTATCAGATTTAACTGAATTAAGTCAAACAGGTTTACACAATGTCTGTCCCAGATCCCTTGCTAGTTTAAGATAAACCAGTCTCCCTCAGCATCCCGGCATGTTCTCTGGGCTGAGTGGGGATCTCTGCTCCACAGCAGAGTTGGCCCCTCCTGTCTGCTCCCTGGCTGGAGCTCCGGCAGAGACTGCAGGCTGCTCTCGCACATCCCCTCACCACTCCCTGCTAAGCAGGAATTTCCCCCTGCCTTGCTGAGAGGTGTGTGTATATTAGCTAGAGGACCACATGCTGTCTATGGTCCATGCTTTGGCAGACAGGACAAAGGCAGAATCAACAGGTAGCTAGTAATGTCCCTCTGTTGTGTTGTTAATGGGGTGACAAACACCCAGCTAGGGGTGATAAACACTGTTATCAATTCCCTGCTGGGCTGGTGGGAGGGGGGAGGAAAGAGGGGAGGAACCCCTCCCTACTCAGAGCCTCCTGTCTCCGCCTGGCCAAAACCCCCTCAGCTCAGCATTATGGAAGGGAAGGGAGGGCTGCTCTAGTGCCCCCCGGCTTCTAGCCTGAGCCACTGCAGGCACGTACCTGCATATCTGGGATGTCTGTGCAGTTAGAAACTGATTTAGCCTAGCTAGGTTAAACGAACCTGCAAAGATTGAATCAATTCAGGCTCAGACTTTTTGAATATCTGTCCCTAACCCAAGCAAAAAAACAGTTTTAAATTTCAAGGGCCCAATCCAGCAAGTATTAATGCACTTAATTAATCTTGTGCATAGTCCCTGGAAGTCAGTAGGACTCCTTTGAATCCAGTTATTCACCTGCATAAAATCAGGCCCTTAATCATCCTTTTAAAGGGCTACTGCTGTCCCTACCACATTCTCCACTCAATGTTTAGAAAAGGGAGAATTCTAACAGCTAGTTCTTCTCAGCACCCTACTGTTTCCTCCACTGAAGTCATCCATCCCCATGGTTAGCATACTTTGGATGTTAACTATGATATCTGGATAATAATCTTACTGGTTTAACATTTTAATTTCATGTATAAAAAAGGCTGACTCTACATTTAGAGTCTAAAAATCTCTATATGTCTAAATCTTTTTTCTTTTCTTTTTTCAAACCACAGCAGCTTTTTTTGGGCAGGGGAGGGGGGGGCGAAATCACATATAGTAATATTATTCTGCCCCATGAATTACTAGATTAGACTTTCTGGTTAGATTTCCCTGGAGAAAATGGGAACTATGACCAACATGCGCGTTGACTTAAAAGATATTTGCAGAATCAAAGCCCAGAGGCCAAGTTTTACCATTCTACATCAGCAAGAAGACAGTGATTTCTCCAGATCTAACTCAGCCCACTACCATATTATAAATCTTTGTAGTGGAAATCTGAAGTCTTGAGAAACTGTTACATCTAGAAATCTTCAGATATAGGAAATGAAGGAACTACAAAAGTCACTTACATAGGTGAGCTTTTTGAACTGTAATAGCTATCTCCTCCTCATGTAGAATCTCTCATTTCCTAATACTTCAGCTATTGCAAAAAAACACAAAAAAAACCCCACCCTAACAAATGCAAGAAACATCCATCTATTAGATTTCCACCACTGTTCAGAAGAACTTTTTGATAGCAACAAGATTTTTCCAAACAACTCTGGAATCATCATCTGGGAAAAAGGGTCCAATTCACTAGAAAGGATTTTGTTCAGTTCAAATTTTAGCTGCCAGATCTCTTTTTGGTAAAGCAGGGAGTACAGAAGAGAGTTAAGTATTAAGATATTAGTACTGTCATACAAACTGGTAAAAGAAAGTGTTTTTGCCTTTTTATAAATCCTTGTCAATGATTTAATAAATAAATAAATAAATAAATAAATAAATAAATAAAATCAAACTTTTTCTCATGGTCCCAACTGTTATGCAATAGAATGTACTACTCTGGCAAGTTACTGTTTTCTACAATCCAGATATTTGTTTAAAAAAGGTTATAGGCAACTTCATCTTTTCTTTCTAGGCCCTGGTACACACCAAGTAACTTCACCACATGCAGCCCCACTTATGAATGAAGGTACATTGTTACCCTTTATATTTATGAAGAAAGTCTTGTAAATGCAAACCAAATGTTAGCAAGTACAATAATTTATCCCCTAATTTGTGCGTAGCCTTAAAAAAATGGCCAACAGATACAAACTGTCCCATTCACTGAAGTTTAATAATAATTGTTTCAAATGCCCCCATAGTTAGCAATTTCACTGATTACTTTTAAACAGAAGAACATAATGTTTGCTTGAACAGTTCAGGTGACTCTCTTTGCTTGGACATATCTCCTCCCTGACCACTAAACTTTCCAGTTTTCACTCCTACCATATCTCCACAATCTTCTAAAATGCAGTGAGGTATTGTCAGTACTATTATATGCAGCCAGCTGAAAACTGAGAATGTTGACAGCATAAATTAAAATGCATGTAGTACAAGATGCAGGCACAACTCCATTAATGACTAATATTTTGATTTTTTGCTTCAATAAAGTAAACAGTCCTTTTTTTTTTCTTTTTTTAAATCTGAAACTACCATTAAATGTCTTCAAGTTTCACAAGAATGCCATAACACGTAGAGTTATCTTGACAAGGAGTACATAAGGTCTTATTAGTTTTTACATATGCAATATCATTTGTGTATAACACATTACAGCAATTTTGCTGTGTTCCTTATTAAATAAAGCTGTATTATGTTTAGATGAAGTTAAATCATTAAAATATGTTATTTGATCTAAGTTATACCTGTGCATCATTAGCAGTTTTCAATCTTTTAGTTTTAGAACAGGGGTTCAAAAATTGTGTATTTTTCTTACACTCTCTCCCTATGGGATTTTGAAGGCACTGTGTACCTTTAACTCCCACTTCACATCTTCTGAAGTTAAGGGTACTCAGCACTTGGCACAGTTAAATCTATAAACCAATGCTTGGACAATCCTGCCCACCCAGTCAACTACATAAGTCTTTGGGCCCTTGGTGTAAAGCAGTGGTTTTCAACCTTTTTAGAATCAAGGCACCCCTCATTAGACTTGAAGCACCCCTCCACAATTTTTGTAAATTGAGCAGCACTCCATTTCAAGAGCTACTTTATTACAGTGCTTACCTTTTTTCAGAGGACCCAAGCAGTACAAGTAGAGAAGCTCCCCACCCACATACCCTGCCAAGAGGGACATGCTCTTATCTCTTCACACCTAAAGCCTGAGCCTGCCTTTATCTGGTTATCTCCACACATTTCCTGTGGCACCCTGCAAAGCATCTTGCTCCTTGGTTGAGGATCACTGGTATAAAGGACTACTTATGGAAGCTCTGGGTAGCAGGTTCAAGAGCCTCAGCAGAAAGAACATTTGTAGAGATTTGCATTTTATTTAGAAATGGGGGGTGGGGAGCGTGGAGATGCAGACACTTAATAGGAATGTTCATTAAACATTCCCAACCCTTAACACGGGCACAGAGAGACCTATTTGACAGAAAAAAAATATGTATGGTTAAGTAATAAAAACTAAATACAAGTTACTTCTGGGACTTCTGTTAGACATATTAAATAAATGAATTGCATCAAAAGTGGTTTAATAACAGCTGAACTTCCAAAAAATGTGGCGTTCTCCATTTAACACAGTGTCCTTGCTTTTTAATGTATAAAAAGGAAATATTTGAAGAGTGTATCCACAAGTTTCCTAAGAAATGGTTTTGAATTCCAGAATCCCAAGGAGATGAATTGGCTGTCATATAACAATGTGCCTCCATCAGATGGACTTGGCAGTTGTAAACAAAAAGAATTTTCTCAGCTTTTCCTCACAAATATGAAATATTTGCTCTGAGCCAACAGCTGGGGTAATTTAAAGAGACCCTGAATATATATTCAAAATTACAAGCCTTTGCTTAAGAACACCTAAACTGAATTCAGCAGAACTAAAAAAAAAAATCAACACCATCTAAAGGTGTTTTGTTAACATTGGTGTTCAGTTTTGTGTAGATGTACAAAACTTAAAGGTCACATTGGTATTTCTTGGTCAGTTTTCCAAATGAGATAAAGTTCTCCATTTGTCTGTTGAAGATAGTCATAAAACTGAATCCCTCCCCCATCTCCTTTGTTACCAGCACCTGTTTAAAAGTGCTTTCTGTTCATAACATTGAAAAAAATATAAAGTATCCAAATAGTCAAGTTAACAAAGCGAGTTGTTTAAGCCACCAAAAGGAAAAAGTTAAAAAGCTCCACCAACTTGTGTGCTAGATTTTTACATAAACCTGGCTAATACATTTGTTAATGTGTACAAAATTCTGATAAAAAACATAATGCTGAATACATTTAAGGCTCGCAATTCAAAATTCAGAATCTTTTGGAAATACTGCTATTTTATTGTACATGAAAGAACCTTCCTATTGGATATTCACACTGAATATTCTAAGCTACAGTGATTAAGATACTAAATAGTTACTGAATTATCTAGGTAATTTCAGGTGTTTTGTTGGCTACAGAATATTCAAAGCCTTATAACTTGATTTTACAATACGAATAAGACTTCTGTTTTGCTGGAAATACAGTTCCCAAAACAAGGCTTAGGAACATGCATTTTGGAGGGATTGTTTTGTTTTGTTTTTGTTCAGTGTTTTTTTTCCCCCAACTGTACTAAAGCAGGAATTCTAGAAGGCTACTAACCCTCCAGATCCTGTATTACATAACGGGACTTTTTTTTTTCTTTTTCTTTTTTAAGGCTCATTCCTCAACTTGAAACTAAACAATGTCACTCTCTATCATAATACGCAATTTATGTATTTCTATATTCCATAAAAGTTGGATTGCCAACTATCAGTTTAATTAGTTGAGAGTTCTACTAACTGTATGTAGACACATGACAAATTACAGGCAGCAGCTGTGGATGCAGTGCATGAAGCATAAATTAGGAAGACACCACAGGCCTGATTCTTCTCACTCACACTACTGTAAAGTAGGAATAACTTCAGGGAATAGGGGTATGCTGGGGAAGAAGAATAAACTGAGTCCAACTGCATGCTTCAGAGAAAGGTACAAAGAGAAGGCCTGATACTACAGTACTAAAGTTAAAAACAATTAAATTGGTATGTTGTATTACTAAAATATGCTTAAATAGTATGTAAGTTGTTAAACATTCTACGCAGGCCCACGTATTAATGTAGTATGTTAAAGGCATCTTGCTCTCTTTCAGTAATACTAAACAGTACGTAATCTATACATTTTTTTAAACTATTTTCATGTACAAAATACAAGTAGCAGTATCCTGTATAGTTTGGACTGAAGGACTGTAAAAAGGCCTACGTTGTACAAAACTAATGAAGTTTAAAAAGGCAGGAGCTCTCTTTCTACTTACGCATCCTAATGCATGTATTTGGCCTATGCTTTTGCTTTTTGAGAATCAGACTCCTGTCTCCACACTTTACACACACACACACTTTACAAATGGCAGAACTTACTTTAGAAGATAGCCAAACCCAAAAAGCATTATTTTTTCATTTAAAAAAATGCTACAGCAAAAAGTTTTATCTAACTTATTTAAAAAAAAATGCAAGTTGAATGTACATGTTGAATTTTTCCCTTCCTTATTTCATGGAACATAAATAGTAAACACTTTGTGACTAGTAATTATTACACCGTTTCTGGCATAACACATTAAACAGACACTTAAACATCTCTGAGACTGAAGTCTCACTTGCATCTCAAAAGTACAGAAAAGTTTTTAGAGTTATATTCTCATATATGAAAAGACTCCTATTTCTAAGAGTCCAACATTACATGAAATAGCCTTCATGGAAAGTGCAAATTTACATTTTGAATCTAGACTATTTATCCAATATTTTTCACCCATTGTATATACCAAATGAGAACCGTCTACTGCCCGTTTCTCAATAAGGAGTGGGAGTTTGAGTTTAAAAAAAAAAAAAAAAAAAAACAGAACAAAACCCGAACACTAGAAACCCCAAAGGCTGAGTGCCTTGAAACAACTGAAATGACAAAAAATTGTTATGTTGCCATACATTTATAATTAAAAATACTTACAGCCTCTCCAGCTCTTTTAGATCTTGGAATGCTCCCCTTTCAATAGTACTAATCTTGTTCTCCATGAGCTGACTGAAATGCAGAATATTATAGATAGTGAGTTTTAATGGCTATATGATTACTGGTTGCATTAACACCTGCTATTACAGCACTTCAGCAACTGGCAGCTTGAAACCATCTCACCTTTATTAACACTACAATTCTTATTCAGAGTGAGATTTCACATTATGTTTTGGACCTCTGTTGCCTAACAATCTACTGGGACACATGTCCACAAAAGGAAAAAAAATAGTCTTTTCCTCATTAGAAGAAATAAAAGTAAACCTTGAACATGCTCGAGAACTTTAAAGCGAAAGACAGAAAGAAACCACACAGTAAGCAGTAATGACACAAAAGTCCACGTCAGTATGTAACATGATGAATCTACTATCCAATCTGAGAAGCAAATTAGGATACATTACTCTAATGTGAGAATTAAAAAAATGTATCATGTAATGTAGTTTTATTTTGAAATGCTCATGGCATAAAATAGTTACAAATCTTTTCTGGCTTAGAAGAATTTTAGAGTTTAATTTTTTTAAACTCAATCCAAAAAAATCATTTAGCTTCACTAAAAGAAAAAACCCACAATATAGCAGTAATATCCTTTAAGCTCAAGTGTGCACCTAGCTAAAGTTAAATACCAACTTTTTATTTATGCAAAAAATATATAGTTTTAATTTCTCTCTTTGTAAGGGAGCTTTATATAAAATATAAATTAAGTTTCTAATATAGACATTTTAAGTAAAGTCAGTAGAAACACTTTCTATTTTTCTTCCTTTCTAATTTCCTTTTACACCAGTTTTGAGGTAGAAAATTATATCTTATAAAAATCAGCAATCCCCCTCAGATGAGTTTTGGTTAACTCAGTGCAAAACTAAAATTTTCCTTTTTGATTTTTTACCTATTACTGGGGAGGGGGGTGGGTGTTAAGTTTCATCTTATATTACCCTATATATAACTTTAAGGAAGTATTAAAAATCACAAGTAACTAGAGGTAAAGATGCTGCTATTCCATTTTTAAGACCTAGAGTTATTTCCTACCCCTTATTAAGTCCAGATATAGTAGAACAGGAGTTTGCTGTGCAGAACATAGGACTTTTTAAAACTAAAGATAACTTTTTGCAGCTTGTAAAATGTAAACTAAGCCATATAATGTTAAAAGGTAAAATAAGAACTTACAGGACTCGAAGGTGTCTTAGACCAGCAAAGTCAGTCTTGGTGATTCTTGTGATATTATTTCCATTAAGGTCCCTAAGAAGAATAATTAATTACATACTAAATGAAACTTTGAACAGAATTATTGCCTTTTAAAAATGTCTGAACATGAAATCAAACAAGATCACAGGATGCAATCAGCGATCACTCCTTAATACTAGCACTAAATGAAAGGCTTATCTTTAAAGCAGTAGTTTTAAACTTTGTAATAGGAGAACCTTATTAAGTCAACACTGCTTTCCCTTTTATGCCTTGTATTTTCACTTAAGCAAATTGATCATCCAAAAGTTAAATAATGAGCTAAACTGTTTTTGTAACCATGCTATCATTAACTAGAATATCACTAATATTAGGACAAAGGATATTAGCTCAATGCTTGAAAAGACAGAACTACAAAACAAGTTGCAGCAAAAAAATCAAGAGTTATCCAATACAATCTGTTAGGGTAGCTACTTTTTACTGTCTTTAAGAGAGGCCATGATAGCAAATGTTTTTTTCTGGGGGGAGAGAGGGGAGGAAAACTTCATCCTTGAAGATCTATGTTTACAAGCATTTACCCTCCAACAATCTAATGTTTGTATGAAAAAACACCCAAACTCCTCCTTTACACTACAGGAAACCCACCGTGACTGTGAAGTGCAAATGGTGTTCAGAGGCAATAATGTAAATAGTGTTCAGGTCTTGACACTTCTGTTCAAATTTCAGCACCACTTTCCTTTCTGGAGTAACAACGCCCTTTTCTGGCATCTTAGGTCAAGATCTAAACTTGCCTGGCTTCCAGTCATTACAAGCAAAACCACGCTTTGCCGTGGCTTGACTACTTCTTGATCCAAGCCACCGGGAAAGCAGCCTTGCACAGAAACCCCACAATTACAGATTATATGTTATCTTTGCGGGGGTGAGAAGGGAAGGAGAAAAAAAATCAATGCATTTCATTTTGACATAACCCAGCCAGACACCATCTCTACCCAAGTGCCACAGTTTGTTCACGGGATGGGGGGAATCCTAGTCACTTGAGCATTCATCTCCCAGGGTGTGCACGCACTGCTAGAGGAATCACGCCTTTAAAAACTGCTCTGAGCAGTCTCAAGAAGCTCTTCCTAATTCCTTCTCGCTTCTTTCCCTGCTCAAGTCTTTCGTTTTCCTGGAAGGCAAGGGGCAAGGCCACTGAAACCTGGCTGAGCTTTCAAAGAAGAGGTGGAGCAGCCCAAAGGCACCCACAAGGGTATGGGGGCTTGCTAGGCACCGTCCCGGCGCGGCTGGCGACAAGACGTGGGGCTAAACCCGCTCGGGGCAAAGCCGGGCCAGGGCCAGGGCCAGGGCCAGGGCCAGGGCCAGGGCCAGGGCGGCGGGTCCTCGCCTGCGTGCTTCAGCCCCCAGCCCGGCCCTTCCGCAGGGCGGGGGCGGCTCCCTGCCCCCCTGGAGGGGCTCGGCCGAGAGCAGGAGCCTCAGCCGGGCCCTTGCATCGGTAACAACTTGGCTC
>NW_005842291.1:820349-830292 GCF_000455745.1 Alligator sinensis | reverse complement strand
CAGGAGCAGGGCAGCCTTTCCTGCAGCCGCCGCCGCCGCCCGCTCCTGGGGACTGGGAGTTGCCGCGGGTCCCCACGGCCGCAAGCGTCTCTCTCCCCTCCCCTCCCCGCCTGTCTCCCTCCAGTCACCTCTCACGGCTCTTTTACAAATCTGGGACTTTTTCTCACGCACTCGGACGCCTCAGATGAGCCACGAAAATTCAAGTGCTTGAAAGTGACAAACGGGGATGGGGAAAAATAGCACCGGGGAGAGCCCGTCTGCAAAAAAGAAAAAGCAGTAAAACTTCACCTTGCAGGTCCCTGTCTCAGGCGAGCCCCCCTCTTAGTTTCTTCCTGTGAGAACTGCCTGAACACCGGCTCTCAGTTTTTTGTCCTCTTTTTTTTTTTTTTTTCATTTTGATCTAAAATGGTTTTGAGGGAAATAATCTCTAACAGTGCCTGTATTATTATTTTTTAATGTCTTGGTACAGATGCACACCCTGTATAGCTAAAAGCATGGAAGGCATCAGCATGACGTTATTTGAGACCGATCTTGCTTCTGTTCTCAAAACAGCTTCTCTTCCCTTTCTAACAAAATATTATGCATGCAGAGTTTATCTGGGATATTTTCCTACAATTTGCTTATTGGCTTAGTGACTTCTAGTGTTCTTAGAAAAATACCACAAGCATCAAGTTTACAGTTGCATCAGTACTTGGTTGAATTTATTCCTTCTCCTGAATTCAACCACGAGGAAATCTTACTTTAAAAAAATTCCCAAGACCCCACTGACCTGTGGTCTCAAGACCTGTGATGGTGATCCCTCTTGCAAAGACAGAGACTGCCAAACATGCCTGAACTTCTGCAAGGTGTCATCTGTAAATCTGGAAGGGAAGCTTATGTGCTCCTTGCATATGTGACTCATGTTAAGCCTCTTCGTTTCTGGGGTCCATTCTTCACAACCCAGTAAGATGCTCTCTACCTCGCTGCATGCAACCAAGAGACAAATTTTGTTGCTAGCTAAAGTTAGTCCATTGGAATTGAAAATCATGACGTTACTCCTTATGTCCCTGCTGTTAGTGGAGCAGGTGACCCAAAATAAGAATCCTGAAAACCAGTCAAAGTCATAGTGTTTTATCATATATTGCATTTTTTTACCTCTCTCTCCAGAAAGCTTCCAACATATAAAAGTGCTTTTTAAGGCACATGCCTTTTAATTGTTCTGAAATGCTGTTATGATGCAATAATTGGTTCATTGCATTCAACTGAATAGAGCTGTTCCAGATTTAAACTAGTGTAACCAAAAGCAGAATTCAGCCCATTGACTATATATGAGAACTGTGATTACCCAGCAGGTCATGGGATTGGGCCTTTTGTAAAGTGTAGTTTTCATACCTCTATTAAAATTCCTTTTACCATATAAACTGCAGGAGAGAAAAAAAAATTCAGTGTGTCGAGTTTTTACTGCCTCGTACTACTCATTATTTGATATAAGTGCCAACAGTTTGGTTGATTCTGTACAAGACAAAAACAAGGTGGGGGGGAGGTGGAAATTTGGGCTTGCCTACTTGAAGAAATGCAGGAGAATGAACCAAAACTGTAATTTAGAGTAGATTATTTTAACTGCATTAAACCCCAAAGGAGGCACCCATACCACATAGGGCAACAGTGCTACTCCATGCTGGTTAAGTCTTACAGTACACATAACATCTGACAAAGTAAGCTTTTGTCTACAAAGCTCATGCCTCTCTGAACCAGTTAGTCTCTACGGTGCCACCTTGCTTGGACTAACACCGGCTAACATGATTTTCTGTTTAGAGTTTCGTGGCCAACCCTGTAAGAAGTTTAAAGAGAAACTACAGAGACAATTGGCAAAGATGATAAAGAGATTGGAATACAGATCACATAAGGAAAGGATGAAGGGGCTTTGTTTATTTACTTGGGAGAAAAGAAGATTAAAAAGATAAAACATTTGGAAGTGTGTCATAAAGATAATAGGAAAAAATGTACTACCTTGCTACAAAGCACAGGATAGGAGGAACAATGGGGTTTAAAATGCAGCAACAGGTTTAGATAAAACCTCAGGACAAACTTCCTAGTTATTAAAACAGTAGCACATTAATTTAAGCTCCTAGGGAAACTATGGAATCCCCTTCATTAGAGATTTTCAAGAAGAGGCTAGGTAGTCATCTGTCTTGGATGATTTAAGGACAGTGGAGTCTGAATTTATACGAGGTCCCTTCCAGCTCTATGATTCTATTCCAAATTAATGTGGACTTCATTCAGTTGAGCTGACTTAATTTTTTGAAGTTCAGAATCTAAATTGAATCAAGTCTGAATAAAGGAGTCACACTGGGTTGTAATAGAGTACTTTATATTCATACCCTTAGTTTATGTAGATTGGATTTCCTGATTGACTTCCATACTGGCTTGTAGTTCTTTGAAGATATCACTTTGAAGATATCACTCCACCAGAACTCTCATTCACGGGTTCTAGCTTTTACTTCTGAACTTTTGGAGTTCTCCTAATTTTGCTCCCCAGCCTCCTACTAAAAGTCATATAGTACCCTCTCTAAGGTGTGAACTCTGCTTAAAAAAACTTCCAGTCACTTCCTTCAGTGATTTGCAAGGTGGAATCCCTGGATGTCAAGCGACTCTACAAGTGATTATGCCAGAGGGAAGGACGGGAAGGAGGAGCGGAGAGGGCATCGCAACAAGCTAATAGAAGGTAACTAATCACAAACCCTGGGATTTGGTAGGATGTTGTTGGTACATTGTCTGAAGGTATCTTTAGAGAGGTAGTAATTACAGCAACTAGAAAGAATTCACCCTTTCTCTAAAGATATCGATCACCTAACATACAAAGATTTAAAGCTAAAGGGATATCCCAAAAGAAGGAGAGGTGGGCAAAGGTAAGGCTACAGCTAGTATCAAGAACAAGATCAAAGTCAGACATGAACAGGATCTGTAAAACCAAAACAATAAACCCAAGGCACAACAGAGTGGTGAAATAGTAAAGCGGTAAAGAAAAGGTCTCATAGCTTTTATTTATTTGGATACTTCTATTAATTTGAGAATATTGTAGAATCCACAACAGATTGTATGCCATAGACAACAGTTAAACGGAAGTGAGCCTGTCTTGCAGACACAGGACATATTCATACAGCTTGTCTCTGTCATGACCCAAAAGGCATGATTGTGTGTGTGCTTCGGCACCAGAATTATCCCCGCCAAGTTGCAGAGCATTGCACGGGAATGTTTCCTGTTGCAAAGGAAAACCCCGGTGCAGGGACACGTTTCCCACCTTTTCTGCAGCTTCTTTTGCAGGGTGCATTGCTCATGCTGCAAGAGGAATGCACGGTGCAAAGGAGTGCTAAATTATTCACATGTGGCAGCTAACGATTGGCTTTTTAGCCATGTAAGAGGCTTGAGCGGTTTCCACCCAAGCCGAAGAGGACTCCACATCCATCTCGTGGGGTCTTTGGGTACACGGCAGGGTAATAGAAACCCTGTGTGAGATCCAGAGGAGCGTGGCGGCCTGATCCACCGCCCACCTCTTCCCGTCTTCGAGCGCGACTTTTATAAGACGTATTTACGATTTCCATTTTGGTGGCTCGTTCACCCAGAGCATCCGGAGCTCTGCACCGTGGAGCCTAGCAACCTCCATGAGACCGTCTGTGTTGTCTTTTGTCTGTAACCGCAACTCAAGCAAGTTTTCCTGCCTACACCACTGCCATCTCGGTGTAAGTAAACAATCTTTAAAACTACCGATACGCGTTTGTGCCTAATTCCAGCTCGACGGCCTTCCCTCTCCGACCCGGCGTGCCCGGGCTGCTGGCCACAGCCCGCGAGCAGCACGGAAAAGGGCTCGGGTCGCTCCCGGCCCGCACAGTCTCCTGACCCTTAGTCTGGCACCAGCAAATTAGGCCATGGCCACTCACTCATACTCTAGGACACTACAGACCAGCAATTATGCAAAGTAGGCAACTTGCAGTGGCTATGAATGAAGTGGCAAGTGATCTAGGACTGTGCAAGGTCTCTCTGTCTAGGGAGAGCCTGAAAGTGGCCCTGGGACTATGGGAGAGCCCTTAGGTCTATTCCAAACAGCTCACAGCCATTCCTCAGGCATCTACATAATTGCAAGTTTCCAGTGTGCCCAAGCAAGAACAAATGTGCAGGGCTTATTTTGTTGGAGTAGACCCAGGGTCAGGAAGGAAGCAATCTAGACCAGTGGTAGGCACCACCTGGCACAGGTGCCAGTGTGGCACGTGAAGGCATTTTGCTAGGCATACACGCCTCTGAATGGATGGTGGGGAAGGGACTGCACTGCCACAAGGATCAGGCCCCTTGTGGCTCCCCTGTCATCTGCCCCTGGCATGCCAACATCTTACAAGTCGAGGTTGTGGGTGTTTTTGTCACTCTGCCCAAAAGCACTGCCAACGCCTGCTCTAGACATAGCAAGCCAGTTTTCACCTACTTCAGTGTGGACACCAGCTGCCAGTAAGTCAACACGTCTTGTAACCGTCCCTTCATACAGCATCCCCAAAAGTTTGTTGTATAGATTTGCTTACACTCCCCTGCAGTTGTTAAAGATATTAAGAAAAAACAAGGATTTTCTTGCTTTTTCCAGGAATGGCCATTTTTTCCTGTTGTTCCTAGAAGATCTGAAACCAAAAGTTGCTCCCCTTTAATATAGCTATTTCCATACCTCCTTTTTTTAGGGAGCTGGCCGCTATAATAATGCTGTCAGTCCTTCATATTTTCAATGGGACTAACAGCAGACTGGCCTCTGTTAAAATGGCCATCATCAATCACGATGTCAAGACCAAGCAGGATTGCCAATCTATTACTTTATTGAATGCCTTGTGATATTTGATGTTTTTCCTTAAAGCCTACACAACTAGAGCTGATAATCTGAGCGTTCATTAAAAAAAACCTAATTTCTATTCAGCATGGTTGATCCTGGCCAATATCTGCTGTGCCTAGTTTTCCAGTTTTTGGCTGCAAGGCCCTGTCTGGTGAGGCAGAAGGTATTCCACTGCTGTTTGTCCATTTTAACCTAAGATTATTCAACAGGAGGGATGGAAAGTATGCAGGCCCTGCTTTCCATGACCTGGGGCCAAAATACTTTTCTGGGAAGCAGGAGGTGCCGGTTTGAACCTCTTCTGAGTCCAAGAATTTAAGTTCCTGCAATTTAAGTTTCCCTTTCCCTGAGCAAGTTCCCTAACCACTAGACTCTTAAGCTAAAAGGTGTGATGGCCTTTCTCCCCTGTCAGTCTAGTTGTGTTTTTATTTCACTTAAATTATTAGAACAGAGTTTAGGTGTCTTCCTGGGGGAGTACGTTCACTATAGAGCAAGGGTGCTCAACCTCTGGCCCACAAACCAAATGAAACTTGCAGAGTTCCCCATGGCTCAGGAAATGTGGTGGCAGGGGAGAGTGACAGTTAATACTGATATCCCTCCCTGCTGCCAAAATCCCAAGCCCCATACAGCAGGTTAAAGCTTGGCCATAACCCTCCCTCAGTACAGGCAGATTGGTGCCAGGCTATGCCCCCTTCCCTCTGCGTGGCTAGGCTGGGCAATGACCCCTTCCTCCCACAGGGCTGGGCCATGCCCCTTCCCCTGTGGGGCTGGATCAGGACCAGGCTGTGCCCCTGCCCTCAGATCCAGGTTGTGACTGGGCCAAACCCCCTTACCCACATGTCTGGATCAAGGATAGGCTGCCCCACACCCTTCTCCCCACACCCAAATAGGGCCCTGCAGTGCACGCTCCAGATTCTGGATTCTGTCCACTGGCTGGATTTGGCCCACGGAGGGCCCATGCACTATCCATCTGACCCACCAGATAAAAAGGTTGAATACCACTGCTATAGACTAGCAGTGCTCAATCTTCCAACCTCACTGGATAAGTGGTTGGTCTGGGGGCTGGATCCAGCAGGGGGTCAGTGCACTTGGTTACTCTGCAGGAGTGATCAGGTGCAGCAGCCCATCTTTCTGCACTGGATCAGATCATGGCCTGGCTCCATGTGCTGGTCTGACTCTACCCACAAGATACAGTTCAGCCCAGGACCAACTGCAGACAGATCCTGCACACCAGCACATCTGGGTGTATGGGGCCATGTCATCCAGCCTTCAGGACTCCCCATGGGTCCAAAAATTTGGTGGTGGAGGAGCAGTTTCAGCATTAATTGTAACACTTCTTCTGCTCCGTTACCGCCACATTTCCAGTCCCATGGGGAGCCCTACAGGCCACAGGACATGGCTCTACCAGCTGGATTCAGCTCACAAATTGAAAGTTGAGCACTACTGCTATAGAGCACAAGTGGCCAGAGCAGGTCTTCTCTTAGCATATGCAGAAGGAACAGCTTATTATGCAGGAGGAGTAGGATTTAAAATCTGTGTAAGTGGCCTTAAATGCCATTTATACAGGTTTGGTTAGTTGTATGTGTTATTTACCCACCTAAAGGTGAGTTGATTTGAGCCTGAGGCTGAGTACAGATAGTCAAAAAGCCTGAGGCTGAATCAATTCAATCTTCACCAGTTAGTCTAAGCAGCATAGATTGAACCGATAAGGAAGCTAACAGATATTCACTTTTGATTCCGGAAATGCAGCCACATGCCTGCAGTGGCCCAGACCAGAATCCAGGAGGTGCTAGAGCACACCTCCACTGGAACAGACAGCTTAGGCCAAAGCTCGCTGGCCCACCCTGAGAGGAGAGATTTTCATGTGAGTTAACTTGAATCTGGAGGGGATCTGGGACACAAGTTCAATATACCAATTTAACCTAAATCAGTTAAGTCTGATACTACATCCACCCAGGTTTATCTTAAACTGGTTTCAGCCATTTTGAAAGCGGTTTATGTGCACTGAACTTCTGTTGTGTTACAGATTTGAACTTTTACTGGTTTATGTGCGACTTCTGTTGTGTCCTAGTAAAGTCAGAATCTTTTTAAGTCCTCAGCTGAAAAAGTTCCCATAAGTAGTCTATATTCAGCAAATTGCTTTCAAAAGTATGAAAGCTCTGTTTCCCATACCCAAAGTTTACTACCATTACAAATTTTCTTACTGGTAAAAGTAGTCTCAAAAACAGTCATCCACTAAATGCAGAAGATAAATTGCAATAATTGTTTTTTGTTGTTTTTTTTAAGATGGGCTAAAGTCTGAGAATTAGTAAGTAAGACAGGGAATCTAAAGGAAAAGGAACGCTGGCAATTTCCAGAGAAGATCATAAAAGGGGCACAATAGCAAACTATCCCAATGCAGACGTGATAAAAAAGTGTAGTAGAATACCAATATGGCTACATCAGGAGCCCTTCAGTGACCTGAAAATCAGAAAAGAATGATATGAAAAGTGAAAACAAGGACAAATTGCTAAGGATGTGTATGAAAGAAAGTGGGACAAAATCAAAAAGCCTGAGGCAAAAAACGATTTACAACTAGCAAGGGATATAAAAGGCAATAAAAAAGGTTCCATATATAAGTTAGGAATAAGAGAAAGATGTAGGAAAATACAGATCCATTTCTTAATAGGGAAGAAGAGCAAATAATAGACATGTATAATGCCTTTCTTGCTTCAGTCTTTATAGAAAAACCCTGTGACCGGAGGCTTAACACAATTTTAACAAGGAGGAGGAGTAGGGAATGAAATAGGGAAAGAACGAGCTAAAGAATATTCAGATAAATTAGATTTATTCAAGCCAGCAGGGCCTGATGAAGTTCACACTCAAGAAATTAATTAGCTAATCAAAGCAATCTCTGAAACATTACCAGTTATTTTGAGAAGTCATGGAGAATAGGCGGATAAAGCAAATAGTACTTATCTTTAAAAAAGGGAGAAAGGAGGATCAGTGGATTTAATATCAGCCAGCCTGACTTCAGTACTCAGCAGGATATTGGAATAAATTAATAAACAAACCATCAGTTGGTAAGACCCTAGAGGATAATAAACTGATAGGCAGGGATCCTGGTTTTCTCTGTTTAAAAATTGAAATTTTCTGATTTAAAAAAGATATAATGTCAAGTTCTCTGATTAAAAAGCCTAAAAGCCAATTTTTTCCAAGATTAAACACCACTAGGTATCAGTTGAACACAATACTTTATTAATATATTTACAATTTTAAAACAATTTGAAATCTTACCAGTGCCTCAATCATTATAATAATATAAATTCTAAATACCTATATATTTTGGTGTTTGATTCTGGTTTTTTTATCATGGAAAATCAGAGCTCCCCCTGCCCCTTTGCTCCACAGGTCCAGGTGTGGCTGTCCAGCCGTCAAGCTTTGTGGTGCTGAGCAGACCTGATATGCCCCTCACTCCCAAGCCATAGCCCTCCCAGCTCTGCCAGTGCCCCTCACTCCCAATCTGCAGCCCCCTGGCCCTACTGGTACCTCTCACTCCCAGCCCACAGCCCCTCACTCCTGACCCACTGCCCCCACACTCAGCCCCTCAGTGTATGAGGAAGAGGGTGGGTATGTGGGACAGGGGATGTGTGGGCACAGGTGAAGCATCAGAGGGCACACACAATGTGGCGGGAGGGAGCAGGGAAGGCACTGGCAATGCACTGAGGGGGGCGGGGGGTGGGCACAGCAGGGAGCAGGGCTGCAGCTGGGCTGGACCAGCTCCAGGCAGGAGCTGCCTCCATGGCCCAGCTGAAGGACAATGTGTGGGAAGGATTGTTACACCGCTATGGCCACAAAGGTGAGGCACCCCCTGCCAACCCAGAAGCAGCAGGGGGCACATCTCCATGCTGCCACCACCTCACCTTGGTGCTCCGGCTGTATGGTGCTCCATCTCATGCTGGGTCCCACCTGCTAGGCTGCAAAAGCAGTTCTTGGCCAGAGTTGGTCCCACCTGGCTCCAGCCCCATGCCCTGCTGTAGGCACAGAAATGTGGGGGGGACATGTGTTCTCCCTGCCCCAGACTTACCTGGATACAGCTGCATGAGCTACTCTCCACTACTGCCTGGCTGCCACGTGCATACATACACATGCATGTGGTGCCCCCTGTGTCCTGCTCACCCCAGCCCCAAGCAACCCCTTGCAGACTGGAACTCTGCCAGCCTGCAAAGAGAAACCTTTAAAGGAGAAAGTCTGCAATTTTCTCCTTTTAAGGAAAAATTTGCTTTTTTCTCCTTTAAAAGAGGAAATCTGCATTGTTCTATGGCTGGGAAGTCTGGATCCCTGATGATAAGAAATACCCAATATGGTGGTGTCCAGAACAAATCATGTCAAACCAATCTAACTTTTTGCTTTTACTGGGTAACTGGCCTTGTGAGTAAGTGGGAAAAAAGTTAAGTTATATAGTGACTTTAATGAAGCTTTTGCCAGAATTTCACAACACTTTTTATAAGCAATTAAGGAAAGAAACTCTGAATATAATTACTATAAAGATGGATGAACAAGTTGCTGAAAAACTATATTCAAAGAACAGTTTTCAATCACCTGTCAAACTAGGTGGATATATCAGGTAGGGTCCTGCTGGCCTGTGTCCTAGGTCTGTTATTGTACAGTTTTAATTAATGATTTGGAAGATGGAATAGCAAGTACACTTATACAGTTACAGATAATACCAAGCTGAGCTGCAAGAACCTTGAATAACAGGATTAGAATATAGAATGATTTTTATAAATTGGAGATATCATCTAAAATAATTAGGATGAAATTCAAAAAGTACAGAGTGCTACACTTAGGAACTAAGTGTCAAATGCTTAACTGCTACAAATAGAGAATAATTGGCTATGTGGCAGTGCTCTAGAGAGGTATCTGGGTTGATAGTGCATCACAAATTGAAGATCAGTCATCAGGTTGATAACTGTTGCAAAAACCAGGCAAAGTCATTCTGGGATGCATTAATTGGGCTGTCATGTATTGTTATGGTCTACTTGGTGCTTGTGAAGCCTGAGCTGCAGGATATTGTCCAGTTTCATGCACCATACCTAAACAAAAAAAAGAGTTGGAGACCAT
>NW_005842291.1:805804-820318 GCF_000455745.1 Alligator sinensis | reverse complement strand
AGAGTGTCTAAAGGGAAAAGAACAAGAATGATAATAAATATAAAACTATGAGATATGAGGAAAGGCTGAAAATATGTCAGTTTGTTTAGTCTACAAAAGAAAACTGATTGGGGGGAGCATGGTAGCAGTCTTCAAATATATCAGAGGTTATAATAAAGAGGATGATGATCAGTTATCCTCCCTGTCTGCAGAGGACAGGAAGTAATTGGTTTGACTTGCAGCAAGCTAGGTTTAGGTTAGGTATCAGGAAAAGCTTTCTAACTAGAGATGGTTGATGCAGGTCTTACAGATCAGCTCAATAAGAGTGTGCCAAGGTGTAAGGGTCGGCACAGAAAAAGGCACAAAGATGTTTGTGTAACAATCTGATAAACAAGGAAATGAGGCTGACACAAGACTGAAAAAATGATATGGTAACATAATGAGAAATGAAGTAGAAAAATAATGCAAGGGAGAACTGGAAAGAGCCTGGAGGGAATGCCAAGTATTTACAACTAGCAAAGGATATAAAGGACAATAAGAAAAGGTCCTAGCAATCAGTCAGGAAGAAGAGGAAAATGAAAGTATAGGTCCAGAAGTATAGGAAAAGGAGCAAATAAGGGAAGTGTCTAATGCCTTCCTTGCTTCAGTCTTCATAGAAAACCCTTGTGACCAGAGACTTAACATAGTTTTAACGAGGAGGAGTAGAGGCTGAAAGAGGGAAAAAACAAGTTAAAGAATTAGAAAAATTAAATTAGTTTTATTTTAATGTTTCGCGGCCCAATCTAACAAACATTAGATACCAGGAGCAGTGCTCACAACTAGGAATGGTCCCAGTGGGTTTAATGGTGGCCCATGTGAACTCTTCCAGTGACCCAAATGAGCCATAAATGTGTCCTAATCATGTAAGTTAAGGAGTCTCCCTCCATATAAAGATTTAACAATCACAGTAGGCCCTAGCCATAGCATGTTGGACTTGGACCTAAGCACCTCTAGAATAGGTCTGAACCTTCTCTAAATTAAACTAAAATTTGACCAGTCTGGCTACTTGCAGATGTTAAAAAAAAAAAAAGGAAAGAAAGAAAAAAGAGACACTCTACCTTAAACTCCGCGCACTCCCACACTGAGCCCAGCGCATGCCCAAAAAAGGCACTGTGTTAGTTGGACCCAGCTCACCTGATGTCTGTATAGACTGGGCATTTTATTGGGGTTTTTTTGGCACTGTTATCTAACAGCTGATTGAATCAGCTGTTAGATAAAATCGCCTAAATCCCCGCTAAAGCACATGATCTATACAGACCCTGCAGAGCCAGGTCAAAGTAATGTACTGCTTCTTCCAGTAAACCGTGTTTTGTTTTGTTTGGTTGTAACATCTGCAAGCAGCTAGCTCCAGAATCAGAGTCTGAGTGGCAGAGAGGTGGCACAAATGTGTAGTGTGTGTCAAGTAATGGTCTGGTGGACTTGTGCACTGAACAGACTGACTTCCATGGGACTTTTTGTGAAGAACTACAACTGGCAGGAAATATTTTCAGAATGGCGTCTTATCCAAATCTGAGAAAGCTGGAGTCTGCTTCATATGCTCAGGATAATAATCAAGACTAGCTCATCCAGTAAAATAGTATTTTTCATCCACCTAAAAATATTGGACTCTTGTGGGTGTCTCTAATTTTAAAGGTTTAGTTTTAATACATCCTTTTGTCTGTTAAAAAAAACATTCCATAAATCATTTTATAACTGTATATTTTAGGAGCAAAAAAAGGTCTTGAATTTCTACTTCTTCTGAAGCAATAATCTGTCAATTACATAAAGGACTATAATGAAAAAAAGTGATTTGTAATATATCTATGAAAAAAAACGTGATTTGTAATTAGCCCTGATTTTTCACTGTTTCTCATATAAATACATTTTCAATATTTGATTCTCTCAAATATTGATTCTTTCTCTGTGGAGATTACACACATGCCATTGTATTGACTTCAGTGGAATTAGTCTTTACTTGTATAGATAAAAATAAGAAGTGATCTAGGTCCACCATTCACATTCTCTGTATATATGCCTTACAGCTTAATGCCACTTTTCTGTAGACTATTCTTATAAGATTTACCATTTTTTTCATTGTCGTATTAGTCATCTGCACTTACCTATGAAGTGATACTTTGCATCTCATTTTGGAAATCAACTTCTTCACTTTCAGACCACAACACTGTTGAACCCACTAGATTGGGAGACAGCAGGATGTTTAATCCAGATGTTATTTCTTATACTTCCTATAGTGTGGAATCAAAAGTATTTATTGCTAGAGCTTTATATTTTATTTTTTCAAATATACTTTTGGTCCTGGAAACTGAACTCCTGGGGTGACATAGGTCAATCATTTTGTATTTCCCAGTAAAACAACTTGAGTTAATTGCTTGTTTAATTATACAAAAAGTAATTGAACATATTTAAAATAAAATGGATTAATGCAAAAGAAATACCACTAAAGATACCTTTGATCAATTAATTGTTCTCTGATATGATTAATACTTAGACTCACATTTAATATATCATTGTAGTATTTAATTTGAACATATTTTATAGACTTCTATGTTTAATGAGTTTATATATTTACAGTAAAATCTCCATTATCTGGCATGAGTGGGGAATGCTGGGTTCTGGTAATGTAAAATGCTGGTTATATAAAAATACTAGAGCTGGAGGTAGGGCTTGCACACGACAGCAGACACGCAGGGTGGTGGATGGCAGAAACGGATGGCAGCGGCAGTGGCGCAGGGGGGTTGCACGCAGCTTGCACACAGCAGTGGCAGTGTGGGGTGGTGGATGGAGGTGATGCAGAGTGGTAGATGGCAGCGGCACGGCAGTGGTGGTGGCTGTGGCGTGGTACCAGTTAGTAGAGTATGCCGGCTAGTAGAATGCCAGAAAACTGATTTTACTGTATCAGTCTTACATCCTAAGATCACAAACCATTAGTTGTATATTATTTAATGAATACTCTCTTCTCTAGTGTTCTAGAAAATTTAGTTTTTCCTTACTTTTCACAGTCATCCAACAAAATCTAGATACATATAGATAGAGATTAAAAATATACACATGTCTAAGGCTTGTATTACAGTCATTATAGTACTCCCTGAATTCTACTTACATGATTTAGAGCTGGGGATCTTACTGGCAAGCATCGGCTAAATAAAGTGCAATTGCACAAAATAAGATTGAATCCATATAACAACCTCATGAAAGTACAGTTGAATAGATGAGCCCTGTGAAATATAAAACAAAAGGTAAACAAAACTGTATTTTTGCCTTCTGCATAAAATACAAGTATTCCACAGTTTACCATTAACTGATTTGTCTTTGCAAAAGGTGAATTTACTCTCATTCCATGTATACCTTTTACCCAAAAATGAGTCCTCAAAGATTGAGTTGCATGTATTAAGCAGGAAAGCTAAATTCTTGTCACTGGAATGGAAGCATGGAGACATTGTGTTTTAATGGCTGCCACTTCTCTTTGGACCCAGTAAGCAGAAGGGGTGGAGTCCTGTGTTAACCCTCTCACAGCCACTAAGGAATTCCCAATAGCTGCTGGCTGAACATTGTATCTTGTGCCTCAGTTAACAACTGAACTGACTGAGAGCAGCTGAGCTGAGCTGTTGCATGCAGTCTCTAGTATCTTGATGTGGTTTGGAAACACCACTGTATTATTTAAAGGAACTTATATAAGGACCTAGGTCTTTATGATGTAGAAATAACTGAGTGAGATTTTATGATCTTCACAATGTAGGTGGTCAGTTTTAAGGACCATAATATTTCATTGGAGGAGGGGTGGAAAGCTACAATAACCTAGTGAATTACACTGACTTTAACAAATGTTTTAGATTTCCTTACAAATATGAGAAAATGTAAAAAAATGTGAAAAAGATTTTCCTTTGTGAAATGTTAAAGCTCTGATGCTGCAAGAGAAGAATCAGGCCCATCAAAAGGCTTCACAGAAGATGGCTAATGCAGTGACTTAATT
This sequence comes from Alligator sinensis, assembly GCF_000455745.1. Lineage (NCBI taxonomy): Eukaryota > Metazoa > Chordata > Crocodylia > Alligatoridae > Alligator > Alligator sinensis. The sequence goes on along the minus strand of NW_005842291.1, from coordinate 816,330 downwards.
AATCTACATCACAAGACTTTAAAATAGAGCAGCTGTCAGACTTTTGACATTCAATAGCAGCTGAGAGGTCACTGGTTAGGGTTAAGGCCTTTGCTAGGACAAAATCAATGTTTTTTACAAGCAGATGCAGACAAACCATAATTATTTAATAAATTCTGAGTGTAAAATATTTAGATCTGGGATCCATATGGATAACCAAATAAAATGATCTCTCTTTTGCCCAAAAGGAAAGAAAAAAGATTTAAAATAGTCTACAGTTTACTATCTTTGACACTGAAGTCCTCCCTGGCCTCTCCCTTAGAGATTCAATGACCAAGTCATATTTTTACAGGCATTCATCTTATTATAAATATTAGATAGCTTCATCAAAGAAAGAAAACCATGTCATGTACCCTATGTGACCAATCGCAAAGCGTAACTTATTCTTGATTATTGAAAACTTATTATTCACTGATGAACAACCCCAAACCCTAGGCATGTTTATAAAATATTGAACAACTGTGAACAATGAACAAATATATATATCAAAATTCACACAAAAGGCAGATGTGGGCTTGGGCTACTTCAATAAGAGCATTAGGTAGAAGACATAGGATGTGAGAGTGCCAATCTACTTGGCAGCGGTTAGGCCTCATCTAGAGTAGTGTGTGCATTTTGGAGTCCACACTTTAAAAAGGATGTGGAGAAGTTGGTCCCGTGACAGGTAATAACAATTGTAAAGGCCTTGGAATTCAAGCTGTATAAGATGTTGAAAAATATAGGCTTATTCAGTTTGTGGAAAACCTGATTTAGAGGGGGGACAATATTAGTCTTCAAATATCTGAAGGGCTGCTATAAAAAGGAAGAAGGGCATCTTCCTTTCCATTACTGTGGAGAACAAGGAACATACCAACCATTTGAAGTTGCAGCAAAGTGGGGTTAGACTGCATATCAGGAAAACTGAGAGTGGAATAGGGTGCCTAGGGAAGTTGTGGAATATCCATCACTGGAGGTATTCAAGGTGTTGGATAAAGCACTGGTCAGGGACAGTTTAGGAGCGCCTAGAGTTTTCTGTATAGAGCAACAGTTGGAAGTCCAGGAACCCCCTTACCCCAAGGATCACTGGAAGATCAGGATAAGAGCTTTGCAGCCCAGATATCCACTGCCAGTTTAGTTATGAAAGAAGATTAAAGCAGCTAGGATAAGTTTATGGAGAGGATACAAAAAGAGGTATTCTGGCTGTTCAGTTATAGGGTGTGATATGTGGAATTATGCTTTCTGACTTCAGGTTGTACAGCAGAATGGAGGGTGTTTGGCTTTCCCTGTGGTTCTTGGCTCTGCTGGTTGTTACATGAGCCAGGAAGGAATTTTTTTTCTTTCATGTTGCTTCAGGTGTTAACCTTTTTTTGGCCTTCCTCAGAAGTATTGCTCACTGCAGTTAAGGCTGGAGATTTTGACTGGAGTATAATAATGCTCCTGCTGGGCCTAAAACTTGTTAGAGGGTCTTACCTCTCTGCTCACCTGAACTGATTTCTACATTTGGGATCAGGAAGGAATCTTACCCCATGGTCAGAGTAGTACAGACTGTGGGGTTTTTGCCTCTCTCCATTGCAGGGGTCATGCCTCTCTCCCTTAGATCTCTCAAGTGCATTTTAACAACCCTTGCAATGATGGGACACTGACAGCCCTCATCTCCCTGCTCTACCTGTGCCAAGTTAGGGTGCTTTTGATGTCTTTGAATAACATGACATCAGGACTTTTACAACAGGGTTGAATGCAGAGTTTCAGCAATAGGTTAGACAAGGACTTGTGCACAAGGATTTGGCTAGGGATGATCCTGCCTTGAGCAGGGGTTTGGAGAAAATGACTCCTGGAGGTCCCATCCAGCCTTATTTTCTGTGATTCTATGATCTGTTCCTCAGCAAATCAAGAATAGATGAAGGGTACAAAATACAACATATATTTTTTTCTATATTTGAGATACTTTTTCATGCAATACATAGAGTTTATTTCTTTTTTCCTTCAACTTCTTACAACAGTATCCTGGAACTTGTTACTGTTTGGTAGACTTCAAATTCAAAGTTCAAAGTTCTTGTATGTCTTTATTCTTTTTTCTTGGAGACTAGCTGGATGTATATCTACATTTTTCTCTTTGCTGGAAGCTTACACCCTTTTGCTCACATACATGGCTGCTGCAGTATTACTCAGCAAACCTAATTCACTAAAATGCAAGAACAGAAAAGTATTCCAATGTTGGACTGGACCCAGACACCTCTGACAGAGGTTTCTTAACTCTCTTGAATTAATAAACCTTTATCACACCTCTTAAGATCACATTTCACATGGCATATGGAGTCAGAGGAAAAGAAGAAGAGATACTACCCATCTTTCTTACCTTCCCCACCCCCAATGACAGCAGCAGAGATGGTTTGCTTGTGGATCTACTGCAAATGTGAGAGGACATGTAAGATGAAACCTGCTATCCACAGAGAATGCTAAAGAAAAAAAGGTATTAGTTCCTGACCATCTCCGGAGGAAAATAGGTAGTAAAAAGGATGTTAGTCCTCTTGTAAAATCTAACATTGAAATTCTTCAGCATCCTGTTCAAATCATAGAACCATACAAAATTATGGTTGGCAGGGACCTTAGGAGGTCATCCAGTCCAACCCCGTGGCTTAAAGCAGGACCATCCTTAGCTAGATCATCTCAACGAAGGCTTCATCTTGCTGGGTCTTAAACACCTCCAAGGATAAGGGTGTAAGATTCTACAGCCTCTCTGAGCAACCTGTTCCAGTGTTTTATGACCCTCTAGTGAGCATTTTATTCCTAATATATAACCTAAACTTCCCTTGCTTCAACTTGAGACCATTGCTCCTTGTTCTGTCATCTGCCACCACTGACAACAGTCTAACTCCATCCTCTTTGGAACCCCCCTGCTGGTAGTTGAAGGCTGGTATCAAATCTCCTCTTAGTCCTCTCTTCTCTAGAGTAAACAAGACCCATTCCCTTAGCCCCTCCTCATAAGTCATGTGCCCCAGCCCCATCACCATTTTTGTTGCGCTCTCTCTAATTTGTCTACGTCCTTTCTATAGTAGGGGGCCTGAAGCTGGACACAGCACTCCAGATGTGGCCTCACCAGTGCTGAATAGTTACTTTTGAAGCCCAGCCATCATTCTTGTTACACACACATAGGATGTTCAGAAGCTCAGGCAATTTGGTAAATGGTAACAATCTTTTTGTGGTACAGCATAATTTGTTTTAAGCATATTTTGTCTAGGAGGTTATCTACAAATATTTGTTTTAAATTGATACCAATAAGGGTGTAAGTTTAATGTTCTTGTATACCTACAGTTTGGAATATCAAGCACCTTGAATTCTGCTAGAATTCAGTGGACTCCAGTGCAGCTATACAGGGTAGTAAGTTGGTAAACACCAAGGCCTATATGCTTGAGCAAGGCAATTGAGTTCCCAGGATATCGCGCAAGGTATTTCCAATGGAGATAGGGAAATCTCTTCAAAGTGCAATTGCTTGGCCCATTCTAGAAGACAGATTCCTCTAAGGTAAACTGGGCACCAAAGCCTGCAATACTTTAAATCAGTAGTCACTTTTGAAAATCTTCACTAACACACAAAAAATTCCTGTGTCTTATCAGTAATATGGCAATTGCATGAATTAAAAAAAACATATCTATTAACCTTTAAACGTTACTTGTTTCATTTCAATTGTCGCTTATTTTTTACTTTTTTTTTCAGTGTTTGGATCACATGTATGCACAGAGCTGCAAAGTTTTATAACAAATGTTACAAGTTTATACATAAAAAGAAACAAACAACTTTTATATCCAGTTTTAGCTTTAAACTTACAGTGTTTAATATTTAATATTCAAGTTTACAAAAACTATTAAAATCAAACCTAATGTTTATGTTTGCACAAGCAGACAATACTGATTTAAATCAAGGGTGTTGAACACATGGGCTGCAGGCCAGACCAAGCCCATGAAGCCACTCCGTCTGGCCTGCTGGACTACTAGCATGGCCAGGAATAGCCTGCTGCAGGCCCCAGTAGACATGGAAATAAGTGGCAGGAGGCCTGATATAGCTCTAGCCCCCGGCAACCACTTCACCTATTCATATTTCTTTGGTCCTACTTCTCCAGCTGCTGGCCTGCACCACATGCCCCAATCTGGAACTAGAGCTGCTGTCACAGCACAGGACATCAAGTGGTGGCAGCTCCAACCCCACCATGGAGCAAGTGCACACTCCACCACTGTGTGCTCCAGGTCAGAGCCAAACCTGCCAATGCTGCCACAGCTTCCTCATGCATAGGGACCGACTGAATTCACAGTGGAAATGGGGCATGCTGCTGCTTCTTTAGTCTTGCAGTTGCCCCATGCGCCCACCTGCTGCTGATTGGTGGAGGAGCCACACTTGTGGCTTGCTTCTGATCAATGGGAAGGCAAAAACTGTGGTTTTAAGTATGACTCCATTTTTGCCTCTTGCCACTGATTGGCCAAAGGGCCCCAGTGGCCCCACTGCTTGCTGCTGACCAGTGGGGGGGCAAAAATGGCACCATATTTAAAGCCACGGTTTTTGCTTCCCGGTTGATAAAGAGGAGAGGCAGGATCCCACTGCCAATCAACAGTGTGTGTGTCGGGGGGAGCGAAGGGGCACACAGGGGAACATACAAGATTAAAGGAGGTGCCATGCACCGTACTTCTGCTGTGAGTTCGATAGGTCCCTACTCATGCGCCAATCCAGATCTGGCCTGCAAGGAGCCCAGGGCACAAGGTGAGTTTGATACCCCTTTTAAATTATATTTCTTGCCTTACATCAGATAAATCCGCATCCAAACTAGAAACAAAACTGAGACATCCTGGTTCCCTCTCTTTTGCTATGTGCATTATGTTACATATAAACTCTTTTAAAACCCTGTTACTTATTATTCTTTTTTAATAAACAATGTGCTTTGGAAGAATGGAGAAGAGCAACAAGAAAATCCTTAAAATAACAACAAATGCTTTATTATGTTTATCATCATTTCTAAAGAAGAAACAACTAAAATTTGAGAACAAATGATTTCTATTTGAAAAGAAGAATGTTTCTTATAAAAATCTTTCTGTGCCAAAATTCAGGTAAAACAAACCATGTGCTCCTTGAATTTAGAGTAACAATTATATAGGAAGTTACTTTCATATATTATCTTGAATCCCAAGGTATTTCACAAACATTAACATTATGATTACCGTACATGAATTACATGAATATACATATTTTATGTATAAATTATATAGATATAGTTATATATCCATATATTTGCTTCACCTGAAGTGTGAACATTTGTTAAAGTGGATTACAACAATTCGGCAAGGGGCTTTTGTTTTGTTTTGTTTCATTTTTTGAAATAAAGCAGCTCTGATCCTTTAAAGCCTGAGGTACATGTTAAACGTTAAGCCCATGAATAGTAGCATGAGATCAATGGGATTATGTACGTGCTTAAAGTTAAGCACAAACCTAAATCTTTACTGAACGGTAAAAAAAGGCTGGAAGGGATCTCAAAATGTAATCTAGTGCAACTCCCTGCTTGAGGCAGGATTGTCTTTCTGAAAGCTACCTCAGACTCACATCTAACTAACCTGCATTTGAAAACTTCCAGAGGCAGAGATTCCACAGGATTTCTAAGTAATCTGTAGTAATCTGTTCCAGAATTTAATCACCTTCAGAGTTAGAATGTCTTGCCTACTATCTAATTTATATCTGTCTTGTTGCAATGGAAGCCAATTACTCTTGCCCTGTCTACCGTGGACAAATAATTCATTACCGTCCTCTTTATAAAACTCTTTTGTATTTGAAGGCTTATCAAACATCCCCTTCAGTCTTCTCTTCTCTAAAGTAAAAACCCAATTCTTCTTTGCTGTTCTCCTCTGAACACTTTTCAGTTTGGCCACATCTCTCTAGGAGGAGACGGTTCAAAACTGAAGACAGTGTTGCATCTGAGGCCTCATCAGTGCTTTGTAGGATGAGTGCCAAAGGGATAACCTGACTTAGTATTTGCCTTATCCTAGTGTCCTAACAATGCTAGCTTTAACAATCAGGCGTTAAGTTTGCAGTACAATGTGTACAATCTGAATCACTTCCTCAGCACAGTGGCTCCTAGCATCAAGCTGGGACATTGGTTTGTTGCTGATTGAAATGAGAAAGCGACTGCTGCAGATTCACAAATCCACGTAGCTCTCTTTCTAAAACAAACAAACAAACCATAATACAGTCTTATGCAAAACATAAAATCCTATCTTAATCATGTATATTTAGGAAATACTTCTGCTGCCTATTGATAAGCATGTAAAGGAAATGCAATAAAGTCAAAATGAAGTAAACTCAGGTTTATTATACATCCCAAACAAATAAAAATGGCTCTAGTATTAAGAATATGTGTCCCTTTGTTCTCCTCTATGCCAGGGAAAAGTTAAACTCTGATGCAAAGAATAGGAATGAAAAGAGTGTAGCAGAGGCAGAAATGCAAGAGGCGCACGACCAAAAAAAAGTTTGTTGAAATACTCTGGTACTCTGTTCTTAAGCCAACTGAGTTTTAAACAAGAGATCATTAAAAAAAAAAAAGAGGGAGAGGCTGATTTTGGTTGTGTCACTGGATGGCAATGAAAAAACTAAAATATGAAAAAATCTGGCAACTTCCCTAATACTGTTTTGAGCAGTTTCTGTGAGGCACCACTGATCTCCCAAGAGACTTGCTTTAAAAACCCACTAAACAAAACTCCCTTTCACACAGAAGTTGGATTTCTAGAACAGGAGTGAGGCATGTATGTTGTAGAAATGATTCGCATGCTATCCCAACCTGTGCTGTTATGACTTCCTGACATTTCAATATGTTACAGCCCATGCTGTTGTCTCTCTTGTCATTTTGTAGCTTCATCTGTGCTAAATATTCTCATTAAACAAACAAATGCTGTATTCTGTAATAAAGTCTACATCATTCTCATCTTCCCTTAGTCCTGTAACTGCTGGCCTTGGAACAGCCCTGCTGTGTTGTTGTGGTTTCTCAATCCTACTGTGGTTTTTATGTGTTTAAACATGCTGGTTGCTTTTATTATTAAAGTCTCTCATTGGGGTGATATTATTGTAAAGGAGTGTTGACTTAGAGAGGCTTAGAGGTTGACTTGTTTGAAAATTCAAATCACTGAAGACAGCCAGCAGATATCCTGATGAAACATACTGCATTCCCAGAGTCAAATTTAATGAAATACTTTGGCAGTTTGTCTGGCATTGTGAAATTCATTGGGACCTTCTGGGTCTTTGGTCTTTTTTAAAAGACATGCCATAACCAGTCAATCAAACTCCCTTCTGCTAGTCCAGGAGTACTTATGCATTTTGCATTAAACCTTTATTGGTCAAAAACCAGAAATAACCCAATCAGCTGGGACCAAGACACCAGGCTACCCCTTCCTAGGGGAGTGTCATTATTAACCACTGAGCCAAAATCCTATTCTTCTTTTCTAGCTCTATAAATCTAGCCCTCTTGGCTTGCCTCCTTGGTTGCTTCAGTAAGTTGCCCACCCTGGGCTGAAGCTGGTAGGACCCATGCTTGAGGAGCTGAAGAGGTGGGCTTGACTCCCTTCTGTGTAAAGATGACCTAGAATCAAAGTCTTCTACTTTCTGGACAAGTGTTCCCACCACCAGACTTTTGGGCAGCCAGTACACAATCACTATCACCATCACTACGTCAACCTAATGTGGTATCCCACACTTTATACATGACAGTCATGTAGGCATAGTACTGTCAATCAGGTAGATCCCCTCTGATCTTGGTCCTGACATGATGGAAGAGTCTCTTCTGCAGTGCCGAGTCAAACATCTAAACTCTGGAGAGAAGTAGAAACTCAGTCAGACCCCATGTTCCTACCGAGTGCAACTACACGTGCAATTAAGGTGCAATAAACTCCAGTGGGGTAAACTGTTCACAGGTGCAACGTCTACATGTGTGCCCAGGACAGCAGTGATCTGAGCTGTGGTGGAGCAGACCCAGGCTGGCAGGAGGTATGGGAGATCAAACCTGGGCTCCGAGTGGCAGTATTGGGCCGTGCAGGGGCTGGGTAGGGAACAAAGGTACTGACCCTGTGGAGCTGTGTGGCTAGGTGGCAGGCAGGAGTCTGGCCCCTGCCTGGTCACTGTTTACACCTGTGTTGCAGCACAGTAAATGATTCCACCATAAGATAGTACTGTCTTACAGCAGAATTAATTAGTTTATTGTGCCTGAATACCAACACGTGTAGACGGTGATGCTTTACTAAGGAGCTAATTAGTCAACCCTGCTGTAAAGCACAAATGTAGATGCACCCACTGTTTCCTATTGGTTAGTATGTGTGGTTCACTCTCTCTTTGGACTTTCCCACTTACTAGATGCCTAACCCAATTGACTAAAATTGCCCTTCTGGGCGTTGTGTATTGTAGGAAATGTGAAGTCTAAGAGGAAGTACCTAGAATCTGGATAGAATATAGCCCAGAGGAATAACAGTCAAAGATATCTCCTAACTTTGGTTACCCAATTGGAGATGCCTAGTATCAAATTTTGAATTTTTTTAAACATTATATAGCATTACACATGTTCAGAGCACAGTTCCCACTGAGTTGAATTGCTGTTCATAGGAACTCTGTGGCAGATGCAGAGATAGAATTTGGTTCTTCGGGGCAACATGTAGAGACTTTACTCATAACACTTTACTTTCTCTTCCTCAAATCTTCCTTGTTTAGTATGCCTTCTCCTTTCTACAACAAAGTGCAATAGAGGTTCCCATGAAGAACAGCCTCTTTTAATGTTAAACTATGATTCACACCCAATGCACTGTCTGCACCATCCTATGGAAAGAGGGAAGCATGACTCCTGCTCCATCCCACCCAACTTCTCCTTTTCCTGGTCCTGTTTCTTCCCAGACTCGGGCCCTTCTTTCAAGTCCCATTCTCCACACCCTGCCAGTCCCAAGTTTAATTCCTGAGACTTCTCATCCTGTTCCTACTCTCCTTACCTAAAAAGTTGTAGGGTATATCTATATGGTCTTTTTTCCTGACCCTAGGTTGACCACTTCTACTCAAGCACACAAGAAATCAGCAATTAGGTGGAAAAGACAGAGCAATTCTGAGTAAATACCCCAGCTCCATACTAAGGTTCCTTGACTTGGGAGGGCCTGAGACCAGCAACAGGGTGGGGTTTAGTTTAGCCTTGCTAGAATATAGTGAGGGGAATCTGCATCCAAACCAGATGCGTCTGTAGCAGCATGGAGCTGCAACTGTAGGAAAGCCATGATCAGCTAGCATGAAACATGCCCAGTGCTGACAGAATTTAAGATGTCCTAAAAGCAGAAACAATAGGGCCTCCCAGCCCATTGAGTTCAGTCCCCTGCATTTTCAGGTAACCTTTTACCAAAACAATCCCCAAAATTGTTACTTTACACCCACAGGTGCTGTATACATAGTACAGTACAGTACAGCTACAGGTACAGTATCTAAAACACCAAGAACATGCTATAACTTATTGTAGATAAAAGCAGAGGAGACAAGGGCAACGCCAAGAAATCTACTGAGCATACAGGAAATGCAGTTTGTCACAGGGTGCAATAGAACAGATTTTCATATAGACAGCAAAAAGTACATCAGTGAAACAAAGGCTGCCATTGTGGGGTCTGCTCCCTTTTGGGGTCTCTGGCACGCCAGCTGGAGGAGCTCTAGGCCACAGTCCAGAGACTGTGCACCATCAGGGACTGCGAGCAGGAGACAGACTCCTACTGCTAGGCCCTTCTCCCACAGTCTCCCTCCAGGACAAGGGAGGACTCCGGGACCTCCCATTCTGTCCAGTCAGGGGGATGGACCAAGGTGGTCAAGGGCCCTAACGCCGGCCTCACCAAGGCCCCTGCCCCACCAGAGCTTACCAACAGGTATGAACCTCTTGCAGTCCCAGCAGAGCCTGCTGAGCTGTCAGCTCCTGCAGGCAACAGAGGCTCAACTGCAGCTACCGCCCCCGCTCTGCCCAAGATAAAACATAAAGTGTTTGTTGTGGGAGACTCCATCCTGAGGGGGACTGAAGGGGTAATCTGCCGCCCCGACCCCTTAGCCTGGGAAGTCTGTTGCTTCCCAGGGACCCGCATCCGAGAGATTGTGGAGAAGATCCCTAAGCTCCTCCAGCCCACTGACCACTATCCCATGCTCCTTATTCATGTGGGCACCAACAACACAGCTTGGAGCGTTCCCAGCTGGGTCATGAGGCACTAAAGGGATTTGGGAGTAGGGATAAAGGGTCTGGGGGCACAGGTGGTGTTCTCTTCAATCCTCCCAGTCTCGGGGTATGGGCTGAGGAGGGAGAGGAGGATCAAGATAGTCAACCAAAGACTGTGGTGTTGGTGTCATCGGGAATACTTTGGCTTCCATAACCACAGCCTGCTCTTTGGAGAGAGAGGCAGTGAGCTGCTGGGAAGAGATGGCCTCCAACTCTCTCCTCTGGGGAGGATGCTCTTCTCAGCCAGACTGGCTGACCTGCTCCACTG
>NW_005842291.1:799419-803856 GCF_000455745.1 Alligator sinensis | reverse complement strand
CCCATATTGTTCAACATCTTCATTAATGATGTGGACACTGGAGTCAGAAGCGGACTGGCCAAGTTCGCCGATGACACCAAACTTTGGGGCAAAGCATCCACACCAGAAGACAGGAGGTGATCCAGGCTGACCTGGACAGGCTCAGCTAATGGGCGGATGAGAACCTGATGGTGTTTAACACTGAAAAATGCAAGGTTCTCCACCTTGGGAGGAAAAACCTGCAGCATCCTTATAGGCTCAGCAGTACTACGCTGTCTAGCACTATGGAAGAAAGATACTTGGGAGTCATCATTTACCACAAGATGAATATGAGCCTGCAATGCGAGGCTGCGGGTAGTAAAGCGACCAAAACACTGGTTTGCATCCATAGATGCTTCTCAAGCAAATCTCGGGACGTCATTCTCCCCTTGTACTCGGCCTTGGTGAAGCCACAGCTGGAGTACTGCATCCAGTTTTGGGCTCCACAATTCAAAAAGGATGTGGAGAAGCTTGAGAGAGTCCAGAGGAGAGCCATGCACATGATCAGAGGTCAGGAAAACAGACCTTATGACGACAAGCTGAGAGCCATGGTGCTCTTTAGCCTGGAAAAGAGCAGGCTTAGGGGTGATCTGATGGCCACCTATAAGTTTATCAGGGGTGACCACCAGTATCTGGGGGAACGGTTGTTCACCAGAGCACCCCAAGGGATGACGAGGTCAAACGGTTATAAACTACTGCAAGACCATTTCAGGCTGGACATAGGGAAGAATTTCTTTACTGTCCGAGCCCCGAAGGTGTGGAATAGCCTGCCATTGGAGGTGGTTCAAGCACCTACATTGAACACCTTCAAGAAAAAATTGGATGCTTATCTTGCTGGAATCCTATGACCCCAGATGACTTCCTGCCTTCGGGCAGGGGCCTGGACTCATGATCTTCCGAGGTCCTTTCCAGCCCTAATGTCTATGAAATCTTTGAAATCTGTGAAATCTACTCTAATATAGTACTCTCAGAGCTTTTCAGAAAGGCTGCTAGAATTTTGGACAAAACTAGTTATTAACCCTATCCTTAATTATATATCTTCTAATTAAACTATTTTGACTGAAACTGCCCTGAGAAATCCAGATCTAGGCAGACATATATGACGTATAATTTCTTTCCCAAGTTTTATCTGTTTAAAGATAAACTTTGGAAAAAATACAAGTGATTGTAAATAAGGCCTTATTGTGGAATATGTTGAGCGATCATAATAGTAGGCAATGTTACTAGCCCAACTTATAAATAGTGTGGTATCAATGTTGGTATCCATATTATATGTTCTTGTTTATTTTCAGCATTGTTTTCTGCAAACCTACCCCATTTTCTTCTTCTTTACAACAGCTTCTAATCACCCCTGCACCACTGAAGAACCAAATGTATCCTGCCTATACATTAGTAACATGAACTACCCCATTTACTGTTTATCCAAGCCATCTTGTTTTCTTCTTTCCTGTGATAGGTTCATCTGAGAAGGAAACAGGACATCACACTTATGAGCAGCAGTTAGCAATTAAACTTCAGGTGAAAAGTAACTGGACTCAGAAGCAGATCATTGTTTTCAGTTTCAGAAGACTAAGAATAACATTGAATCTCCTGAATAACTGGATTAAAAGCTCGTAACTACTGACAAGGACAAGAAGACAGAATTTAAACAAATATATTGGAAGAGGATGGGACAGAGACTGTAGACGTGTGGGAGAAAGGGACGATAAGGAACTCTTTTAGAATTAGGCTTCTTAGGGTGCGTCCCCATGAGTAGGAATGTGTTCCCCAGGAACAAATAACAGCGGCACATATCTGTACTGCTGCTAGTTGTCTTTGGGGAATGCTCCTGCACATGTGCTCTGGCAAGTGGCAAGTTGCCCCAGATGGGGTAGGGGAGACTAGGACCTGTACCTGGCTGCCCCCAGAAGCCATATTTGGGGTCCTGGTGGCCTCCTGGGATTCCAGCAGTGGCCAGCAGCCGGAGTGTGGCTCTGGTTAACCAGACTCTGGTTTTGGGCAGTGCATGCTGCGTCACCCTGCTTTTTTCTGGAACAGGTTTTTTGACACGGGATCTCTCAGTGTTCAAAAAACCCGCCACACTGCAAATTTGCAGTGTGGCAAATGCCTGCATGTGCAGCGCACGCAGTCTGTGGCGCCGCAAACTGCACTTGCTCACTCATGGGGGCATGCCATTAAAAACTAAAATAGATTGCTCAGGTGAATGTGAGGAAAGAAAGGAGAAGGAGGCAGATGTATGACTTTAAAACTTGTTTAAAAGGAAAAAAAAACACTTTTTCTTCAATTCACTTTTTAAAAGACCTATTTTCAAAGTCGTTCTATTGACAATTTGTGATGCACTCTTCAAGTACTTAAGTTCAACTTTGTTCAAAGCATTACACAACTTGCTTAAATTTTCCAGGCTTAAAAGTAATATTAAGTGTTTTGCTGAAAAGATGCATAACATAGAAAAAGGGATTGAAAGCCTTGACTCTACTGAAATCAATGGCAAAACTCTCATTGAGTACACCCAGGCCAAAATGTCAATATGCACTTTCCCTTAACTTGTGACTTTTATTTATACTCTTGAACATCTAAGACTTTTCATTGGTGGAGGAATCCCCTTATACAACAAAGCTTTAGTGATAAATTTTTCAGAACTTAAACCTTTGTTTTAAATTGAAGCTTTACTAGAGGCTGCATTAAAGTTATAATTTATAAGTAAGAAATCATAGTGGAAGCAAAACTACTAAATGTCTAAAAAGGATCCAAAAATATTTTAACAATTTAAAAAACTCATAAAGGTCCCATATAGCACAATCTTAAGCCAAAATATTTCTAAAGCTGGCAACTTGCAAAGATACTAGAACACCCACATAGAAGCCTGTTTTTAATTTTGGAGTAAATATTTTTTCCACCTCTCATGCACAAAACAATGGCTGCTTTAAATAGTGTGAAACAACCTAAAGTAGGGAGGAAGTTAAGTGATTTTTATTGTGCAATTAAAAATGAATTAAATGTAGCTATGATCAAAGTGATTTCTATGCTACATTTGGAAAGTTTAGAAAAAATGAGCATTTAAAAATGCCTTAAAAATGGTAATGGTCGTTAAAAAAGATTTGTGAACCATTTAAAGCAAGGTCTTTCAAATTTCTTAATTTACTGGGAACAGAATCAAGGTAATTTTTAACTCTCAGTTGTAATGTAGGTACATGTGTACCATAGTTACTGCTCATACGATATGTGTGGATATTACATATGTGCTATGTTAATAAGGGAGAGGGGAAGAATGAAGTTGTGGCTTACTGTGTAAGGGAGTATCCCCAAAGGTTTTAAAAATTGCTGAGAATGGGATACTGTGACAGAAGCCACAGACATTTCAATCCAAGGAATTTCAAACTCTGAAAAAATGTAGATAAAATATAAACTCAGAAGTTTCATAGTTTGGGCTCCCTTCAGATTGGTGCTCGCGTGTTCTCTTGTAAAGGTTCCCAGACTAATCTGTTTTTTTGAGGATCCCTTCTTTTACTTTGTGATGGAAAGATTTCTTCCTTTCCAAGCAGTCTTTTGTGCCCCCACTTTTCTCCTGGCATCAACTCTTCCTGCTACAGCTGCCAATAGGATGGAGCCTACTGTATCTCTTGTTAACTATGGACCTTAGGATTTAATGGTTAACAAGCTCCTGGTCAAAAAAATTCGAAGTCATTTAAGTACTGGGCCATTTGGGAAATCACTAGCAGGGAGGCCCTGGGCACTGGAGAAACTTGCATAACAGAGGTAGAGGGCTGGGAAACAATTTCAAACTTCAAAGCAGATTTGGGAGGGGGTTGTTATTTTAACTGGACTATCCAAGTCACTCCTAATATTTTATACCATTCTTCTGGGGTTTTACTAAAAGTGAATTTAGTGCTGTAAGCTAGTGTGTAGGCTCAGCAGCTGGGGAAGGCAAAAATTCCAGCTGCAGGTCACTTCACCTCCCTTTCCTTAGGGCTTGCTAGGTTTCCAAAAACAAAACTCAAAGCCAGAACAAATCAGAAAACTACTGGGTAATAATCCCCTGTGGTCTTTTAGTTTCAGTGAGCCAGAAAACATGCCCTATTTGATGCACCTTCCCTGTTGGTAGCCTGTTTCACAATAGCTTCCTCTTTCCTTTTATAGCCCCACCCAGATCAGCCCTTTGACAGAGAAATCCAGTGACCTGTCACATACCAAAGTATTTTTCACCTTAGTACAAAGTCTCATGATTCATAGCCACAAAAACTGAAATTTTCTATCCACACCCCAGGCATAGTAGAGGTAATGGCAGTATAAGGGCCTTGTTATAACTTACACTGTGAGCTGCACAAATGCTGGTGGGTGGTAGTTCCAGCTCGAGTCTGGAACATTTCACATTTCAGGCCAGCAGGGGCCTGGAGAAATGAAAGGCAACAATCTCCACCC
>NW_005842291.1:777920-799388 GCF_000455745.1 Alligator sinensis | reverse complement strand
CCCCCACTTCCAGGCTTCTCTCACTCCCCCTCCTCCCCCAGGGCTCCCCCAGTTCCTTCCTTCCTGCCCCTTGGGCTCCCCCACTGCCCCTGAGTGTTCTCCCATTTCCCCCCATCCCACCACTTATGTGTGGCTGCTGGTGTTGTCTGCCCTGGGGGAGCAGGTAGGGAAGGGTTTAACCTGCCTGCCCAGCTGCTGCTCTTCTCTGGGCTGAGCCGGGCCAGGAAATACAAGCAGCAGCAGCCAAGCTGACCCTTTCCTGCCTGCTTCCCCAGGGGACACAGTGCCAGCAGCCACAAGTAAGGGGGGGAAAGGGAGGGCAGCGAGTGGGGATCTGGGGTAATGGGGAGGGCAGTGGGCCCACTCTGAGCCAGCAGAAGAGGCAGGAGTGTTTACATTAAGGTGTACTTCCGGGTTTGCTGCTAGCGCCTCTGCCGGCAGTGGCGATTGGCCAATGGGGGATCCCCCTGGTTGATAATCAGCCACTGGTGCCCCCCCCCCAATATCAGGTGGCACAATTCGCCCATGATTCTAGCTGGGTAACATGGATCAGAGACAATCCTGCCCCAGAGTGGTGTCACTGAGTGGCAAAATGAGTGTTTAATGCTACTTTCAGGTATTAATGTGCAGACAATTCAGAGGTTAAGAATTCTAGGAGCCAGGGCCATCCCGGGGGGGTGTGGAATTGGGGCAACTATCCCGGGTCCCACGCTTTGAGGGGCTCCATAGAGTGGGGTGGAGCAGCGGCAGTGCAGAGCTGGGCTGAGCGGTGGCTCCACGTCCAGCCACTTGCTACCCTCCCCCCACCGCTGCTGCCACCACTGCCGATGATGGCGGCAGCTTCTTTAGGTCCAGGGCCCATGGGATTGCAGCGGGGGCAGGGCCCCTCATGGGATGATTTACTCTGGGCCCTGCACCCTGCTTGGGTCAGCTCTGTTAGGAGCCGTCTAAGGTTACCATGTAACAGGGCCCTAAGTGGTTAACGTCTCATCTTAACCTCTCCCTAAATGTCTCATTGCATTGCAATGGTATCATTTATAAGGGAATGGTGATACTAGTTTTCCTGTTCATTTAATCTTTGGCTAATTTGCTCACCGTGCCAACAATGCACTATGTTTTTGTTATGGGTATTTGTTCACTAGGAACAAAACTACCAACAAGAATGCAAAGGAAGTTCACAGCTTAGCAACAAGGATGTCCAGATACTCACAGAAAGAGATGTTGAAAAGATTAAAATTGTGTACCTTAGAAATTAGATGAATAAGGGAGGTCATGACAAAGTATACAAAATAATGAATACTAGAAAGACGGCAGGCTGGGAGAGGGTTCTTTTTCAGATGCAAGAAAAAAAGGATATTCAATTCAGTTAAGGGCTAGTGATTTCAAAAGTGGTAAGAGGAGATTTTTTTCTGTTTTGGTGAAAATTCATCATTGGAAAATAGAACACATTGCTGCAGTATGTTGATAAGGCCAAGATCTTAGCAAAATTAAAAATGGACTACATATTTTTGTATTTAACAAAAATATCTAGAGGTATAATGAATGACAGCCATTTTAGCAGGGATATTAATCCTTGGTTTAAGGGATATATTTCAACATTTAAATAATATTTAACTATGGATGAGATCTGATGTGTACAGTAGATTTTTTCTATATCTGCACATGATGAAATTCTTACATCTTCCTTTGAAGTAACTGGAACAGGTCCCTGTTACAGACCATTTAAAGGGCCTTATATCCTTTGGCTGTGTGATAGGGGCAAGCTATAAGGCCTGATCTCAGTATGAGCCTACCACCTATCTAGGGGCAAACCACCTGCCTCATTTCCTGCCATGCCTTGGTGTTAACTGATCCAGATGTTAATTAGGCAGGAGGCTGCCCTTTAAGTGCCCTGATGTACAAGGACAATAAGTACACACTCCGACCAACCCTTAATGTGTCTCATGCCTTGCAGGTGACATATTGTTTCTTCTATCTCTGGGTTAAGGCCAGGCCAAACTCAGTGCATAGTTCAGCCTCTAACACATCGCCCTGTTCTGGGCCACATTCATGTCACCCCTCTGTCACTGGGGCCTCTTTCACTCTGCCTCTTTCTCACAGGGACCTCTAGCATACCACCTGTCCCTGAGCCACAAACACCCTGTCCTGCTCCCTTGATCAACCATGGAGGGCCATCAGGATTGACTCTTCATTCCTTGAGTGGCCCTGGCTCAGCTTCTTGGGTCTCTCCCACAACTCTCATCTGAGTGGTTGACAGTCAATTCATGAACTGTGGGCTAACTCTGCCCCAGGCCCTCACTGGGCCACATCTCCCCTTCCTTGGGCCAACCCTCCGCCCCTACTCTGGGGGCCCTGAGGTCGAACACCCCCCTGCAGGCTCAGGTCCTTCGCTTTAAGTGTGCCTGGCCCTAACTCCAGCCTCTCACTAGGGCCCAGGGATGATCACCCCCCTGAAGGCTCATATGCTCCTCTCTTAACATGGCTGGCCCCAACTCCTGGGTCTTACACCCATATGGGCTTAGGTACCTCTTGATAGTCATACCTGGCCCTACTGCTCCCAACAGTAACCCACCAGATATTGGGGGCTAGGGTTATTGAGGTGCCCTTACCTGCCTTTCACTGGGGATATTATCAGGTCCTGGCACTTGAATGACACTGGCCTGCCACAGGCAGTCCCACCAGGCTTCCCAGCAGGGTGCAGTTTCAGGTCATGCCCAGGACCATGGGGTCTTCTCCCTTCCCATAGCTCCACCCTTGCTTCCAAGATGTTTGTGGAGTAGTGGCTCAGCCCAGATGATGTTTCTCTCTTGATGACTGGCAGCAACAGCTGCCCCAGCCCTGAGAGCTGGGCTCTAAAATGGCTATCCTAATCAAACACCTGCTGGCTACCTGCTCCAGCCCTTAACGTGACAGAGCACAAAAGTGCTCTGTCACAGGCTGTAGGGATTGAAATAGATTTTGCCAAAAAAAAATGTGCAACATGCTGCTACTTGTTCCCACATCAGGACCCTTGCCCAATGTAGAACAAGAAGCGATGTGTTTCTCTTGCCTGGGGATTCCCTGGGTTTTATGCTGCCCCACATCATGTCCTTTACTGACATATGCCTTATGCAGAAGCACAGTTAGTACAGGTCTTGGTGCAGGGTGGGGTGGAGTTGTGGGGCCACGTGGGACCCAGGGCTTCCCGGGTGCCTTGTGCCTCCACATGGTGTACTGTGCTGACCTGTGCCTTGGCATGAAGTATAGGCTGGCACAGGTCCTAGCAAGTAGGTATAAGGTCACAGGACCTGTGATAACCCATGCTTCAGGCATGTGGGTCAGTGCCGGTCCCCACATGGGGGCACAGGGTGCCAGGGATTCTCCCATTCCTGTGGTGCCTTGAGCCAGGACCTGCACTGACCCATCCTTCAGGCAGAGGTCAGTGGAGATCCTGGCATGGGGACCCAATGTCACATGGGTCCTGGCATGGAGCCCTGCGGCCTCAAGGATTTCCTGGGTCCTGTGCCCCCATGCAGACTTTCTGTGCTTGCACAGACAGGTAACATCTTTGTAACTGAGGAAAGCCAGGCAGGTACATGGGGGCTTGAGGGGCCTGATTCTATCTGAGATGTGCAGGAACAGCTCCATCAAGCCCCCAGAGCACCTGTCAGTGGTGGAAAGAGGGCAGGAAGCTCTCACACTCTACCACCATAGTCCAAATAGATATTGACTAATGAAACAGCACTATTTATTAGTACCTTTTGTCATGCCAGTGATGTGATGTAACAAAGGGTAGTAACTATTTGCTCAACATTTATGTTACCATAAAAATTGTTAAGGTGGCACAAATGTGATGTTAGGTCATATCTGTTTCTATCCGAAGATTCAGTCCAACAGTTTCTATTTTCTTATGCCAGTTTGTGCCAAAAGTGCATGATATTGATGATTGCAGTGAGGACTGAACTGAGGTGAGCCACTGCATTTTACAAAGTCTATAGAAAACCCTCAAATGAAAATAACATTCTCCCAATACTGACCTGGTCAGACTGAAAAAAAACACCCAAACAAAAACACAGTGACCCAGAAGTGAAACATCCAGTATATTGTAATGTTTTTCCTTCTTTTCCTTTCCTTATAGTGAACTGTATCTCAAATTAAGGGTTCTGGCAAAAGTCTTAGAAAGTACACAAAAAGAAAGAATGAAAAAGCCAAAGAAGGGGAAAAGGACATATCAATGAAGTAAAAGGTGGAAAAAGAACAAAAATGAAAACAAATTCTAAAATATTATTTTGATTGCTGGACAGGTTACAGTACAATTATACTAAATTTATTAGTATTATTATTTGTAACACCAAATTAAAACACACTGAACCCTAGTGAACTTAACAAAAGGTAAATCCTCCCCAAAACTTTGAGGACTACTCTTACTGTACGCTTTCACATTACTCACTATTCAGTGTCACAGTACTGTGAACATTTCTGTTCTGTTCTACTGTCAGAGTTGCTTCTTCATTTCCACTTTTGAAAGCAGTCCCCATGTGTGGAATATTCTCCCTAAAATTTCAACCTGTTTGTAAAACGATGTGATTATTCCTTGGGTGGAAATTTTATTGAAATGCTGTGGTATTGCTTTCATTCACAGTCATGGTACTTAAATTCTAAATCTCTTGGTGGCATAAATTAGCAATATAATTTTAAAAACTAAAGCTACTCCAGAGCTATTCATGGAAGATCACATTTACTCTACAGTTGCTTGTTAATTGCTTTAGTGCCTAAGGATGTACAACATATGTCCTGAAAACAGACACCCATATGGTTGTACAGTGTATGTCCTGGCACTCTCTTGCCACAGACTAGAAAACAACAGACTTCTGTTTAAAATGCATGGCCCATTGCATGATTGAAGGTGTGACATATAAGGGATTATAACTGACAACACTGTCACCCCACACCTGTCATAATGCTGTGTCAAGAGGCTGCAGAGTCTGTTTTGCTGATGGTGGGGGAAGGGATGTTTGTCTACAGTAAGGAGACATCTCATATTCCTTTTATAATTTAGGCCTTTCTTGATTTAGGGAGGATTTTCTTTTCCAACTTTAAATGTTAAAGTTGAGTCAACTTCAAGCAGATAAGGATGAAGAAGTCTCCTGTGCTAGCAAAATTAGTGTAGAGAGATGTAGGTACTTAACAAACCACATAGAGCCAAGTTTTTAAAGATAGGCATGCATCTAAGATAACAGATAATTTAATATTCTTTTTAAAAGCACACAAATGCTTAAGTATGTTTACAAAATGAGCCCGAAGGTCTTCAGTTTTAAATTAAGTCCTTAGGATGTTCTGAAACTCTTACCCTAATGCGAGCTAATAATGTTTATCACCACTCCCAGACATGTGGACCTGATAAACTTCTTGAAAAATGCAGTAATATGCTCACCCCTCAGAAACTGAACATTCACTGAATAAGATCCATCCATCCAAGTATTGCCCTCTCTCTAGCCTTTATGCAAAACCACTGAAAAAATAGCACCAAAACATCCTTGCCATA
Source organism: Alligator sinensis (assembly GCF_000455745.1). Taxonomy (NCBI): domain Eukaryota; kingdom Metazoa; phylum Chordata; order Crocodylia; family Alligatoridae; genus Alligator; species Alligator sinensis. Next base: position 793,864 of record NW_005842291.1, on the reverse strand, counting down.
AGATATCTGCCAACAACTTGGATGCTTTGGAAGTACTTGAGCAGCTCTGCCTCTCTCTGTTCTAGCTCCATTATTGGTTTCAATACCTCTCCTGCTCCCATTCTTCCACATAAAAGGAGCACAGAGGGCATACCTAGGGAAGGAGGTGCTGTGGCAGAATAAGGTTCTGCTATGTCCTGTTTTTCTCTGGAGTAGGATCCTTCCAGGGTATATGAGTATATGATATGAGAATCAGAACTTGATGCTGCCTTCCTCTGCCATCTCTGCAGTTTTATCTTACACTAGGGATGGACAGAAACTCTCCAGTAGGGTTGGTGCAGTGGAGATTCGGTTCTTCATATAACTTTACATGGATTTATTCCAGGAAATAACATTTTTTTCTTATCATCATAGACTTAAAATATTCACAAAAGTTTGCTAATTGAAGCCCTGGGCAAAAATCAAATTAAAAACATTTTATGTGAAATGTTATTTTAAAATTTAATTAAGAAAATTTTATCACCTTATTAACTTCTTGTCTTCAGTTTACCTCATTTAAAAAAAGAAAATGTATAACAAAGTCCAGACAATTATACTTTAACAGACAAGGCAAATAAAGGGTACTTAATGAAGTAATAAGGTCAATCACCAGATAATGTCAGCTTCTTAAGGTTTTACTGTAATTTACTATCATGAATTGTTCTTAGAACAAACCTGTCTTTCAGCTTTAGTCAGAAAAACCCATAACCTTGTTCAAGATAATAGGCTTGAAAGAACTGGATTTTTTAAACTACGCCCTTAACTGATAAATGTAACAACAAAAAATTACATAAAAATATCAGTGCTTTACTGACATTGTATTTATTGCAATAATGATATAACCACTACATTACACCCACATATTCTTTTTAAATCTAGCATGCTTAAAACTTGTATGAGACTCTTTTAAAATTAAAGTTTTAATCACTTTTTACATTTTCTTTTTTATTTTTCCTCTTTTTCATACACACACACACACACACACACACACACACACACACACACACACACACACACACACTTAACTATATGCACAGAGACATATACACATGAAACAGGAAACACACACACTATTTATCCCTGGGTATCTAGCCAAGTTCATTACATCTATTTCTAGAATAGATTCATTGCAATTTTTTTCAAGTTTATTTTGCAAATTTATTTATTTTACTTTGCATATAATTAACCTGTGGACTACATTTTTTTTTGTGACAAGATTAACTGAGGCCGAGCACTGAGTAACATTCAAAAGAAGTCATTTGTAGGCATTAGAAATATCTTCCAGGATGAAAAAGCTTATATAATTTTGTAAGTTATAAGTGATATGATAAATCCTCATATTTCCAGACATAAACCAATCAGTAACTGCTGGGAGGTAGAAAGAAACTTCTCATATAGACAGGTTATTTCTTGACTATACGGTCTTGGGTTCTTGCACCTTACTCTTAAACAACTAGTTCTGTCTACTATCAGACATACATTACTAGGCTAGATGGGTTATTTGAATGCTTTTTTAGGATTACTATAAATACATAAAAGCAATTTTTTTTAAGTCAGTGGTGCTCAAGGTTTCAGCCCTAAGAGCAAGATGAATGGCTTGGGGTCAGTCCATGAGCTGGATTTGACCCTGCATAACCATGCATGCTGGGATTGGGCCTTGCACCACCCTTGCTCACCCCATACGCTGGCATTGGGACTTGGAGCACCACCTTGCCACTGCCTGGTCCCATGCACTGGGATTAGCTCCATGCTGCCTTGCATGCCCAGCCTAGTGCACAGGACCAAGGCTTGTGGGGCTCCCCAAAAAGACTCTGAGGGTCAGATGACATGGCATCAGGAGTAGAATTTGACTTGCAGGCTGGGAGTTGAGCACCTATGTTGAGCACCTAAATATCCCTAGCTACAGTATAAAACAATTTCTCCTGAGGTACCAAACTCCCCCTCAGTCTTATCTTTTTCATACTAAATAATCCCTGTTCTTTCACACTATTATCATAAATTGTGTTTCTTAAGTTTCAAATCACTTTTTTTTACATTGCTTCACTCTTTCAACTTTGTCCACATCTTTCTTGAAGTGTGGTGCCAAAACTGGACATAATACTGAAAAAGAGGCCTCACCAGTGTTTAATGGATCATTTCCCTTTATTTGCAAGTGACACTCCTGTTAATACAATCCAGCATGCTATTGGCTATTTTTGCAGTATGAGCAAACTACTGATTCATATTGAGCACATGGTTGTCTGCAACTCCCGAGTCCTTTTTTGCAGTACTGCAGCCTAGGCAGCCATCCCCCAGTCTTTATTTATACATAGAATTATTTCACCCCAAATACAGGATTTTGCACTTGCCCTTGTTGAATTTTGTTTGATTTAAATTAGACCATTTCTCCTGTGTATCCAGATCATTCTGAATCTTAGTCCTACCTTCCAGAGGGTCTACAGCTCCACCCAGCTTGCCATCATCTGTATATTTGCTAAGTGTACATTTAATCCCATGCTCCAAATGGTCAATTAAGATATTAAACCACTGGTTGCAACCTTCTGGGCAGGGGCAGAAATTACACGCAAACTGGTATAAGTGATCAGAAACTGGTTCAAACCTTTAACACGACAGAAGTTCAGTGCATATAAGCCACTTTCAAAATGGCTGAAATCATTTGAGATAAACCTGGATGGATATAGTATCAGACTTCAGGTTAAATCAGTTTCTGGAATGTCTGTTCCAGATTCCCTCCAGATTCAAGTTAATTCACAGTCCCTCAGCACCCCAGGATGCTTTGCATCTCCCCTGCAAACCTCCCCTCACAGAGCGAGCACTCTAGCCTTAGCAGCCGAGCAGGGAGGTGTGCTTTAGTGCTCCCTGGCTTCCATCCTAGACCACTTCAGGCATGTGACTGCATTTCTGGAATAAAAAGTGAATGTCTGTTCACTTTCTTATCTGTTCAATATATGCTGCTTAGACTAACTGGTGAAGACTGAATTGATTTAGCCTCAGGCTTTTTGACTTAGTTTCAAAGGCTGCAGGCCCATTTGACCCAGCTTGGGTCAGAAGCAGGTCGACAGGTGGGAGGGCAGTGCTAGGATTCAAACCCCACTATTGCCTTCCCCTGCTACCAGCATAGGGAATGCACCTGCCATTGCTGTTCTTCCCTGCACTGACACAGGAAAGGCCACTGGCATGAGAAATATTCCCAGTGCTGCTGTTTATCCCTGAGTCAGCATGGAGGAAGTTCTCACTGCTGCCATTGCTTTTCCCTGCATCAACATGGGAAAAGTGACTGCTGCTGAAGCCTCTCACTGTGGAATGCCGTTAAAGTACCATAAACATGGGCCAGACCAAAAGGCTCTATGGACTAGAACTAGCCTAAAGGCCTGAGGTTGCTAACTCCCATATTAAACAGTAATATTATTACAGATCCAGGGCAGACCCTTGGAAGATCCCACTTGATACCTCATCCCAAGTAGATATCAAGGCACTGATGACTGGCTCCCCATTGAGCCCCATGATCCAAGCATTATATATCTACCTTACAATCTTTTCATCTAGTTTGTATTTCCTTACCTTATTCATGAAACTGTAATGGAAGACAGCATTAATAGCCTAGGTAAAAATCAAGGTATATTATACCCATTGCTCTCTCCCACCCTTATTACCTTGTCATAAAAGGAAATCAAGTTGGTTAGGGATGACTTGGTCTTGATGAATTTATGCTGTCTGTTCTTGATCATCTTGTTCTCCTCCAGATGCTTTGAAATATACCTCTAGATGAACTGCTCCATAATCTTTCCTAGTATTGAGGTTAGACTGTCTGCCCTCAATTCCCTGGCCCCTCCTTCTTCCCTTTCTTAAAGATGCATGTCATAAATCCAGCCATGGGGGACCTCCAGAGCCCAGAGTTTCTCTTCACTGTGCATCCACTAGCCCCAGGAACAGACTGAAGATGCCCTGTGTGACAGAAACAGAACCCCAGAAGAGAAAACTTACCTGGGGGGAAAGATGAGCAGAGCCAGCACAAAGCCATGCTGAGCCAGAGGAATGGCAGGAGTGGAGCCACACCTGAAGAGAATGCTGTGCTGGAAAAAAAAAAAGAAGCAAAATGCAGTTGACCCTGGAGGAGCTGGGACGGGCTCCTTCACTGGTGTGGGTGCATTTTATTCCCACATGCTGGCACCGATTTGCTGGCCAGCCCATGGAAAAGGGAATAAAACTCCCTCTGGACAAGAGGCAGGGGGAACTAGAAGTGGGTTCCCTGGTGGGCAACTAGCATCCCAGAGCAGAGCAAAGCCCCGCTGAGGGAAAGTGGTGGCAGCTCCAGGAAGGGGATTTTGGAGATAATTCAAGACCAGAAGGGCTATATTACTCACCTCAAGTGGAGCTGTGGACTCCTCATGTCTCCTGACTGGATTGGACCCACCAGGAACCTACAGAGAGAAGGAGAGACAGCTGCCCACACCACAGTGACTACAGGCCAAGGAGAGTGGAACTGACGCCAGGAGACAAGGTAATCCGGGGTCAGGAAGAGGCTGGGCCAGTACCACTATGCCTTAAGCAGAGCGGGATGAACTGACATCCATATACGTTTATGCTGATTCAAAAGGCCAAGACACATGTAACGGTACTGTAATCAAACCCAGAAGACCGGGACTCAACATCATTGGTTGGTGTTAGATGGGGTTTAGGGGAGGCAGAGCCCTAAAATGGGAAGATGGACAGGGAGATTGAAGGAGGGGACCAAGAGGGACGGAACATACATCTTCCTCCCTACTAAATACATTTATTACAGCAAAGACATGGCAGGTGAGAACCCCGGAGGACCCTCTGGAATCCAACTCAGTAGTAGGCTGTCTTTTCCTCAAGCAATGGTGACATTCAAAAAAGCTATATGAACCAAATGCATTGGTGAATGGCACAGGCAATTACACCCTAGGATAGCTCCCTATTCCAGCAAGCCTCCAGTCCACTACACCAGACCTTGCAACTGCAGCGAGGGAATCTCTGCCAGCCCCAGGTGGCCCCTATTTTGGGTTACAGAAGAAATTTTAAGTCCTCTTCTCTGTAGAGTCAGCCTGGAATATCACTTGCCCAGAAGTCACCCCTTGCAGAGGCAATCAGTAAAGGAAAAAACAATAAAATTATTTATTATAGAAATGGAACAAACATAAGAATCCAGTAACCATGGGTGCCTGTACATGAGCCGGAAGGCTGCTCTGACATGCTGTAATTACTCAATGAATTGATTTTAATTGAATCTGCTGGAGCACAGCAATGTCTCAGCATCATCCAGGGGTTCAGGGTGAAGGGAGAAGGGATCCCTCCCAACTCATGGGTCCAGCTCAACTCTTCCAAAGACCAGAGCAGGGGTAGTTGTGTGTGGGGCTGTGTGATGGGGTGGCTAGTTGCCAGCTGGCTAGTTGCCAGTTGCCAGCAGGGCTTGAGAGAGGGGTGGTCCAGCAGCCTCTTGGGCGGCTGCTGGAGTGCCCCCCCTGCTGACCTGGGCCAGTGAAGGCAGGCTTTGAGTCTCTCCAATCTGGATTCAATGACACTTTGTGTAGGTTCCTTTTTCCTTGTATTTGGAGATTGAGCCATTTAAGTATTGCCATTATGCGGTTCTTTATTTATATTTAAAAAAAACATAGTTTCATAGTTAGTAGGGTTGGAAGGGACCTGAGCAGATCATCAAGTCTGCCCCCCTGCCATAGCAGGAAAGAGTACTGGGGTCAAACGACCCCAGCAAGGTGTTCATCTAGCCTCCTCTTAAAGACCCCCAGGGTAGGAGCCAGCACCACTTCTCTTGGAAATTGGTTCCAGATCCTAGCCGCCCTGACAGGGAAGTAGCACCTCCTGATATCTAGCCTGAATCTACCCTCTGCCAGCTTGTGACCGTTATTTCTTGTTACTTCTGGTAGTGCTCGGGGGAACAGGGACTCTCCCAATGCCTGCTGGTCCCTCCTGACTAGTTTGTAAATGGCCATTAGATCCCCCCCTCAGCCTTCTCTTGTGGAGGCTGAACAGGTTCAGGACCCTTAGCTTCTCCTCGTAGGGCCTGCCTTGCTGACTCCTGATCATGGGGGTGGCCCTCCTCTGGACACTCTCCATTTGTCCACTTTCCTCCTGAAGTGCGGTGCCCAGAACTGGACACAGTACTCCAACTGCGGCCTGACCAGTGTCACACAGAGGGGGAGAATCACCTCCTTGGACTTGCTTGAGATGCATCTGTGGATGCATGACAAGGTATGGTTGGTCTTCCTGACCACATCCCCACATTATTGGCCCATGTTCATTTTGGCATCAATAATGACTCCAAGATCCTTTTCTGCCTCTGCACTGACGAGAAGGGAGTTCCCCAGCCTGTAGATATGCTGCTAGTTCTTCCTCCCCAGGTGCAGGATTTTGTGACCTGGTTATAGAAGGTCACCAGGTTGGTCCCACAGGACCTGCCTCTAATGAACCCATGTTGGTTGGCCCTAAGCATAATCTCCCCTGCTGGCCCCTCGTGGACATGCGCCAGGGTAATTCTCTCAAAAAGCTTACCCAGGACCGAGTTAAGACTGACTGGCCTATAGTTTCCTGGGTCCTCCTCCCTCCCTTTTTTGAAAATGGGAACCACATTGTCCCTTTTCCAGTCCTCTGGCACCATGCCAGAGCACCATGAGTGCTTGTAAAGCCATGCCAGAAGTCCTGCAATGACCTCTGCTAATTCCCTCAGCACTCTGGGGTGGAGATCATCAGGACCTGCTGATTTAAATATGTCCAGTCCCTCAGAAGTTCCTTGACTAGGTCCTCACTAATCCTAGGCCTGGGTGCACCTCCCCACCCTATGGGGGTCCCAGTGGGGGGGGGGGGTGACCCGGTCCTTGCTCAGAAAAATGGAGGTGAAGAAAGTGTTAAATAGGTTAGCTTTGCTGTCTGGTGTGATGATCAGATTTCCTAGCATGTCTTGCAGAGGCCCCATGTTACCTGGTACCTTCTTTTTACCCCCTATGTATTTAAAAAAGGACTTCTTGTTGTCCTTGATCCAGGTAGCTAGTCCCAGTTCCATCTCTGCCTTGGCCTTCCTGACTACCCCGCTACAGCTCTGAGCACCTGAGGTATAGTCCTCCCTGGTGATGGCCCCTCCCTTCCATTGGGTGTACGCCTCCTTTTTCGCTAGGAGATGTTCCCATATGTTTTTGGTGAGCCATGGGGGCTTTTGCGCCCTCTTGCCCCTTTGATCCATGTTGGGATTACCTCCCTTTGGGCTTGGAGGATCACCTCCTTAAGGAACAACCACTCTTTTGGACACCCAACTCCCCTCCCCTCTGGGACCTCAGTGTCTCCCTGACTATTCTCCTTACCTTATTGAAATCCGCGCTTCTGAAGTCCAGGGCTGCTGCCTTGCTGCAGGCCTTTGTCACCTTGTGCTGGATGGTGAATTCCAGCAGGCGATGATCACTGTCACCCAGGTGGTCGAGCACCTGAAGACCCCTCACCAGGTCGTCGCCCGTGGCCAGGACCAGATCCAACAAGGTGTCTCCCCTGGTGGGGCTGTGCACCTCCTGGGTTAGATGGAGGTCCTGTATCTTGGCTAGGAACCTACATGAGTGGTCAGACCTGGCTGACTGCTCTTCCCAGCAGATGTCTGCAAAGTTCAGGTCACTCATGATGACCACGTCCTTTGACCTAACTACCTCCGTGAGCTGACTTAAGAATTCCCAGTCTAGCTCTTCCCCTTGGTTGGGTGGTCTGTAGTAGACCCCCACTGTTAAGTCCCTTTCCCCTCGACTCCCTTGTATTCTAACCAAGAGCACTTCAGTGTGCCTCTCCTCTGACCCAATGCTACTCGATGAGGATGTGTATTTCTCCTTGATGTAGAATGCCACATCCCCACCTTTCCTCCCTGTCCTATCCCTCCTGTATAGCCTATAGCCCTTGATATTCACCACCCAGTCATGCATTGGGTCCCACCACGTTTCAGTGAGCCCCACTATGTCTGGGTTTGTGTTAGCTAGCAGGAGAGTAAGTTCCTCCTGCTTGTTCCCCATACTACAAGCATTAGTGTAGAGGCTAATTTGTTCTGCTCATCGTCAGTCTAGGCTGGGCTGTTCTTGTGGTTGATGCTTGGTTTAGTGGTCCAAGGCTTCCTCCGCCCTCAACTTCCCCTTCCCCCGATGAGCCTTCCCCTTCCCCTTCCCCTGACAAATAAACAAACAAACACACCAATAGATCCAGAAAGGTGCTTCTCCCCTCTATTCAGCGTTGGTGAGGCCACAACTGGAGTACTGTCCAGTTCTGGGCAGTGCACTTCAAGAAGGATGTGGACAAGCTTAAAAGGGTGCAGAGAAGAGCCACCCACATGATCAAGGGCCAGGGGGACAGGCTTTATGAGAAGAGACTTTGGGATCTGGGTTTGTTCAGTCTGAGTAAAAGAAGACTGAGGGGTGACTTGATAGCTGCCTACAAATATGTCAAGGGAGAACGCTAGGATATGGGAGAGCAACTTTTCAGAAAAGCACCTCCTGTGAGGACAAGGACCAAGAGGCACAAGCTAATCGAGGAAAAGTTTAGGTTAGACATACAGAGAATCTTCTTTTCCGTACAGGTTACTAGAATCTGGAACACACTTACAGGTCCCTTCCAGTCCTTCTTTCTTTGATTCTATGATTCCTGTGCTTCAAAATGGCAGTGGGGGCACTTTAATTGAAGCTCATCTGACTAGCTTTATATAAAATGCCCCAGCCACCATTTTGAAGCACGAGGACACTGATGCTTTGCGCACTCTAGTTAAAGTGTCCCCCCTCCCCTCCCCAGATCGCATGTAAAAATGCCCCATGTTGGCCTACAGTCAGAGATACGGAAGTAAATAAACAAAAGAAACTACCAGAACATTCATGTGTTCTTACCCTGCACCTTAAATTCAAGGATACAGTCCTCTGTTGGCTTCACAGGTCTAAATGCAGACCCTGCCTATGACACTGCATCTCCCTGTCAGCTTCCTCCTTGGTTTGGGGACCTCTTTTATCTGGAAAGACTGAAAACAAATCCATACATTGCTTCTGACCCTGCTGACATGAAAAAACCCAGCTTTTCGGAGTGAACCCTAACTTGTTCTTCCTCTAGATTGCTTACTACTTCTCCTATTCTTGCTGCCAATTGCATTCGTCATCTGGTATCTGATTTTATTTGTGAAGACTAAAGGAAAAAAAGCACTGAATACTTCAGCCTTCTTTGTATCATCTGTTTCTATGCCTTCTGCATTTAGTAAGAGACCTACACTTTTCTTAATCTTCCTCTTCTCACATACTGGCAGAATCATTTTTCATTTTTTTTATATTCCATGTATGTTGCATCTCAAACTGTGCCTTGGTCTTTCTGATTTTCCCTCTGTAGGCTTGTGCAATACTCTTAAATTCTTTCTTAGTAATATGGTCCAGTTTCCAGTTTTTATAGGATTCCTTTTTGAGTTTCAACTCATTGAAGAGCTCACTGTTTAAGCTAGGCCAGACTGTTGCTGCACTTCCATTTCTTTCTTTGCTGTGGGATAGATATAAGATGTCAGTGTGCTGTTTTTAAAATATTTGAGCAAGGGTCATTTGTTGCTCTGCTGAGAGCTCATGTAGTATGCCTGACAGACATGAAGGGTTAGAGCCATGGAATAAAGGTCTTTCTTTGTGCAAGTCAGTCTTTTATTGCCAAATGACCCCCAGGAGCTCCCCATCAAGACATACCAGAGGTCTAACATCTTAGCGGCTCAGATTAGAAAATCTTCAGATACATTGCTTGGAACTAATTGAAAATTAAACTGCAAATAGCTTTGTTAAAGCACAGCCATGTTTATAAGTGTAATTCAAAGGATGACATGCCATTAAATGTTTCCTTTAAGAAGTCCAACCATTAAATAACTAAGGAAATCTCAAGATAAATAAAAATCTCTGTTTTCAGGGAAAAGCTGCTTATCTATTCTGGAAAACAGAAGCTTCTACCAAACTTTTACATCTTTATAGATATTCTCACATAAAATACCATAGGTGTTGGTTAGTCTGACATCACATAGTTCCTTTCTGGATAAAAAATGATTTCAACTGACATTGAAAGCAAGTGCCGATCTTATTTACTGAGATTTTGTTTGCACAAATTTGTTCCAGAAACTCCATTCCTCCTAGACAGTTTGCCCTTTCCAAGTCATAGAATGGATAAAAATCTGCAATATATAACCATAGTCTTCTATATTTAATATGTGTTTCATATAATCATAAACCTCAGTAGCAACAAAAGACAAGAAAACTAATGGGCTAGATTCTACTCCCTTAGTTGATTGGGAACAACCCGGGTGGCCTATACATTTTATTCTCAATTTCATTATACCATTTTTGTACTGTCGCACCTCCATTGACTTCAGTAGAATCACACAATATAAATCAGTGGAATTAATTGGAGAATCGGGTTAATGAATGGGAATGGTACATAAGGAACTGAAAGTATAAACTGACCCAATATTAAAGAAGAATTATCTTCTATCTTCAGTTTATCCCAATATAATATTGGTCATCAATCAATATTCCCCTTATAAGTGTATTTATTTTAGAGAGCTTTAAAGTAGTATAGCTAGCATTTTTGGTTATCCCACTTCTAAAATATCACTTTTTGACCAAAAGCAAAGCAAAATTTAGAATATCCATCAATATCAGGACAGATTAAATATTTCAGTATTGATATAAGTAAAAGCCATCCTTTTCAAGCAGCCTCATTAAGACTATAAAAAACCTAATGGCTCATCAAGTTTAGCCCCCTTATTTTGCTGGTGTACATATAAATATTTGTGCACAAAACAGCCATGAAGTACCCATACTAAAAAGCATAAAATTAAAAAAATCATCAAAAAGCTGGAAGGGACCCCAGAACATCATTTAGTTCAATTCCCCTGGTCAAAGCAGGATCGTCTCTGACTAAATCATCCTAGTCCATGTTGTTTAACCTGCTTTAAAAATCTTACAAGGACAGAGATTCCATAACCTCTTTAAGTAGCGTCTCAATGCCTAACCACCCTTAATGTGATAAAATACTTCTTAACTTTGAGCTTAAAATGTCCTCTGCTGTAGTGGGAGACCATTTTTCCTAGTCCTGTCCTCTGTGGTCTCAGGGAATAGTCTATTTCCATTCTCCCTTTAGCCACCATTCAGGTAAGACAATCATCCTCAACTATGAGAGATTACTGATGATGATTTGAAGACTATCACTCGTTTCTTCCCCACACAAAATAATCCCAGTTCTTTCAGTTTTTCCACATAAATTGTACTTCCCAGACCTTTACTAATTTTTGTTGCTCTCTGCTGGACTCTTTCTAATTTGTCCACATCTTTCTGGAAGAGTGGTGCCAAAGCTGGACACAATACTCCACGTAAGGCCTCACCAGTGTTGAATAGAGGGGAAGAATCACTTCCATCAATTTGCATATGATTCTCTTGTTAATACAACCTATCTATTAGTTTGTTTCTTGCAACAAGAGCACATTGTTGGCTCATATTCTACTTATGGTCTACTGTGACCTCAAGGTCCTTTTTTGCAGTATGGTAGCCTAGGCTGTTATTCCTGAGTCTGTATTTATTCATGCAATTTCCATGTGCAGAAGTTTGCATTTGTCCTTGTTGAATTTTACTTGATTGATATTAGAACATTTCTCCAGTTTATCCAGCTCATTCTGAATCTTAGTGCTACCTTTCAGAATGGCTACACTGAGCCCCATGATCCCACCATTATGTGTCTACCTTATACTACTGTCATGTAGTGTGCATTTCCTTTAATTACTAAGTTATTGTGGGAGATGGTGCCAAAAACTCTGCTAAAAATCAAGGTATATAACATCATTGCTGTACCCCCAACCACAGACCTTGTTACCTAGTCATAGAAGGAAATCAAGTTGATTAGGGATGAAATACTTTTGATGAATCTATAATTGCCTCTACCCCCAGTGAAGAGAGCTCACATGAAAAGAGCAGGACTTTAATATTTTTAGGCCTGTGTCATAGCAAGGAAAAATATGATAAAATATGCCCAAAAGGACTATGCCACCATGCTACAAAGGAAGGCAAACAATGTTTTTGGCAATATGATCTGAGGGATAATTTCTTTCTGATCCTAAATTCAACAATCTGTTGACTCTGAACATGTAAGCAAGACATGACAGAAGTTTTGTAGTACTACCCATCAGTCTATGAGACAGTTCTTGGCACAACTTCACCTCTTGCCCTGATCTTGCATCATGAGTCATGCATATTGACAGTTGTATCTGCATGGAGCTCTTTGAATTTACAGTGTAGCCCTGAGGAGTACTGAACTCTTGGGCAATCCAGAATCCTCTTCTCTTTATACCTATGTTAGTTTTTTAGAATGTTTAATGGCCAAGAGTCATATATTGACCAATACACTACTCATCAGGTACAGCGTGTTTTCTCTCCTTATTCCTCATCTGCAAGTGAGTAAATGGATCTAAAAGTGCTGGTATGATCCAGAGCAAACTTACCCTTCAATTAAATTTAAAAATCATCCACCCATATTTTTTAATCAAATAAATCCTCTTGTTCACTCAAATAAGTCATGTTCTCCAGATGTAAACATTCCTCTAAGAGTCAATGCCATATGTTAACAGATGGACTACCATCTGTGGTATAGTTATTGAAAATACATTGCTTTGCTCTGTAAAACAAATATAAGTCAGGCATTCATTTTTCAAGAATTCTTACTTTCAGAACGTAACTCTAGCAAAGGGACCTCAGAGTCCATTTTTATCTGCCAAATTCTGTAATACATTACATGGAGGTCCACAGTATACCATTATGGGGACGCCCAAAACAAAAATCAATTTAAGTGCCTTGTCATCCCTTACAGCTTAAAACTTTTTATTGGTGATCAATCTTATTTATGATGATATGCAGAAATAAAACAGCTTAGTGAAACAAGAAATGTAAGAATTTCTGGTATTGTGATCAAAGAGTATATCACTTCTCCTTTTTCTTTGATCAAATTCCCTATACACAGTAGACTAAAAAACAAACAAACAACAAAACTTTAACAAAGCATAAGAACTAAATTATCTCCTTAAATACACATGTACAAGTCTGGCTGAAACTGGAATATGGTGGATGAAGACAGAATCTGGCCCTTGGTGGATAAGATTCTGCAAGTAGAGTCCTTAAGAGCAAGGAGGGCTTTGGAGTAGCTAAGCAGATGTTGTGCTATCAGAAACACATCTGAAAATAATTCCATTTCAAAGAGAAAAAATGCCAGAGTGAAAATAGACCAGTGTGGTTGCTTCAGCAACTCTTCGGAGACTTGAAAATAGAATGGAAAATAGAATTTTCATTGTGTGCCTAAATGGAAGTTCTCTAGCTGTGGAAGTGACATTTTTGGTGCTTATATACAGGCAGTCTGTTACTCCAGCACTGTGGATGCATCAAAGATGCTGGGTTTTTATCAAGGGAAGCACTACTTGCAAGGTTAGGAAAATTATTCTTCCATTTCACTTACCTAAAATTCTGTGTCCAGTTTGGGCACCATACTTCAAAAAAAGATATGAACGATGAGGAGGAGTCCAGCAGAAAGCAACAAAATACTATTGGAGGTTTGGGAAACATGACTTGAAAGAAAAGGTTAGAAAAGATGGGATTATTTCGTTTGGAGAAGAGAAGATTGTGGAGTGTGTGGGGGGGGAAGTGTCGGATAAGTTTTTAAATACCTGAAACAATATGGTGATGGATTAGTGCCTGGGTCTGACAGGAACAGGACAAGAAATAGCAGTTTTAAATGGCAGAAAGAAAAAATTTAGGTTGGATACTAGGAAGAACTTCATAACTCTGAGGGTGCTTAAGTACTTAGAGAGTCTGGGAAATCTCCATCCTTGGAAGTTTTAAAGAGCAGGTTAGACAAACACTTGCCTGGAATGATTTAGTCATGCATGATCTTAATCTGAGACTATAGATTCATATACCATTACTGGGATTATCTTTTATAATCCCAATTCCCTCAATGGGTTAACTGTCTTGTTTATTCATATTGACCTATTCAACCCACCTTTTTCCTCTCTGTGTAGTTCCCTTTCCCCCTATCCTACGTATTTAAAATTTCTTTTCTGTTCAGAACCCCTGCAATCTATATATTTTAATGACATGCAGAAAACTGTATTGAAAAGACAATACAGATTGCAATATCAAAAGTTACAGAATGCCAGAACCAAGGCTGCCTCTTCAATATTGATTCAACCTCCTTTTATATATTCATTACAAAATAGTCTTTAATTGCATGTCAACAAGCTTTTCTACAAGAAGGCTGTCCCATTCAGTGACAAAATAGACAACACTCAGATGATAATCAGCTATCTGATAATTTGTTTTATCTACCTTATTCAGTGTTGTGCCCCGTGCACTATTTAGTGAACACTATTCAAATCCTACTATGTATATAGAATTACTAATTTCCTCATGGGTTTTAGCATGGTGTTCACCACTCTAATAACACACTACTTCAGAGGCATTCATTTATTTCTGCAGTTCCTTGATAATATATGGAAAAGGCATTATTCTCATGTTAAAAATGGTACAGGCAGAGGGAAATGAAGTTAACAAGTGTCTGTTTACTTTGGATACCCAATTTAAGATGCCTAGTACTGAATTTTTCAAAGTATATAATATATTGTGCTCTGAACATTTTTATTTTCAGAGCACAGTTCTTATTGACTTTACTTGTGAATGCTAAGCACTTCTGCAATTGAGGCCCCAGGTTTTTAGATTGGGCACTGAGAAACAACAAGTTACACTAGATTAGTGTTTCCCTCTGAAAAACAATTGATTTCAGTGGCTTGGCTATCATCACATTGTAACCTTGTGACAGAAACAATGATTGAATCCAGTTTTTCCCAGCAGTAATCATCTATTTCAGTCATGAAATTCTCCTTCCTCCTCCTCCTCCTGAGGTATCACCTCTTTTGCTTTACTGTCTTCTAATTTCTGCAGCGAAGGAAGGATGGTCCTTTAGATAACAGCTTCTTTCCTGCACAATCTTGATTCCTACCCAAAACAAATTAATTTTGTGCGCTGAATAATACAGGTCCTGTGGAACAACAAACAGAAGTATAAGCCCTTTTTGCCCTATCCCCATCCCAATCACATTTTTTATCCTGCACTATCTCCTCCTCACCCCGCCCAATCTATTTGTACTCCTCAAGTTTCTCAACCCCAGCCCCAGTCTTTTTGATTAGCTAGTTCAAGTCTAATTCTCCTGGGTTCCTTTCCCCTATACCAGGCTCATGCCCAATCTCCTTGCCTGTTCACTGGTAGTCCTACTCCCCAACCCTGTTTTCTTTTCCCCTCTGTCCTGGCCTAGATTCATAGATTCATAGATGTTAGGGTCGGAAGGGACCTCAATAGATCGTTGAGTCTGACCCCCTGCATAGGCAGGAAAGAGGGCTGGGTCTAGATGCCCCCAGCTAGATACTCATCTAACCTCCTCTTGAAGACCCCCAGGGTAGGGGAGAGCACCACCTCCCTTGGGAGCCCGTTCCAGACCCTGGCCACTCGAACTGTGAAGAAGTTCCTCCTAATGTCCAATCTAAATCTGCTTTCTGCTAGCTTGTGGCCATTATTTCTTGTAACCCCCGGGGGCACCTTGGTGAATAAATACTCACCAATTCCCTTCTGTGCCCCTGTGATGAACTTATAGGCAGCCACAAGGTTGCCTCTCAACCTTCTCTTGCGGAGGCTGAAAAGGTCCAGTTTCTCTAGTCTCTCGTCGTAGGGCTTGGTCTGCAGGCCCTTAACCATACGAGTGGCCCTTCTCTGGACCCTCTCCAGGTTATCCGCATCCTTCTTGAAGTGTGGCGCCCAGAATTGCACGCAGTACTCCAACTGCGGTCTGACCAGTGCCCGATAGAGGGGAAGTATCACCTCCTTGGACCTATT
>NW_005842291.1:756482-777615 GCF_000455745.1 Alligator sinensis | reverse complement strand
CGACCCATCCACCACGACTCTCTGGGTGCGACCCTCCAGCCAATTCGCCACCCACCAGACTGTGTAGTCATCCAAGTCACAGCCTCTTATCTTGTTCACCAGTATGGGGTGGGATACCGTATCGAAGGCCTTCCTGAAGTCTAAGTATACTATATCCACCCCTCCTCCTGTGTCCAGGTGTTTCATAACCTGGTCATAAAAAGAGACTAGATTGGTCAGGCACGATCTGCCTGCCACTAACCCATGCTGGTTTCCCCTCAGCATAATTTGTCCTGCCGGGCTCTCACAAATGTGAGCCTTGATAATTTTTTCAAAGACTTTGCCAAGGATGGAGGTGAGACTGACTGGCCTATAGTTGCCCGGGTCCTCCTTCCTCCCCTTCTTGAAAATGGGGACCACATTGGCCCTTTTCCAGTCCTCCGGGACTTGGCCTGTGCGCCACGAGCGTTCAAATATTCCCACCAGTGGCTCTGCAATGATGTTGGCCAGTGCCTTCAGCACCCTCGGATGGAGCTCATCTGGGCCTGCTGACTTAAAGGCATCCAGTTCTTCCAAGTGACTCTTCACCATCTCAGGGTCTACGCATGGTAGTCTGGCGCCTTGCTGCTGCCTCTCTACAACCCCAGTGAGAGACTTGTCGTGCCCCTCGCTTAGGAACAACCCCAACTGGCCTAGTGAGTTCCTCATGTCCCATATCACAATGCATGTGCATGGAAGGCCTGATTTAAGGTTACCAGTGCCATTCAGAGCTTCTGGGTCTCAAATGCAGTGACACTCTCTTATTTCTAAGATTTGGAATGCAGGACATACTTCAAGGTGGTGCTCATGGAAGTGACATGGCAGCACTTTGACGTGACCTAAGTGACCCACTTATTGCAGCTGTTATCCTCTTTTGTTATCTCTGTCTAGATGTATCACACCTACAATCAGATTACAAAAGTCTATGGGCTAAGGACTGTGCCTATTTTATTTATTGTTAAAGTGCCTAGCATTCTTTAGATTATATACACTAATAATATCCTCATCATCTGCTCTGGAAAGATAAAAATCTGAGACAGGGCATGGAACAGGGTGGGCCACCTGAGCCATGGCCCAACCAACTTTTAGCATGTTAATTTAGTTAGCTATGCAGTTAAAAAATAGCTATATAGTTTTAACCGGAATGACAATTGTGCATTTGTGGGCTATATAAATTAACGTGGTAAGAGTTGGTTGGGCCATGGCCTGGGTGGCCCATCCTGTTCCGCAGATTATGATCTGAGACAAACCTGTGGGGTTGGAGTCTGTTATTCTATTGAATCTGAATACTCCATTCCTGAAGCTGAGAGCCTCACACTATCTCTATTTTAAGATAAATATAACTAATTAGAACACTAGGTAGAAAATTATTGTTTTGTTTCCTTTTGCTTATGTTAAATTGTGGCAATACAGATTTTGGGTTTTTTTTAACTCTGAACTGTTTCTCATTTTAAGAATTTCCTCAATTAAATATTTACTTTTTTGCCATGAGACCTCATAAAAACTAAGTCTAAGAAGGGAATAAGAAAGCATCAGGGATTAAGCAGTCATTAAAACAACTAAAACGTTATCTTTGATGAGATGATACCAGTCAGTTTAACTCCTGTATCTACTGGAAATAGAGGCTGATTAGCTGTGTATGAACAGCACTCTCAGCATCACAATGTGTCTAGATTTTTCACCTTGAAAAATATATTTTACATACTTGTTATAAAAACTAATTAAGGAACATTTATTTGATATGAACCATAAAATGAAGGCCATATATCTACAAATTATCTTAAAAGAGAGAAAAGCCTGTGTAGGTATATGTAATTTGAGTTATGATGGACTATTTTTGTCAATGTCTGATAAAAAGTTTCTTTGATCTGCTTTTTGACAGGTCCATAGATTTGCGGCTATCTGCATTTTTTATGATTCTCTTATGGTTGCTTCTACAATTGATTATTTTCACTCAAGACCTTTGTGCCACTAGTGAGCTACAGTTCTGCATATACAAAGCAAATATTTAATTATACAATTGGGTCCTGCTTGCATATTTGCATTCTTTTTAAATCTCATCTTCTTTATTTGAGTTCAAAGAGGTCAAGGAAATGCTGAATGTAAAAAAAAAAAAAAAGATAAATATGAAATAATGAATCCTTAGAGAGGATGAACAAAATCTTCAAATTCTTTTTCCTTAATCCCCATTGTCAATGGGGGTTCACCTCACAGTAAAGAGTAAAGAACTTCCAGAGTTTTTGCGAAGTTTAAAATGTTAAGGCCAGCTTTGGAGTTACGATATTTTGCAAGTACACAGTGAAGAGTGCACGTGATGAATCTTACAGTTGTAACCACAGCCTGAGGAGTTCCATATAAACATTAAGTGACAAGAATGTTACGATTGCATTCCCAGCCAGTTGACAATACCCAATAAATAAGAAATCTGAGCTTCCACATACACATTATGCTATAGTTTTTTTACTGTGTCATTATACACTGTATTAAATAGTTGTAATATATCATCTTATTTCCTGACAAAGAAGAAATGAGCTACACAGATTCCAGAGTACTATAGTAAGAAGAGATAAAACCTTCTGAGCTCTTGCACTAAAGGAGGTAGGGGAAAGTAAAAAGGTTCTTCATCCTCTTCTTCAAATTCTTTGTCCCAATCAAGTTGTGAGAACCATGGAGCTGTTGGTGAGGATGGGGAAAGGCTGTCCTTAACAACTTCCATATTTCCATATCTTGAGGCAGCACTCTCAGTTGTGGTAGCTTCCAGAAGCTTTCGATTAGCTGCAGAATGGCTAGAGTGCATTGTACACTGAGCAGTACCTGATGGTCTAAGAGAAGTGGTGTAGCACTATTCAAATAGCCTTATGCCACTAAGAGGATGGTTAATCCCTTTGCACAGAGAAGAAGAGAATTGGGATGATATGTTTGTTTATTGTGAGACCAATGCAGGTCCAGATACAGCAAACAGAATTTACTTGTGTGAACTTCAGTGGGGGTTGGTTCAATCCCTTTATGAACAGAGATATATGATCTCTTTAACTTTCCATTTCCTTGATTTCAAACACTTGGGTTTTATAAATGATATGCTGGGTAAGGACACTGCTGTCACTTGGCAAACTTAATCAGAGGCGTAACTAGCAATTTCAGCACTCTGGGCAGAGATGCAGGAGAGCATGGGGGTGAGGAGTGCTGAGCATTGGAAACCTTGCCTGATTGTGAGCTCAGTGTGGGAAGTCAAAGATCCTGGAAGCTGCTGCTGTTTCACAGGCGTCCTGCACACTGGCTGTTGCTGCAGCATGGGTTCTCAGAGGTTGTCAGGCAGGGGGGCTGATAACCCCTTCTAAAATGGTACCTACGGCTGGCGGTCCACTTCCCCTGCCATAGTTATGTTACTGAACTAAACTATATTTTAAGTTTATCTTTGTAAGTATATCTTTTTATGCTTTCAGCTAGTGATAGCACAGAGATTAGAACCAGATCTTCAGCTGGTATAAACTGGCATAGCTCCTTTAGTCCTCAAGTATCCAATCCAACTCCCAAATGAAATAAATGGGAATGTTTCTGTTTACTTGAATATGAGTTGGTCTGAATCCTGAGCGATTTACCCAGGAATACAAAGTAAGTGACACTATAGTTACAGGAAGCAAGACTCCCATCTCAATTTCCTCTGCCTAAAATGTTCCCTTCAGCCCTTCCCAAAACCAGTAATTAAAAAATTATAGAATGATTAAAAAATAACAGTAAAGTTAACATTAAAAGGTAATAATTATTGCAGGGGCAAAAAAAGGTATGTGGATAGCTGTAATGCAAGAAATACATGATTCTGATGAATCATTTTATTCCAATGTTAAGACATTGCTACTGCACTTTTGTTTCCCTAATTGTTTTTTGTTCATTGTAAAGGGACATGTATCTAGTTTTTATACTATAAAAATTATGTAATCACTTCTCCTAAAAGCTCAATTTTTGGTGGTTCTTTTGGATTCTAGAAAGTCATCTTGGGCTAAAGATCAGCATACTAAACTTGGTAAGATATTTTTTGTTTAAAACCAAATTTCCACATAATAGTTATATTATTTTTTGAGTTATGTCTCTAAGAAACATACAATTAGGAACATTTGCCAAAAAACAGAACTTCCCAGGTGCTTTACTGAAGTTCTGCCTGTAACAAAAGCTAGTTTAAGGGGGAAACAAATATGCCATATTATTCATTTGCACTCTGGACTAGAACTCTTCTATACTATAAATTGTTTAATCGCAGAGAAGACATAAAAGTTGAATAAGGAAATGTAGTATTTTATTTTCCATTATTTTTCAAAGGCTTTCTCAACCTAATCTCACTTCCTTGTATCATGTTAGGAGGGAAAAAAACCCAGAACCAAAGAAGGCAGGTTTTGTAATGAAACATAACACAGTGGCTGTGTTGGATGAGCAGGCATTTTCTGACAAGATTCATTCACCTAATATAGTAATTCTGTTGTGATATCTTTTGCTATTGAAACAGTTTTCTTAGATCAAAACCATTCCAGTTTATCATATATATAATGCGGGCTTAACAACAAGGCTAAGATACCTGCTTACTCAGACTGAACATTTCTTACAACCATCTTGAAATTATGTGTACTTTCCTCATAAATATTTAGACTCTAACTATGACTTTATTACAGCTTTTCAGAAACAATATTTTTTATGTAAGGGTATTTTAGACTCTGGTGTCAATACCTGTCCTTAAAACATTACTGTTCTCCCCTTCTTCCCCAGTTCTAAAAGAAGCTCATCAATGCAATGCCAACACTGCTACCTACATTTAGATAAAATTCCTCTTGAAATTGACAGGAGTTCTTCCATTAAACTCTGAGGAAAACATGATTGGACTTCAGGGTTGCAGCATAAATATTGGTAATTAGAATCCATGCAATGTTTATTGATTTGAGAAGAACAAACAGCACAAGCTCTTTTTTTCCAAAAAGTCTGAGGCAAAGAGATAGGAAATATTATGTCCTATATAGCTTTTTCATTCTTTCATTTATTACACATGCTAACTGCCAGAGCACTTCATTTGATAACATCTCTTTCTGTCTGAATGGAGCATTCCATTCTGATTTTTCATATCACTTCCCATCAGTTGCAAAATACTCATAAATCTTCTGGATCTCAATATAAATAACCCTCTTAATTTTGGGAATAACCCTCTTGATTTTGGAGAGAACAAGTAGCAGGGAGATGGAAAACATAAGAGTCCTAACACTTGATTGACCGAGCTGTTAAGTTTCAACAATGTACAGATCAAAGAACAAGTAGCTGGCCAACAAATCAGCATAATACCCCATTTTGCTGATACTGGATGCATCTACCCAAGATGCCGTAATGCATAGTAGCCTATTTTACTGTGCGTTAGTGTGTCACAGCAAAAACCATGCTAATGTGCTAATGCACAGAAAAATTAATCCACTGCACATTAAGCATCACAAAACAAATGTTCGCCTTTGCTACTGCACATTAGTGCCTTGTCATGGTTGGTCCTGGGGCTCTGCCTCCCCAACACCCCATCCCCTCACCAACCATTGGAATTGTCAAGCTGCTATGCCAGCCTGTGGTCCCAGCTTCTTTTATCCAGCTGGTGGACCCAAGCCTCCTCGGCTTCTCCTCAAATTTCAGGCTTGTGGTTGTAGCCTGCCCTTCACTCCTGGTCCTTGTCCTTGTCCTTGCTTGGCAAGGACAGGCTTGTGCATATGGTGCCCTCCACAGGCTTGGGGTTGAGTAAACTTGGCCTGTGTCCTGGGTGTGGTGACCGACCCCAAGCCTGTTCCTGTGGAGCCTGGGGTTGAGGAGCCCTGCCTGGCTCCCAGATACTGCCCTCGCCTACTCTAGGCAGGGCAGAGTTGTGTAGGAATTCTGCTCAGCTGGGTCGCACCTCACTAAGCTCAGGGACTCATCTCCTGCCTCTCCCCCTGCACCCAGCTTCTGCCTGCTGGGGTTTTTAAATCCCTTGTGGCAGCAGTCATGGTTCACATTAGTTGGCTGCTGCCAAGCTTGATTAACAGGTGCTTGAAAAGCTGGTGCAGCACCAGCTCACATGACTCACTCATCAACCTGGCCTGCCTCTTGGGTAAGATTTAGCGGGGCTGGAGTCCCTGGGTCTATCTCCTGCAGCATTGAGGTCTGTCCGCAGTGCTTCTGGTCCTCAAGAGAGGCTCCCACCACCACAGACACCTTTCAAGGGATCTGGCGGCATCCCACAGTGCTGTGGGACTTCAGTTGAGAATCACTGTGCTATAACAAGTGTTCCTAGACATCAGAACAGCAGAATAAACTTGCTGATTCTTACTTATATTTTCCCTATTTGTGATGTATGTAATTGACACAGCTGCCTCATGACATGCATCAAAATCTCACTGTAACAAGTGCATATTGGTGTCTTCATTCATTTAGAGAAAAAATTATAAATGGTGGGCTGGATCTTCAGGTGTGAGAATCAGGGCCTCTCTGAAGTCAGTGGTATTCCTGTGCTAGAAAATTAATCTTAAATATTAATATGCTTGAAAATAAAGCTCAAGCTCATATTCTTAATTCCTCTAGGATGATACACTAGAGTATGTCAATGGGAGTTACTACAGTTGTCTTATCTCCTTTCTCTAGTGCAGTTCCTTAGAAACTAGAAGCAGTATGCATGAGTCAGGGGGAAAATAAAATAACACATTCACTGTTGAGTTCATTGTATATATTCATTTACTGCCTTTACATGATAAAGATGCACAGGAAAACAATGAGGGAAATACTGATCAGTTATGATGCACAATGGTCCTCACACAAGAGTTGTCTAACCATTGTTTAATCTTTTTAAGAATCAATGCAGATATTTCCCCAGTCCTTATCTTAGTGCCTCCTAAAGCAGGAGGAGGAGGACAAAGAAATAGAAGCGATTCATTTAGGAATCTTCTATATTCTATTATCGACCTACTGAGTATGGTCGCCAACATTCACTCAACCCACTTTTGAGTTAGAAATTACATAAAAAAGTAACGTGTTCAGGAATAAAAAGTTTTAGCCTGTGGCAGGTAAAGGATCCTCTCTAAGTCAGTGATCCTTTCTGTGTTATAACTCTAATTATGAGAACCAATAGTTGCAAATATTTATGGACTATATAGTAAGAGTTTGCCATGGAAAACTATGCATCATCCTCAGAACTGAAATACCTGGAAACAAGTACATCTCACTTCAGTCTACCTAACCTTTTACACTGTTGTTTCACATTTTTTTCCCCTGGAAAGGCTTTTTGCTTTACTGCACAGGCAGGGGATGTCCAATAACCCCGGATTCTGGAGAATGTAAAAACTGTTTTCTTAAAACTGAAAGCCAGTTTTATTTCCCTTGGCCACATGACACTTGTGGTATCTTGGTAATTTCAGAGAATCTTCACCAACTTCATATTAAAATAAACAACAATTTAAAATAAAAAGTTAGCAGGACTGGTCATTACTAATGAATATTTAAATAAATTTAGCTTAAAACAGTTTGATCCAAGGACAACTGAAATCAACAAGAGTCTTTCTGTTGACTACATAGGCCTCAGCTGGAGTCACATGCAAAGTTCTGAGCTTCACAATTTAAAAATGATATGGAGAAACTGGAGAGAGAGAGAGGGAGACGTGAGTAACAAAGATGATAAACGGTCTTAATGCAAACTGTACAGGGAAAGGTTGACTGAATAAGTAGGTATGTTTAATTAGTATTTAATGATTAGTATAACTGCTTTCAAGTATTTAAAGGCTACCATAAAGGAGAGGGAGAGTAACTTTTCTTCCTTGTTAAAAACAGTATGGCATGAAGCTTTGGGTTGAAAGAAAAATTACGCTAGATCTGAGAAAGAACCTTACTGTCAGAATAATCAGGCAGTGGAACAAGCTGCCCATACGTATCGTGGAGTCTCTTTCATTGGGGGTTTCCAAGAAGAGGCTGAATAGGCATTTGCCTAGAATTATACAGAACTTCCAGCCTTATCAGTTCTATGACTTCAGTAGGCTTGTGAATGCATCCAGAAAATGAGAAATTATATTACAGATTAGTCTATTTATCTGTGTATACTTGTGTGGGAAGAGTCTGCACAATTAAATATTAAAGAAGTGTCAGTTGTTGAAAGCATGTCAAAGGTATTCAAGTGAAAACTGGAATAGATTTTCAATTCTTTATAGGTACTTTCATGACCCCATCACTGAGCACCTGTGACATTAATTAAGGAATTGATTACCTTAAAATAAAAAAATAAGCTGCATGCAGTGAACTGGCTAAACTTGAGCCGACTCACATGCAAGAATTCATGTCTGTCTTTCTATTTCTATGTCTAAACACATTTTTAAAAGGAATTTAAAGAAGCTCCTGAGTCCTGCTGCTCAGACTACTCTCTCCTAGCTGCAGAACTTGTGGGAGAAGATAGCTGTATATCCCCAGTCCACTGTGAAGTACTTCAGCTCTAAGTGGGTGTGTCTATACATTCATTAATGCACCTTTGCTATTGCACATTAAGTTTAGTACCTCTAATATGAGGTACCAGAAAAAGGTGCATTAGCCCACACTAATGTGCAGTAGCGAAGATAATTTTTTTTGTGAGATTTAATGTACATTTAAGCATGATTTTTCCATGACACACTAATACACAGTAGAACAGTACACTGCACATTAAGGCATCTCATGTAGATGTGCCCAGTGTAAACTAGAGCAGCATGAGGGGCTTTAAATGATGCTGATGATATAACAGCCCACAAAGTGTTGTGCCACTGATCCTTGGTAGCACAAAGAGAGAAATTAGAATACAAAAGACAAGTGTGGCAGAAGAGAGAGAGAGAGAGAGAGAACACACAAGAGTGAGAGTGAGATGGAATGCCAGCACTCACAGCCCATGCAAGCTTGTGCTCTCTCTAAATATATCTTATTGAGTAAGTCTGTAAAGGTGTGTATATATTGTGCCTTCTGGCTAACTTCAGACTAACATAGCTAAATTCTAAGGGTGTTCAAAGCAGGCCATATTTGATTTGGATTCAGCCTGATTCAGGGGACAGTGATTCAATTTGCTGATTTGGATCACTATCCTGATTCAATTTAGCTGAATCTGAATATTTGATTCTGATTCAGAAAATCAGCGATTCAGTCATAGACACAGCTTTATATGTTTTTTCTACATACCTCGAGGTACCAGGCATGGCTGAGATGGTGGGGTGGATGGAGCATCCCACAGGAGTGCAGGGGGGGCCCTCCACGTGCTCAGTGACAGCCCCCCCCCGCATCCCCAGCTTGGTGATCAGCCATGGGGGCACCCCTCCAGACCCAGGAGGCATCAGTTACTGAGCTGGTGGCGGGGGAGGGGGTCCCCCACATGCTGCATGGCAGACCTGGGTGTGGACCAGAAGTGCTTCTTGTCCACTTCCAGTTCCACTGCCAAGCACACTGGAGACCCCCCATGAGCTCCCGTGGGATGCTCCATCCACCCACCATCTCAGCATTCACAAGACACCTGGTACCTTAAGTTATGTAGAAAAAACATATAAAGCTGTGTCTGTGTCCGAATTGTCAAATCTCTCTGAATCAAATCAGAGGCTTCCAATTTGATTCGGAGAGATTAATGGGTCTCCCGATTCAATTCAGATTTGAAGATTTGGCTGTCGAAATTGGGCCTAGTCTCCTCCAAATTGAATCAGCAACTGAAGCTTCTCATAGCCCTACTAACTTGTCCTCTCAAGGATCAATGGAACATAGCACAATCCAGATCCAACTCCTTGTATCCCAGCATACTCTGCACTTAGGCTGTGCAGAGAATATGCAGAGGGTGCACAACCAGGGATCTCTGGAACTCCAAATATATTCAAAAGAAGGAGCTGCATTGAATGTAAGTGTGATAATGCTCATTTCTCAATGTTCTTTTTATCCCAAAGTGGACCATTGCAACTACAATATGCTGTAATTCGTTTCACATTTTTGTTTCTGTGTGTGTGTGTGTGTGTGTGTGTGTGTGTGTGTGTGTGTGTGTGTGTGTGTGTGTGATATTATATAGAATTAAAGGGCCAGATTTTCAGAAGTGCAGCTTGCAGGTTTTATAAATAATTTATTTGAGAGCAATAGGAAAGCTTCTGGGTGCGGGTAGGTTTAAAATACTGACCACTTCATTTAGCTGACTCAATAAGAACGGAGGTCTTTTGAAAATCCAGCCTCTTTTATGGATGCTGAGCACTTACAAAATCTAGCCCTTAACCTTTAGGTTGCTGCTATAGATCTCTATAGTGATGCTGGCTGTTGAATGGCAACATTCACATTTTCATTCACATTAAACTAATCAATAAAAGTTTGGGATCTATTTGTGACATGTTCTGTACATGTATCTGATGGCATGGCAACTGCATTGCTCCTGCAATAATTACAAAAAATAAACGTTGCATCATTGTTTTACCATCTAACAAGTTTTGGCATATCTTATTTATCTAATGGTTAATAATACAATAACAAGATGTACACAAAGGAGACCACCTGGTTTAAACTGCAGTGTTTCCTTTTGTAACAACTAGATTTGAAGAGGCAGCCTTGTGAGTACAAAAGCATCTTGATATTCATCTCCCTCTATTTCCAGAAATAATTAAGGATTTTTAATTTCCTCATTAGAGCTACTGAAAACCATGCAAAAAGACCAGTAAAACAGAGGAGATTAGAGTCAGTATGAATGAAATATTAAAATCTTAATCAGATTAAAAATTACAAATCCCAAAATAAGCTATTTATTAAACAGAATACCTTGGCACTGATTCAGAATTGAAGAATCATCTTGCACATACATATTTAATAGGGAGAACCTGATTATGTCTTGGGTAAAAAAAAAAAAAAATGTTCCACTAAATCCATTTTTAGTCACTTACTGATACATTTTTATTTTTAAAGTTGCTTGGCCTCCAACAGATCCCACTCACTACTTTTGAAAAATCAGGCAGCTTATTTGAATACCTATTTAGGTGACTTATGTGGCTAAAGATGAAAAATTGGGGAGTGGGAAGGGAAAAATCCTGAAAAATTAAAGTTTTAGAGAAGAAGAGTAAGAATGATAAAGGCATTGGAAAACAGAACTTGGAGCAGAATACTCAAGGTGATCAATTGACTTAGTTTATCAAAGACAAGGTTAAAGGAAAACCAAAGATTCTTTGATCTTTAATTTTAAAACCTATGAAGACTCCATTTTTTGTTGAGCAGGAAAGCCAAAAAACTTAGAAAACAAATAAATCTTCTTTGGACATCTACATTTTATCAAATTAATTTGTGGACTGTAACTTTGACCAGTTTAATTTACTGTTGTTATAATGTGTAAAGGTCCTATTTCAGTTTTGGCAGAACAAAAACACAATCTCTACACCAAACCCCCCCCACCCACCCACCCCAATTTCCAAAAGGATAAAGGTACAAGAAAGGTGAGGAAAAAAGATAGTATGATGGCAAGCTCAAATGTCAAGTCTTATTTATATTGGAGTATTTCTGGTATTAAGATGTTTTCTTCTCTTTTTGTATGAAGAACCATAAAAGGTAAAGTGGGAGAGAAGTAATGATTATTGGACAAATGGGACAGTAAAAGTGCAGGGAACCAAGGGGTAGGGTAGAGAGAGAAAGGGCATAGGAGAATAAGAGGAGATTTATATAGGTATCTGAAGTACTGCAATGGAAAGAAAGGGCAGGCTGAGTGTTGGACAACAGCCAAGGGAAAAAAGACTGGAAAAAAATATCGGAGTGAGTGATGACAAAAGAGTCTGAAAACCTTTAAATGTCTCATGTAGAAGCAGGACAAGTTACTTGGTTCACCACTCATATATACTTCCTACTACTTCAGCTACTTGGTACATACCATACATACAGAAGCCGAACTAGGTCCCCTGAATTCAGTGGTTTAAAGTCAACCCGTAAAACACAGTCCTACTTAAATCAGCCCTTGCTATTGCCTCACTTCCCTCTTCCTGGGGTTCTTAAACTGCACCCAGCTTCTTGCAAGTCAACAGGTTTGAAAGGTGGGCAGATCAAAACCTGATGGTGTTCAACATGGAAAAATGCAACATACTCCACCGCAGGAGAAAAAACCCATATCACATTTATAGGCTCAGCAGTGCTACATTTGTTAGCACCATGACTGACAGAGACTTGGGTGTCATGACTGAACACAAGATGAATATGAGCCACCAGTGCCACCAATGCAGCGCTGCAGATGACGAAGCAAACAAAATTTTGGCTTGCATCTACTGATGCATTTCAAGCAAGACCCAGGAAGTCATCCTCTCACTTCCAGCCCTAATGTCTATGAAATCTATTAAATTGCACTTTTTTGCGGTGTAGTATAGGGATGACCAAAGGTTCTGATGCTTCTAGCCATACACCAAAATCTTAAGCCCAGGCCATAGCAAGAGAACCAAAAACCCTTTTAATCTCTTGCACGTGGGCATCTCTATGATCTGCATACAATTCCCCAGCTACAATAACAATTTATTGGCAAATGAATTCCTTCAGAAGCTACACTTAAAATGCCCATCTTACAAGCGGCAGTTTGGTAACTTCTAGTTTAGTATGCTAAGGTATCACCACTCAAATTTCAACATTAATCAAAACAAGTTTTCTACAAATTCCAAAGTTTCTCTATTCCCTTGTTATGTTCAATGTCCCTCTTCTAAAACCCAAGTCCCTGCTATCTGACATTTCCTTAAACTGCCTTCCTCAAAGCTTCTGCTCCTGTCACTCACCACAGATAACTCAAACTAGGTCTTAAAATTAAGTAATTTAAACAACCCCCTTCTCTGGTCATTTCTCACCCCCAGACTCTTGCAAGCCTTTTTCCTAACTGCATGTCCTTTCCTTGTATTCTAAGAGTTAGCCTACAAACTGGCACTTGATTCCCTGGGCCCAGATTCCTCATGGGAAAAACAGCTAATCATAGCTACCTTCAAATAAGGTCACAACCTTTAAAGGGCCATCCCGACATGATATGAAGATCCATAGGGATTGAAATTAGTGCTAGTTTTTTAATGTCACATTACTTGCTAAGAGATGATGAATTTACTCATAAACATTTTCATTTTGCTGGACGGAATTTTCATGGCAAAGAAATCTCACTTTAAGAGTGATGGTATGAATATACCTTAGCACTTTCAAAGCTTCTAAATATACATGAGCCCTAATGTATTATTTTGATACAATTACAATGCTTTCACCAATCTTACCATGCCATAAAGCCTGATAGAATTTCATTCCATTTTTTTTCCATGTAAGAATCTCTTCCTATTATAATTTCTACTAGGAGGCGAAAAAAATCTAAATATTTATGAGTAAGGAATCAATGATAAGATCAAAGCCTCCCTGTATTGATCATAGGACACTCTCCTCTATTAACATAATTAGATTAAATAATGGTATCCTATTTAAAAGTCAGAGCTCACCAAAAGCTAGCAAGTATGCCTCAGGTATCGACTTTGATATTGAAATCCATCCTAAGGGCATGCTGTTATCAACCAGTATGGTATAATTCTCATATGAAAATAGAAATATGTGATGCTATAGCACCTGCAAAGTAATGGAAATGAGGATAGATAACAAAAAGATACTGGACAGGAAAAATGAAGTGGTTATTTACTAGCTTTCAAAGGATTGTTGGGTATGGTCAGCGTGACTTAAGGGCCGAATAAGTCTACATCAACAACCCTGAAATAAAAAAAATTCTTTTTAAAAACCTCTCTCTCATGCCCCCTCTACACATTACAGGTATCATGCAATTAACTGCTTAATTGCACAAGTACTTTAAGACCAGTTACATATACAATGTACTTATTACGTAATAAAAGCTCCAACAAACTATAAAGTTAGACCTTGAAAATGTGTACTAACTTTATAGCTGGTTGCCATTGAGTTCTAATTGGCACGTGGAACAGGGTCTCCTCTATGGCTGAGAACTCTGTCATCTGACAGGACTCCCAGTCACAGGGAGTGTACCTTGCCCAGCATGAAACCCCTGGACCTGAGAGATCGTGACTGCCACAACCCCCAAGATTCGGGGTTGAGGTGAAACCCCTAGGCCCATGCATGCAGCCCAAACCAGGAGTCCTGTACCTGATGGGGATGTTGGTCCTGGTTTCACTATACACATAGCCAGGAATGAAAGCTCCATCAGACTTGGGACTCTCAGTCCCAGCTGCACGGCCCCCATGGTTGGGAGCTCACTCAGCAAAGGGGCTCCCAGCCACAGGAGCCTGCTTCTTGCTGATGCAGAGGGAGCCAGGGACTGGCTCTCCCTATACCTGCAATAAGGCATAACTGGATCTAATGCATGATCCCATAACTGCACCCCCTGCCATGCATGTGTGGCATGCCAGGAGGGGGCGATTGTGTGGATCATGCATTAGATTCAATTGTGCCTTTAAAAGGGGGCCTCAATTCTCTCTCTATGGAAGGCTGGCAGGCACCCTCATATACTTCAGAGGTAACACATCAGGCCTGATTCCTATAAATATAGGCCTCTCTCTCTGTTTAGAAATGTTCTGTCTCTCTCTGAGCTTGACAGTGTCTACATGTCGTAAGCAGTGCAAGCTGTGCTTATGCCTGATGTGGCACCTCTGAAAGATAGGGAGACATTGTGACTGACTTAAGTGCACAGTGGATAAGCCCCTGGGTGCCCGATACTTTGCCATTGAAGACAATGGGTACGTCACTATTTACTTCAGTGGAAGCAGGGTCAGGCCTTAGTCAGCACTATTGTTTTCATGAAGGAATAAATGCACAGCTAAACAGTAAATGGAAAGTGGATAATTATCAGCCAGAAAATAAAACTAAATACTTAGTTTTTAATGTAATGCATTTTGTTATGCTGTAAGAAGATCAGAATCTGGGGAAAAAAGGAAAGATTTTAATATGACAAAAAGAGGAAGATAAAAGTGAAAACCAAAAAGCAGAAAAGGGAATCAGTTTTACAAGTTACTGTAATATAAAACCCTATTTGTATACTTATAAGTCTTGTGCACTAGACCTTTGCCAGGAAACTACACGAGACACATCTGTATAAAATATACTTCCAATTTAACCAGTCTAGGATGACCACATTCATTTTCTAGTTCACTGCAAGGGTAAGTAATATAATAAGCACAATGTATTCCCCAAATTTAATAATTTAGCATACTTGCTTCATTAACTTGTTATTACCAATGATACATCCTTGGCTTTTTATTTCTTGCTGTTGGATATGCCAAATGCACTAAAGATGTTGGAGCATTTAAGAAAAGAAATATCTTTTTTCTTGCCTGAACCAGCATTATCCCTAAAATCAAACGCACATATAGCACAACTAAAATGAATTTAAAATATTCTAAGTAGAATTCATGGAAGGAAGATCAAAAACAGTTCAGAGAAAACATGAATATGCTGGTATGGTTTAAATAAAGGGTTGTTTTTGTTAATGCAAGATAGGCAGATAATAAAATTAAAATAGAGAGTCATTCATAACTAAAGGGATTTAAGACAGATTTTATGAGAAGAAGGAAAAGTAAAAGAGAACCCTAATTTTCCTATCCTTTTTGAAGACTAAACTCACAATGAGAACATTAGGAGGAATCTTAATTGAGTAAAGAATGTAATTCTCTCTCTATATATATATCTATATCTATATCTATATGCGCCTTGTAATTACTCTGTACCACATCTATTATTACTTTTATATTGTAGGGTTTTTAATGCAGGAAACCTATTCCGTGGAGTCTGTGCTATGTCATTTCCAGAGGGGATCTTGTTTGCTACAGCTGAAGGACCAATATTTAAATAAATGAAAAATGCAACACAACCTGAAAATCAAATTAGTTAAAACCAGGTGTAAATTTTTTCCCTGGGTATCCCATTTCTTTGATCATTATTCATATTTCAGACAGACAATTGTAAGCAAAAGTTACTGAGCTTGCTAATTGAGAACACAATAAAGAATGAGTTTTCAGTCTCTTCAGCCACCAAGAGGTTGTCTGAATCAACTAATAACAGAGACTCTACGTGGTGCAAGATGAGAACAATATATTAATGTTCTCAGACACGTGGTCTCACTAATGGTCAAGAAGTCCTTCTGCCTTCTGCCTTGTGCTTGATGAGCCCCATGCAAGCCTCTAAAATTAGTATTTCCTTTTGGTTAACAACATGGCAGCCAGGAAGACCTTTTATTTGCATCTGGCCCTTAAGAACTTATCTAAGTGTCACTGTGAATGAGTAAATCTTTTTTTCCTTTGTTCTCTACAGTTTAAGATTACTCCATTAAATTTTCCTATGCTGAAGTGCACACACTGAAGTAAGGCAAAGATGTGTGAGGACCCACACACACACACACACACACACACACACACACACACACAGTGCCTTCCTTGTATCCCAAACTAAAAATATAAATGCTGAAGTAGGTACTATGATGCACAAATTGCTGAATGACTGACTCTTGGGAGTTTTGTCTTTAAAAGCAGATTATGGGGGGGTGGGGGTGTTATGAGTTTTAGGTAGTTAAGTGGCATTTACTCCCACTTCTGAAGGCAAATTATGGTGAATACCTTGATTGATACTGAACGTGTTCCATCTTCATACAAGACCTACCAAAAAAAAAAGCCTATTTCTTTCCCAAAGCGTTTACACTCTGGTCTTGAGGTCTACATTGTACACGTTTGCTTGACAAATGTTATGCTTGGCCACATTTGTTATGCTTGGTCTGTTGTGTCCCATTCTCTTATGATTTCTTAGCAAGTCCATTTATCTGGATTTCTTGCTGTGACTCTCAGGAGTCCATTCCACTTAGGAACCTGAACCTGTGAAGCTCTGAGTGCCCTCAAGTGCTAATGAAAGCAGGACCTCCATAATAAATGAAAGACAGCACCCAAAACAACCTAGTAACAAGAGTTTACTGTTAGGGAATTAGTTCAGGTTTGTCTCTCCAGAAAAAGTGCCCCCCATATTGTAATAACACTATTATTTCTCATATGAAATAGATTTTCTCTAGAACAGTGGTTCTCAACATTTTCCGATCTGAGGCACCCCTCATTAGACTCAAGCCACCCTTCCATAACTTTTGTGAATTAAGTGACTCCCCATTTAAAAACCAAACTTCTTTATTATAGTCCTTATCTCTTTACAGAGGGTCTAGGCAGTGGGAGCAGCACAGTGGCCCGGTGAGGAAGAGCCTGAGCCTGCACTTATCTGCTTAGCTCCTCTCACCTGGCTTATTCTGCACACCTTGCAGTATCTTTCAAAGGATCTGGCAGTATTGCTGTGTGACATGGTACCCTGGTTGAGAATCACTTCTCTAGAAGTTTTTTTTGCAAGTACTCACAGTCTGTCCCTGCTTAACTTATGAGCTATCCTGATTTTACTCCTTTTGTTATTGGAACCTTGAAGTACTTAAGGGAAGGCTCAGCAGCAGCTAAGCTAACTAGATTTGTCATCACTGTTTTGCATCTTGTACCACTCCATATGGAGTATGGTAGTAGAATATTCATATCTCTGGAGAAAACTGGCAAACTTGCATATGGAAAAAAAGAACTCCAGCTTAGGAAGAAACAATATTATTTTATTCAGTTACTGATTAGATATTGAACCTTCCCAACTCATTATTGATAGCACAGACTTTTATTCATATACTCTTTTAATATGCTGTTTTGTTGCTCTCGTTGGTGAGAGCTGCAGCCTCATGTGACTAAGGTATTGAGGGATTTTTCTTATATTGTTTTTAGCAGCGTGTTCTTGTATAGAGAAACAGATAAATTAGATTAATACTGTTGCAGGTTTGTGATTTTTCATGGATTTTCAATACAGGAATATAAATATTAAGACTCCTCTAAAAATATGATAGCACTGAGCAGAAGCACTGCAGTGTTCAGGGCCACTTTATTAGGGATGCTTTCTAGAAAGGATGCTAACCCACTTCCCTGATGAGGATGTCTGTATTCATGATGGTTGTGTTGCTGCTTTGGAGAAGATTGCTGGCCTTAATTCTGTTCTCATCTATAGTGTCGTAAACCAAAAAGTTTGGTTCTCATCTATATTGTCGTAAACCAACCTAATTTTAAATAAGATCAGAAAGAAGCCAGTATACCTGGCCACAGGAGTATCACACCAACAGGGGATGTTGTGCACCATGGAGCTGATAACAAGGTTGCTTCTCATCCCATTAAAATGTGTAGGATGTCTGGATATGAGAAAGTAGGAAAGATCTGGATGTGTCCAGGCTCTGCTAGTCTGGCTGCTCTACCAACCCTCTGGAACCTGCTTGTAATCAATGTAATTTAGGATTTTGCCTTCTCTGTTTCACTTCACATGCTCAAATGGTACTTACCCCATACAAGCCATTTTTGCATTTACAAACAATTTGTGATCCTACTCAAGTGTAATGTAAGTGTACAGTAAGTTGCACTCTGGCTAGACAGGTTCACAGCTGTGTATGCCCATACCTGAATGTAAATCTTTAGATTGTGGCCTGGCAAAAATGAGGAGGAGAAAGACACTGCCATGTTTTAGTCCAATAGTTTAGTGATTAGGGAACCAGAGACCAGGATTCTGGGCCACACCTCACCCAGAGGAGCATTGAACCTACGTCTCTCGTGCAGTAGTCTATGGCACTTGACCAGAGTCAGGCATTGATTGCACTTCTCTCTAGCCCTCCTTTTGAGACTGAGCCACTGAGCCTTGTATTATATAAAATGGATGGAGAGAAGTGAGTAAGTTTCTAAATATTAGGAAGAAGGGCCCAGGTCAGAACCAAGGGCCTGCTCTCTTTCAAAGCAGCATCTATCTTACTGAGCTATATACCCCTTAGTTTGTTCCCTTCTTTATAGCACCACATATCTACCTCTCTGGGCTCCCCACTTAGTAGAGCATGATAAATGCTCAGCCCAAATATTGCTACAGCCCACTGAAGGAATTTCAGAGTTCTAGCTTTGTTCTCAGCCCTTATCATTTTTTTGCATAAGCCAGGGCCTTATCACATTTGCTGTCTAGCTTTCACATCCCCACTCCTCTCCTGATAGGGAAAGTGGCAGGGTTGCCTTGTAGACCTGAACAGTCAAGGATACTGGAATTGATACTAAGGATACTTTGAAGGTAGAGCTCCACCAACTGAATACATTTATAGGACTCCGCTAAACCTCTAAAAATTGCATCTAAAGAAAAAAAAAAGGGTGGTTTACATGGTTCTTAATCATATTTGACAAAACTGAAGCAGGTGAGGGGGAAGGTTGGGGAAAAACACTTTTCTGAAGGAGGCACATATCCAAAAAAAGCATTCTGCTTCAGGATAAAGTGGAAGCATCCTGTGTGCCCCTTTTCCTTATTCATCCCCTTAAAAGTCAGTATCTAAATAAGAAATGCCTCATGAGTCAGGGTTGCCTCAGGACAGCTATGAATTATATGACTGACATTCATGAAAAATGTTGGTAGACAAATTCCTTAGTTATTTAACAACACTGAGCAGTCCCCATAGACTTCACTCAACAGCCATATCCCATAATATAAACACTCATGTGCCCCTTCACATCATTCATTTACTTATTTGAACAAATAAACTTAACTGGATCTGAAAACATTGACTACATGTACTAAAAATGAGATTTTTTTTGTGTTAAATGTTTCTCATTTTGGAAATAAGATAAATATGCTTGCAAACTGCAAAGAGTCAGCAACTCAACACCACTTCCTTTCCAAAGAAACACAACACACATACTTAAAAACTATTATGGGCATTTAATGGTAGGCTTGATTGTGGGTTCAACATGGTGGAATTTACAGAGTTCTCGGTAGCTGAAGGGCCATCTCTGAGTCCTAGAGGAGCACAAGTAGAAATATCACTTCTACCAAGAAAAAGTATCTTTAGAGATTGACTGTGACACTAATGGGGCTTTCAGGGAAAAGATTGCCTAGGAGAAGCCCTACACCACTCCTGTGCCCATTCTGCAAGAAATTCTGCCACCCAGTGGCTGCCTTGAGCATCTTTGCAAAGAAGGGTTTTGCAATCATACAATCACTGGGGTTGTATTTACTTTCTAGAATGTGACTTTAATAGTTCCTGCAAACTAAACCTTAAAGCCAGGTTGCTATCTGCTCTGCATGGGCTCTCCAGAAAAGAAATCTTGTAACTGCTCTGTTGAAGGGGCTTGCCCTATTTTTCTTGCTTAAGGTTTTATGTGAGTTCACAGGTGCTCAGTGTGCTCTGCACCAGTTACTTGTTACATACTCCTTTCAGAGAAACTCGACTGTAAACCACACCAAATTGCGAAGTGAATAAGAGTTTGCCTGTAGAGAGCTTAAGGAAGGAGTAAAGATTCAAGTCGTGATTTAAAAAAATTGCTTTGGGATCCAAGGCCCATAACAAATCCGTGTTTCACCTAGTTATTAATATGTTTCGTGGATGTGCGCGCACACACATATGCACATACACAAAATGCCTTGTAGTATCATGGCTTGGTGTCCAAGTATTTCCAGACTTGTCACTGTCTGATAATTACATGCTGCTAACAAATAAAAACAAACAACCCCTCGCCCCCAGCTTTCCTGACTACTCATTTGCTTAGATTCTGTTGAGTGCTGGAACCAGCAAATTTCCAAGAGTTGATTTTAATGGCTGCATGTCAGTTTTGTTCATTTATTTTTCATAAGGTGGTTCAACTCAGGTTATATAAGGTTTTTCTGTGTAAACTACTTTTAAGACTAAAATAATACATCATACATATAAATCCAATGGTAGCCTTCCACCTCAATCTCATCAACATATGTAGCTTTGTCACCTTAGATCTCTGGTTCTGAAACTTTCTAGACCTGAGGCACCCCTGTGTCGTAGTACAGCAGAAGGTGGAGGGCAAGGCTATGCAGGAAAAATGAAGTTACTGCAGTCATTTACAGGATGTATTTTACATCCCACTTCCAGCTTAACTTGCCTGGCTGGCATGGCAGGGACATTTCACTACATACTCACATATAGCAAGAGGAGTGTCAAACCTCTGAAGTCAACTTTCCCTCCATATCTGGAGCAGCAATCTATGCAGCTGTGCAAAGAGTTGTGTAGGATTTACATGATTTACATGTCCTTTACATGTTAGACAGCATGTAAAATGTA
>NW_005842291.1:752229-756451 GCF_000455745.1 Alligator sinensis | reverse complement strand
AGAGCTATGTTGATAAATCCTATTATAAATTTTGTTAGTCTGGCTTTGCACAATGGGAAAATACCTTAATACGAACAAAGCCTGAAGAGAGAATATAAAGCCTATTTTTTGTATAGTGGAGTTATAAAACATGCATGTCTATTGCTCTGTGCAGTAATCAAGTAAATACCTCTCCTGGATAATGCAGTTTTGCTCCTGTTGCAGGCAGAATTACAATGATGTATAAAGGCATAGTTTTACAGCAGCTGTGGGAAGGAAAACTGAAGACTGCATGGTGGCTTCTAGTCTTTGCCATGCCCCAAAGACAGCAAAAGGCGTTCTGTAGATAGGCATTTTACAACATGTTTAAGCTCAGTTTTCCTCCTCCTCCTTTTGGTTAATATTTCTGAACCCTCCACAAGCTATATTTGGAGCCATGTTTTCATGCTTTCATAATCGTTCCTCACTAATTTCACAGATTAAATAACAGAAAGCTTGGATGAGGTCACCTGAGATACAGCAGATAAAAGTATTATCCATTATATTAGATAGGTATGTCTCAACCAACCTCCCCGTCTTTTCAGAGGAAGCATACAGTACTGGGGGTTGTGTAGCCATATGATATTACCTTCTCAACTGGGTCCAGAGGCTTTGGACTGCTGTTACTACTCTCCCTGTAACCCAGGCACGTTTGGTTGTGTGGTGTCCCCTCAACTAGAACACAACAGTTTCCCACCTGGCAACAGAAGCTACTTATATAGGTGACAAGTCCTCTGCTGTTGCCTCACAAATCTTTTTGTAATCTGTTTATGTAGTACACAAACAGTGCATCTGTGTGCTGATATCCTATCTGTGAATCAGTTTGTACAGAGCTGGCATGCATTGGAGCTCCCATCACTGGGGCTCAAGCAAGAAGGCCTGCATCAGAGACCAAAATTATATATAGAAAAATAGGTCTGGAAGGGACCTCAAGAAGTCAACTAATCCAATGCCCTCCCCAAATCAGGATCATCACATCTAAACTACCCCAGACAAATATTTGTCCAATCTGCCATGACACCAAGATCTTATTTTTTAAACAAATAAAGAACAGTCATCTCCTGTAAGCTCTCTTTTATGGCCACCATATAAAAGGCTCTACCAGATAGATTGTCTTACAGTAAGGTCCCTGTATCATACGTGGATCCAGTATTTTGCAGAGTGGAGTGTGGGAGCACCTGTTCCCAGCTATTCCCATTCCACTGGGGTAGATCGACCACACCTCTGGAGTAGCAGCTAAGGAGTTTTATTAAGTCTTCAGATCAGGTAACAATCCCACTGTCCCTACTCTTGGCACCCTCTGCCTTCCTCACCATGCAAAGTGGCATATCCCCTTCCCTTCTCTCCAATTCCCCCTTCTCCTCTGCCCACAGTTGCCCCTGCCCCTGGCTGACCCAGGGGCAGGGGGATCTCCAGAGCCAACAGGGAAGAGAAAGCCACCTGAGGCTTCTGCTGCCACTGGCCCCAGCTCCCTACACAGCCCAACATTCAGGGACAGCAGCAGTGGCAGACAGTGGAGGGAGAAATTGGAGGGAAGGGGAGGTAATGCTGAGCATGGAGGGGAAGAAAAATGGGGTGGAAAATTGACTTTGCAGACTTACAGCATGGTTCAAAAGGAGCAGAGTGCTATCAGACCCCCTCTGGATCTGCCTCTGAAGAGTATATACAAAATGGTAACCCTTCTTTAATCCCCACAACTCGAGAGACTAAATCATCATGATTTAAGAATCTTAATTTTACATACCTCCTGATGTTCAGGATACTCTTCGTGATTCCTTTGGGGAGGGTCTGGCTTTTGGGGTCATTAATAGCCAAATAGACTTGGCTATTAATAACTGTAGTCTGCCTTAGTGGATTACTCAGACCACATTTTGATACGATATTATTTTAGCAGACTGATTTCCAGTCAGAATAAGGAGCACTTTTTATCCATGCTTGCAGATGAACATTTTTAAAAATGAGGTACACAAGTGGGTTTTTTCCCCTCTTTCTAAACTGGTCTCAGAGTTCAAAGTAATAAGGTCTAACTTTATATAATGATGCCATTAGGAAATATCTGTTTTACTGAAATCTCATCAATTTGTTAAACAGCATGTAAAGTTTACTCAGAGGGGAACAGCTGATGTGTTGATAAATCCTAATATAAATTTTGTTACGCTGGCTTTGCACAATGGGAAAATACCTTAATACAAATAAAGCCTGAAGAGAGAATATACAGCCTATTTCTTGTATAATGGAGTTATAAAACATGCATGCGTATTTTAAGAACCATCTACTGCCCTTGTGCACAAACACAGTAGCTGTTTCTTCAGAGAGTTTGTGATGCATGCATGTCAGAGAAGTATGCCTTGCCATTTTCTCATTCAGCCCACAAGAGACAAAAATCGGATTCAGCACTGAGCAAAGAAAGTGACAAAAGCATGGAGCAAGATTTTTTTTGCAAAACAGTTCTATGTACATTAGGGCTCCTTGCTGCCACCCTGCCTCATGCTGAATAGTTATCTATTCTGCAGTCCCACTGGAAAAAAAAAAAAATCAACAGGGTTACTCACAGATCTAACAGCTACTTTGTCCAGGAGTCCAATTCTTGCTCTGCAAGTTTTTCCACAGATCTAAAAGGTGGTACCTCAGCAGGGGGTAAGGGGTATGGGCACAGCTGTTGGCCAGGATGTTGTGCACTTTCCTTCCTCCTCTGCTGTTTCTTGGCTTCCTGAGCAAGATAGCCGTCTTCAAAGTAGACTGTAGCTTCATGTATTGTGCAGTGCCATTGAGACCTGTTACTACCCAGCACTTCCCAGTTTGTAAGGTATTCTTTCAGGGTGTCCTTGTAGCACTTCCTCTGTCCTCCATGGGTCCTCTTACCATGCCTGAGTTGAGGGAAGAGGACTTGCTTTGGTAGACAAGGTCAGCCATCCACATGCAGTGGCCAGCCCAGTGGAGCTGATATTTCATACTCTTTGCCTGGTTATGTTAGTTGCAGAGAAGATACTAGCATTGGTTCAATGGACTTCCCATCTAAGGATTTTCCTGAGGCAGCACTGATGGAACCATTCTAGGCACTTAAGATGTCTTTGAGATGTCACCCACATCTCATACCTGTAGAGAAGCATGGGATAATTACTGCATTGTAGACCAGGATCTTAGCTTCCTCTGCAGATCTTGGTCAGCAAAGACACAGTGAAGCAGCTTTTTGAAGGATACACTGTCCCAGTGAATCCTATGTTCGATTTCTGTATCAAGACTGACTGATTGGGGGAGGTGGCTACCAAGGTATGAGAAATGCTTAATGTTTTCCAGGGGTTCTCTACCAATGGTAATTTGTGGGGGGAGGGGGCCAGCTTGTGCTGGGGCAGGCTGATGGAACACCTTGGTCTTCCCAATATTAAGAGAGAGTCCCAGGCTATGATAGGTACCTGAAAAAAGGTCAAGGGTGGACTGTAGATAGGTCAGTGTGTGCGAGGATAACACAGTCATCACCATGCTGAAGGCTGGTCATGCCAATCTTGGCAACTCATTTTGCTGTGAAGGTGCTGCAGGTTGGAAAGCCGACTGTCCATTTGATACTTAACCCCAACTCTGGGAGGAAGGTGGTCACAGATGAGAATCAAAATCACAGCAAGATAGATGGAGAAAAGGGTTGGGACAATGACAGAGCCCTGCTTGCCACCAGTATGGATGGTAAATGGGTCTGTCTCTGATCCATTGCAAAGGACTGTGGTGGCCATCCCATCATGGAGTAGCCTAAGGATGTTGATGAACTTCAATGGACAGCCAAACCTGGCCAGCACCTTCCATAAGGCTTCACAATTGATGGAGTTTAAGGCCTTGGTTAGGTCAATTAATGCCATAAATAGCTCCTGGTGTT
Organism: Alligator sinensis; assembly: GCF_000455745.1. Taxonomy (NCBI): domain Eukaryota; kingdom Metazoa; phylum Chordata; order Crocodylia; family Alligatoridae; genus Alligator; species Alligator sinensis. The sequence continues at coordinate 752,568 of NW_005842291.1, read as the reverse complement.
GATGTCTACACTTCTCCTGGATCTTCTGTGCAGCAAAAATCATGTTGGTGGTACCCCATGATGGTCTAAAGCCACACTGGGATTTTGGAAGGACATCTTTAGCAAGAGGGAGGAGGCAAATCAGAAGGATGCGAGTAGAAATCGTCTCAGCAATGGAGAGGAGAGTGATACCTCATTAGTTAACACACACACACACACACACACACACCCTTTTTTGCAGATGGTCACAATGTTGGCATTCTTTAAGTCAGATGGAGCTTCCTCATTAACCCATATTTTGATGAGAAGTTGGTGAAGTTTTTTGCATTAGTGCTGTTCTATCAGCTTTGAAGACCTCTG
>NW_005842291.1:735373-752219 GCF_000455745.1 Alligator sinensis | reverse complement strand
GGAATGCCATCTGTTCCTGGTGTCTTATTGTCCTTGGTCTGAGCGATGGCATGCCAGATTTTCTTGAAGATGAGGGATCAGCAACAGTTTCTATTATTGGGTGTTGAGGGATGGAGTCGATGGTGGCAGCTGAGACTTCAGTTTTACAGTTGAGTAGAATCTTGAAGTGCTCCTTCCTGTGTTGTTTGATGGATGCATTGTCCATGAAGGGTGGAGCTGTACTGGAATCAGAAGGGGGTTGGGCCATTGGAACATGGGCTATGGATGCTTTTATTGCTTGCAAGAAGCTGCTCATGGGCAGTACTGCTAATATGGCAAAGGACTAGACTGCTATATAGGAAGCTTGATATACTTTTATGGAATGGAGCAGTAGAAATGGAATGAAGTCACATACTTAAAGGACCAACAACAAAGGGCTTGGGCTATTAGAAACGGTCACATACAGGGGAAAGCTGAGGAAGTAGAGAGACTGGAGTGGATTTATTGATCATATGAGGATCATTATCTGCTAGTGGGCTGCAACTAAGGTATATTAGGTGGGCTAATTCAGCAGAGACAAAATGGCATTACTACCACTTTACAAGGTATTGTTAAGACCCATTTAGAATACTGTGCAGAAGTGGAAATAGAAGACTCAGGAATAGAAAGCTTTCTGATCAAATCTGCAGGGGACACAAAACTTTGGGGCATGTTTCATAGTAGCTAGGGTCAGGAGGGACCTGAACAGATCATCTAGCCTGACCCCCTGCCACAGGCAGGAATGAATGCTGGGTTCACAAGACCCCAGAAAGGAGATTGACCATCCAACCTCCTCTTGAATTTGCCCAAGGTAGGGGCAAGGACCACTTCCCTGGGAAGTTGGTTCTAGATTTTGGCCACCCTAACTGTAAAATATTGCCTTGTGATCTCTAACCTAAACCTATTCTCCATCAGCTTATGACCATTGTTCCTTGTCACCCCAGGTGGTGCTGGGGAGAAAAGAGCTCTGCCTGTTTGCTGTTGATCTCCTCTGATGAGCTTGTAGGCAGCCACCAGGTCCCCCCTCAGCCTCCTCTTGCTGAGGATATGCGGGGTGTCACAGGCCAGCTGGGCACTGTGAGTGTATCAATTTTATCACAGGCCAACTGGGCTGGTTGATTCAGTTTTAGGATCAGGTTAAGCTGATGCGATTAGAACTCAAAGGGACATGGTAGAATAAAATACAACAAAGACAAATGCAAAAATGCTACATTTGGGGAAGGAAAAACAAGAATGGAAATACAGAATAGACACTGCTGAGATAGATCCCCATTCAATGGAGGTTTTCAATAGAGGCTGAATAGGCATTTGCTTGGGATAGTTTAGGAATAATATTTCCTTTGCTCATTCAGGGGTTGAAATAGCTGGCCTTTGAGGATATTTTCATCCTTTTCATTCTCTGGCTTCATGACTGAGAAAGAATAATTATTTAGGCAGAAAAGCAACACCAGTACAAGAGCAATTGGTTACAAATTGGCTATTGATAAATTTAAATTGGAATAAAAGATTTTTAACTAGCTGAGGGATGAAGTTTTCGTATGATCGCCTGAACCAGATTGTAGGGCAAGGCACCTAAATTACCTTAAGGTGGAACTGAATAGGCTTATAGAAAATATGATATTGTAAGAAATGTTCAGGCTCAATATCAGTGTATGTAATAGGAAGGAATTATGTATTTCCTTCCAGTGTCTCTCTAAGTGACACTGTAACCTTGCATTTTTCCCAGTACAGAGGCATAGCCCATCCAATGATTAATGAACACACACATATACTTTTCTACATGAAAGGATATAAAAAAACTGTGACAGGTTCAAATCATGTTGCTCATTGTACTATATGAAGATGCTTAGACGCCATAATGATAAGCCTGGTATCAATAACTTGAATGGCATTGTAAAAATCAAAACCCAGCTCTGTAACCTTATGTTGCAAACTTAGGCTGCCTACTCTAGTAGTACATTATTAGGAAATAGATTCCCTAGAAAGACATTTAGCTCTTGTAGCTGGAAACCATGTCCAGCAGGACCACAGCAATGGATGAGAAGGGCAAAGGAAACAATATTTCTTATCACAAGTGAAAAAACATTGTAAACATTTGTCCCTATTTTTTTTTTTTTTGCATGCTGGTATTAATCAGTTTGTGATTGCGCATACTGTTTATATACATACTACTTACACATACACATACAACCGAAAATAGTCCCTCAAGAACAGCTTTCTTTAGGGTGCTGTTATAGGTTGCCTATATAACCTTCTAAATCTCTGGAATGTTATACCATCATAATTAGAATAGTGTCAGAGGAGTCGTAGGTTAAGGCTTAATGCCATGTCACACCAGCACAATTGTAATTTGTCACTAGAAGGCCTGGAGAGCAGAGGCGTGGCCAGGAGCCAGGACTCTATCCCTCCTCTGGGCTGGGAAGAGAGGAAGGAGAAGGGCATGTAGCTCCGAGGCAGAGAAACCACCATGGGAATGGTGGCTTCCCTCACTCTACAACTAGCAGGAGCCATGAGTGGGAAGGGAAAAGGCTTGGGAAAAAAGAAAAAAAAAAAAGGGAACTGTTTGAAGTGAACAGGCAGGAGGAGAGGAAAAGAAAAGGCAAGGCAAGGCAAGAGAAAAAAGAAAAGGACCAAAAACTTGCACATTTTTTTCTGGATTCGGATTGGGTCAAAGGCAGAGTGGGGGGAGGGGTTGGGTTCGTATTCATACCAGGGAAGAGCTGCGACCTAGGGGGCTCACTGTACAAATGCTACACAAAGGCAAAGCTGCAACCCAGCTGAGAATAGTTTCCATTCTCTGGCTTATTCTCTTCATGGATGTAGGTAGTAGGATTCATGTTGCCTTTTGCACAGGGGTGCTACAGCCAGCAGCAACCTGGTGAGATGCACCTGGGCAGGGTATGCTGGAGTTGCACCCCGTGAGAGTGGGAGGGGCTGTTGGCTTGAGGGCAGCACCACCCCCTTGGGCAGTAGAGTTCAGGAGGGTTGAAAGGTTGCCCATGGAGCAAAGGAGTGGAAAGGGCTAGGAATGGTGCATCCTGGGATGCTAGAGGAATGAAACTAGAGCATTTCATCTCCGCAGAGCAGACTAACAACCTAGCTAAAATGATCAAAGGTAACACTCACTTAAAGTAGCATAGCTTTAAAATATTTAGAGGGTACCTAGCATGGATTAACATCCTTTAATGGGTAAATACTACCACTTTAAATGTCTTTATGACTGTTTAAATGTAACCTGTAACACCACTCTTAAATATTTGTTGTATTATTTTAAAGTCTCGTACAAAGCAGATCAAAAAAGAAAAAAAAAATATATGACAGGGTAGAGAAAAATCCCAGGACTTATTTTTTTTTAGTCTTGGGAAAGTTCAGACAACAGAATTTGAAGTTTTGACTTTGCATCTAGAAAAAGGTATGTTAAATCATTATAAAGTAGCTCTATATACCCTCAGAGTACTGTTCATTTGGCCTAATTATTACTACAGGACTTGGATTTATAGGTAAGGCGGTTGTTTATCTTTCTTTTAGATTTTTTAAAAACTCCATAAAAATCATCACCTCTCTAGAACATGTACAGCATGTACAGAAATGTGCTATGGATGTTTTGTATAACGTTCCTATTGAAATAGATCTGGGATTACCTATTTAACTCACTCACAGGTTCTACACTTGAGTTATGCACCCATCCTTGATTCATGATAACAGAGCACTTAAAAGTAAATGCCGTCATGTACTCCTTATGCGCATATAGTAAAATGTATTTTTTCTATATCAATTAATTACTATCTAATTCTGAAGGTCCTGATTAATCAATTTTCATTATTAATACAGGCATTCAGGTCCAGCAGCATTAACTTAACTCGGACACTTAGATGTACTTCTATAAATATTACTGTATGTAAGGAAGCTTAAACTGGTATAATATATGCTACCCCCAAAAAGAAAAAGTAGTAAGTAAATTAAGATGGACGCCCTCGTAACTATAGCATCTGAGTATATCCTGGCCTTAGTGTTTATCTTCTTGACACCGATAAGGTAAAGCCATATTGCCATCCTTATTATTACAGGTGGGGAAATTGAAGTACGGAGACACAAAAGTCAAGATTTCTCATGGATAGTGGGAGACAGTGGGCAGTTGCACCCCTCTTTGATTCTTGGTCTGCTCAAAGTTTAAAACCAACCACCTGGGAAGGGCAGTGACATTTCTATTTAGGTAGTGCTGAGGGAGTCAGCTGATGTCATGCCGCATTATAATCTACCTGATTCCTGCTAATCTCTCGTCACTCCACAGGTGTTAATGGTCCTCTCTCCTTTTTAATGGTTTTGAAGTGCCATTAATCAAGCTACTCTTCCTTCTGCAATTTTGCTGTCTATTAGCTATTCCTGGTAATACAGTATAACTTCATAAATCCAGCATGCTTGGGACCTAGCACCTGCCGGAAATTTGAAAATTCTGGATTTTTGAATGAGAGAGGCTGGGGCTAGGGAAGAGGTGGGGGCAGGGGTGTGATACATCCCAGTGGCTGTAAGCAGGTGGCACCAGACATTCCCAGGCATGCAGCAGGGAGCAAAGCAGAGGGAACTGTGAGTGGGCACAGAAACATAGCTCTTGCTGCTGTGTGCACCCCGGAAGGCTGCGGGCTGGGGGGCTGCGCCGGGCTCTTCCTGGGGGACACGTGCCCCTGGATCTGCATGCCAGACAAGAGCAGGTTGCTGTTGCTGGCTGGGGCCCGCAGTGACACTGAGCTCTTCCTGGTGCTTGAGGTGGGCAGCATCCTGCTCTCATCCGGTGCACAGATCCAGGGGCATGCGTCCAGCCCACAGCCCTCCAGGGGTGAGTGTAGCAGCAAGCAGCAAGAGCTGCGCCCCTCCGCCCTATGCCTACTTACAATTCCCTCTGCTTTGCTCCCTGCTGCAGCTCCAAAAGCAGCTGCTGCCACTTGCCTGGAGTGCTGGATTTTTGAGAATTCCAGAATTTTGAGTGCCAGATTTATGAGGTTATACTGTATCACTTTGCAGCCCTTCAGACTGTTTTAATTTCTGCCTAAAAACTTAAACTCAGTTTTGGTAATAATAACTCAGGTGAACAATAACTCAGGTGTGGCAACAACTAAGCAATGCACTGTTAAGAAACTCAAGAAGGCTAGATTTTGTTTTACAAATCTGAATAAGAGATATACATTTAACTACAATGACTACAGGAGTAATAAAACAATATATTTTGAATATTTTTGCCTATTTTGTTGTATTTTTTAAACTCAATATATTACCTAGCAAATCAGTGAACATTCCAATAAAGTTTTATTTTTGCTTTGACCTTTAACAGAATAATATAGTACTTGGCCTCTAACATATTAGTAAATCTTCTAGTTTCTCTGTAACTGGAGAAAAAATGTGCATTATATGTGATGGTGCAACACATCATCTGTGCCCCTCTTTTCAAAATCCTAGATCTGCCTAGGCTCATGGATATGTAGGCACACAAGTCATTTTTAAATCTAGTGTTAGATATTTAAAAATTAGGTTTTGTGGCACCTGGCCTCCAGAGAACAATCCAAAACCCTTTTAGGGACCTAAGCTCCCTATCCAGTGCACTGGGAGAGTTAGGGTAGGTCTACACGGGCCCCACACAGCCCTCAAAAACTAACATTAGTATAACAAAATACACCCCAAACACCTACCACCACTAAACATTTTCTATATCTGGAACTGAAGTGGTTAGTGCCAGAAGCCAGGAGTGCCTACTACCATTGCTTTTTTTTAAAATAGAGAGCAGCAGGGAGGAGGGGTGGAGAATGTCGTCATCCTGCAACAGCCTATAAATTGGATAGATAGGCAAGACAAGCTTGGTTGCCCATGTCCTGGCCCATGTACTTTTCAGAACCACTAAGCTATTGTGTGAATGGTGAAAGCACCCTTCATGTTGTAAAAGAAAAAGGCAGTAACTACCACCCAAGCAGAGTCTCAAACCTCAGATTTGACATTCACATCAAGCTCTTCAGGATTTTGGCAGAAAAAAAATCCTTAGTTTCCAGATTCTGATCCAATTTAAGTATGAGCTAGGCACAAAGCTGCTCAGCGCCATAAAGACTAGGCAACTTGGAGGCATGCACAGAAGTAGAATTGTATATACTGGTGGACTTACCTTTTTACTTGAATGCCACTTACAGAGTTTAAGTCTTCCAGAGTTTAGTCACAATTGAGTGGGGACATCAGGATCATGTACTGCAACAAATGACGATTTGCTGCAGTACAAAAAGAAAACTCAAACAAATCGCACGTCACTAGTTATGATATATCACCCTTCCCTGGAACCTACACGGAAAATCCTCAAACAATTGCAATCCATACTAGAAGGAGACCCCTCTTTTAAAGAGATCTTTCCAGAATCACCCATTTTAGCCTTCAAACAAGCGTCAAACCTGGCTAACCTTATCACCAGAAGCAAACTCCCTATGACCCAAACCACACCAAATGGATCCAGGCCATGCTAGGAAAAGAAACACAAAACCTGCCAACACATCTCCACCACCTTTACTATAACTACATCCCACAACAGAACCATCACTGTTCCTGGATATTACAGCTGCACCTCCAGAAATGTAATGCATCTCATCCAGTGCGCCAAATGCCCTGCTGGAAAATTTGTTGGAGAAACAAACAACTATGGACCACAATTCATAGATGGTAAAGCTGGAAGGGACCTTGGAAAATCATTAGGTCCAGCCTCCCGCACCTGGCAGGAAAGACAGCTGGGGTCAGGTGATCCCAGCAAAGTGACTATCCAGTTTCCTTTTGAAGATTTCCAGGGTAGGTGATTGCACCAACTTCTCCAGGGTCCTCCAGGGTCTCTCTGGAGGACCCTGGGTTTTGGAAAAGTTTTGCCAGGGACTCTTTGATGACTTCAGCCAGCTCCTTCAGCACTCTCAGGTGAAGTTCATTTGGTCCTGCTGACTCATATGTCTAATGATCACACAGCAGTTCTACAGCAATAGCAGGAAGGCAGTCATTCCTGCCCTGCTCATTTTGTACCTTATCTGGCATGATTTTCTCCTTGGCCCAGTAGTCATTCAGGAGTTCGGTTTTCTCCTGAGTTCTGGTAACCAGCTGTCCGGAGTAGGTGAGCAATGGTCCCACACTCTCATTTGTTTTCCTCCTGTTCCCTACATACCTAAAGGAGGACTTCTTGTTGTCCTTTATTCCCATTGCTAATTCAAGTTAAGTTGCCACCTTAGCCTTTCTAATTTGTTCCCTACAAGGGCAGGCCATTGTTGTATAGTTCTCCTTTGGGCATGTCTCAAGCTTCCATTGTCTGTATGCCTCTTTCTTCTTTCTTAGGAGGACCGTGATTTTCCTGTTTAGACAAGACAGCTTTTCAGCCCTTCTGGCACCTTTCGTCTGCATGGGAATGGACTTCCTTTGTGCTTTAAGGATCGTGTCCTTAAGGAATCACCACTCTTCATGCACTCCTTTTGCCTTCAGTACCTGGTCCTGCAGTGCTACCCCTACTAGTGACCTGAGCTTGTTGAAATTTGCATTTTTGAAGTCTCAAACTTCAATCCTGCTGTCTGGTTTATCTGCCTTGTGATGGACAATGAATGTGATGGTTTCACGGTTACTGTCACCCAGGCTATCCTCTATATATAAGTTGGTCACCATATTGTCTCCTTTGGCCAGGATGAAGTCTAGAAGAGCATTACTTCTGATTGGTCCATGCACCTCTTGAGCCAGGAAGAGCTCTTCAATGCAGGTTAGGAAGGAACATGACCGGTCCGACTTGGCTGAGTGTTCCTCCCAAGAGAAGTCTGGATAATTGAAGTTGCCCATGATGACCATATCCTGTGTACATGCAACTTCTGTCAGTTCTTGGGTGAACTTTAAATCAAGTTCCTCCCCATGGTTTGGTGGTCTGTAGTATGCACCTACAGTTAGGTCTCTCTTGCTATGCCCCCTGCACAGCTCGTTTCAGAGGGTTTCAAGCCATTCTTCTTTGGAGACAATGTCGGCCTTCGAGGAGGTGTAGTGCTCCTTCACAGAGAGCTACACCGCTACCTTTCTTCCCTGCTCAGTCCCTTCTATGCAGGGTGTAGCCCTCTATGGCTATGCTCCAATCATGTGAGGTGTCCAACCAGGTTTCTGTAATCCCTACTAGGTCATAATGCCCAGTAGAGAGCAGGAGGGCTGGCTCCTCCTGCTAGTTCCCCATGCTCCTGGCATTGGTGTACAGGCACCTGAGTCCTCCTATTGAGACCTTTGGCTTCCTGTCACACCAGAATGAACACACACTGGAAATGTATCAAAGACAAGAATACCCAGCTACCTGTGGGGGCACACTTCTCACAGGACAATCGCTCCTTCTCTGATCTCTCTCTCTCTGATCTAATCCTCAAAGGAAACTTACAAAATACCTTCCATGGATGAGCCTATGAACTTCACTTCATAAATCTACTGCATACAAAAAACCATTGACTCAATATAGATATTGGTTTTATGACACATTACAGCCTGCTTGACATCTGATTCACCATGTACCTGCCTGATCTGACCTCTTACATTCTTCTTTTCCCCCACCTTTTCTCCCCTCCCCTACTTCTCTGCCCTTTGTCTCCCTGATTTCCTGCTATTTCCTCCTTCATTGAGAACCTCTTTCTTACCCTTTATTATTACCTATGATGTTTCCCTTTGGCCTTTCCCCCTTACCCCACCTCTTTCTTCCCCTTCACTCCCCTGCTTTACCTTTTGTTTCTCTTTTCTACCTATTTATATTTTCATTACATCCTCTCACACTTTGAGCTTCTTTCATCCGTTTTCCTGATCTCTATTTTCTTTTTCACTAACAGCCTCTTTTCTACCTTGTATTCTTTCACTGTAATGTCTCCCTTTAGCCTTCCCCCCCCCGCTCTCCTTCCCCTCCCCTTTCTGCTTTACCTTTTGTATGTCTAATTTCTACCATTTACATTCTCACTGACATCCTGCCACACTTTTAGCTTCTCTCATTTCTTGGGGTCTCAGAACAGCAGAGACTCCTTATGCCTGAAGAAGGATGACTGCACCCAAAAGCTTGCTAAGAACATTTTTGCAACTACTCAGTTGGTCTAATAAAAGATAATCACGTCCACTCAAAGAACCTTGCCTGCCAATGTCAGGATCATAATTTTTTACTTAACCAACCAAATTCCATTTGAGTCTTTTTTCCATCCACCTCTTAGTTTCATAGACATTTGGGCTGGAAGGGACCTCGGAGGATCATTGAGTCCAGCCCCCTGCCCCAGGGGCAGGAAGTCAGCAGGGATCATAGGATCCCAGCAAGATAAGCATCCAGTTTGCTCTTGAAGGTGTTCAAAGTGGATGCTTGAAAAACCTCCGATGGCAGTCTATTCCAAACCTTGGGGGCTCGTACAGTAAAGAAGTTCTTCCTTATGCCCAGCCTGAATTGGTTGCGGCAGAGTTTGTGACCATTCAGTCTTGTCATCCCTTGGGGCACTTTGAGGATCATAGGATCCCAGCAAGATAAGCATCCAGTTTGCTCTTGAAGGTGTTCAAAGTGGATGCTTGAAAAACCTCCGATGGCAGTCTATTCCAAACCTTGGGGGCTCGTACAGTAAAGAAGTTCTTCCTTATGCCCAGCCTGAATTGGTTGCGGCAGAGTTTGTGACCATTCAGTCTTGTCATCCCTTGGGGCACTTTGATGAACAGATGTTCCCACAGATCCTGGTGAGCATCCCTGATAAACTTATAGGTGGCCACCAGATCACCCCTGAGCCTGCGCTTTTCCAGGCTGAAGAGTCCCATGGCTCTCAGCCTCTCATCATAAGGTCTGTATTCCTGACCTCTGATCATGTGCATGGCTCTCCTCTGCACTCTCTCAAGCTTCTCCACATCTTTTTTGAATTGTGGAGCCCAAAATGGGACACAGTACTCCAGCTGCGGCCTCACCAAGGCAGAGTACAATGGGAGAATGATGTCCCAGGATTTGCTTGAGAAGCATCTATGGATGCAAGCCAGCATTTTGCTTGCTTTACTAGCTGCAGCATCACATTGAAGGCTCATGTTCATCTTGTGGTCAATCATGACCCCCAAGTCCCTTTCATCTGTAGTGCTAGCCAGTGTAGTACTGCCGAGCCTATAATCATGCTACAGGTTTTTCCTCCCAAGGTGGAGAACCTTGCATTTTTCGGTGTTGAACACCATCAGGTTCTCATCTGCCCATTTCATGCGTCTGTCCAGATCTGCCTGGATCACCCTCCTGTCCTCAGGTGTGGATGCTTTACCTTAAAGTTTGTGTCATCGGCAAACTTGGCCAGTCTGCTTCTGACACCAGTGTCCACATCATTGATGAAGATGTTAAACAGTACAGGCCCTAGAACAGAGCCCTGAGGGACCCCACTGGTGACCACGCACCAAGACAATTGGCTTCAGTCAACCACCAATCTATGGGTCCTACCATGGAGCCAATTCCCCAGCCAGCGGATCATGATGAGGTTGAGGTCGCAGTTAGCCAGTTTTGCCAAGAGGTGATCATGTGATACCAGATCGAAGACTTTTAAAAATCAAGATATACAACATCAATCTCTTCCCCCTTGTCCAGGTGATAGGTCACCTGGTCATAAAAGGAAATGAGATGGCCAAGCAAGACCTACCCGCAACAAACCCATGTTGGGTATCCCTCAGGATATTGCTTTCAGTTATTCTGTTAAGGATGGCCTCTTTGATAATCTCTTCCAAGACCTTCCCCAGGATAGAGGTCAGGCTGATGGGCCTGTAGTTTGCCAGATCTACTTTCCTCCCTTTCTTGAAGATAGGTATGCCATTGGCCTTCTTCCAATCTTTGGGCACTTCACCAGAGTACCAGGAGTTCTCAAAGATCCATGCCAGGGGCTGAGCTATGATGCTTGCCAGCTCCTTGAGTACCCTTGGGGCCAGCTGACTTGAAGGTATCCAGCCTGTCAAGGTGTTCTTTCATGAGGTCAGCTTCAATGGAGGGCAAGGAATCTCCCTCACCCAGGCCTGCCTGACCCACAGTGGGCAGGGGTGTCCCATGGGAGTGGTGAAAAACTGACACAAAGTACCTATTTAGCAAGTTTGCTTTTTCATGGGCATCGGTTGTCAGTTGTCTCATCTGGTTTAGCAGGGGTCCAATGTTCCCCTTGCTTTTTCTCCGGCTCCCCACATATCCAAAAAAAGGACTTTTTATTGTCCTTGATATTTGTAGCTAGCTGGAGTTCCATCACAGCCTTGGCTTTCCTGGTTTGCTTTCTGCAGGTCTGGACCAGAGCAGAGTATTCCTCCTTGGTGGTGGTTACAGTCCTCCATCCTTTGTAGGTCTTCCTTTTAAGATGCAGGAGGTCCGCCAGTTCTCTGGAGAGCCAAGGGGGCTGCTGTGACCTTTCGCTGCCTTTCCTCAGAGATGGGATGGACTTTGCTTTCGCATCCAGGATTGCTCCCTTGAGGAGCAACCACTGTCCTGAACTCCCCTCCCCTTTGGGTTGTGGCCCTCAAGGGCCTCACTGATGAGCCTCCTTAGCTTGTCAAAGTTGGCTTTCCTGAAGTTGAGGACTTCTGTATTAATGACTGACTTGCCAGCTTTACGGCAGATGGTGAAGGTGATCAGCTCATGGTCACTGTTCCCCAGCTTCCCTTTATCATTAGGTCACTGATTAGGTCATCCCTGGTTGCCAGTATGAGGTCAAGCAGCGCTTTACTTCTTGTCAGTCCGTAGAGACTTCCTGTGTCAGATAGAGGTCATCCACGCATGATAGGAAGCTTTGCGACCGCTCAGATTTGGCTGAGCACTCCTCCCACGAGATGTCTGGGTAGTTTAAGTTTCCCATGATAACCATACACCAGGAGCGCGCAGCCTCAGCCAATTCCCTGGCAAACTCCTGGTCAAGGTCTTGACCCTGGGTAGGGGTCTGTAGTAGACTCCCACCATAGTATCCCCTGTGCCGTATTCCCCACAGATTTTAACCCAAAGGGTCTCAAGTCATCCACTGTGGGTGCCAATGTTGGCTTGCAGGGATGCGTAGCTTTCCTTGACATAGAGAGCTACGCCCCCATCCCTACAGTTCCGATAGTGTTTGTACCCTACCCTATTTACCCTTGAAGATCTGGGCTTGAGGGAATTGCTCTGAGTTACTCTGTGACCAGAAGCTAAATGCAGGACTCCCTAGTCCCAGGCTAGTGTCCTAATCACTGTACCATCCTTCTCCGAGCTGGTATGTTAGTTACCCTACATCAAATTAAACAGCTTTATGTATTGACATATGGCTGGAACTAAGGGAGTACGAGGACAGGACCACTCCACCTTACATGGTTTGCCTGCATTTCAGATGACACATAGCAATATTGAACATCATAATGCTAGGTAGGTAATAAAGGACCATTCTCTTTATAGTTTATTTTTGCCGCTTACTCTCTCAGAGTGATTAGTTTCTCTTTAAAACATGTGCATTGCTTGATATTGTTACCAGGATAAAGCCACCTATCTTTGACCTCTAAGATCCCTTTCTATTGTGCCTTACTTTTAGATTTTACTTTGATAAAATATTACCTTAAAAATAAAACTGCAAATAGTTCTATAGTAAAATTTTAAAATAGTCAAAAATCAGAATCAGGGAAAAGCCTACAGAAGAGTAACTTCAAAAAAGAATTTAAATAATTGATGAAGGATGTTAAAAGAACTTGGCTTTCAAAACCTGCTCTCTATGCCTTTGAAGATGCTAAAATGTGCTCCTGTTTCACTTCATTAATAAATGTTCAAAGTTCACTTCTCTCACATGTCTGTAGGGTTTATAAGAGATGTGATAAAAGGCCAGGCTGATAGCATCTTTTTGAATTTCTATTTTATGAATGGCTTGCATCCAAACCATTGTATCTAAAAGAGGTGCTTAGGAGAAGAAAAATGTCACTTTAAGCTACATTATTGTAACAGCTCTTTAGATAGATACTAAGACTCCCATTGAAGACCATGTTAGGACTTCAGGATATGGCTCATAATATAGGTATACAGCATTCATATCATACTCTGTGAATTCTAGAATACAAAACCATGGAATGGTAGTATTCTGTAGATATTATGATTCCTACTGCATTCACTCCCACCCCTCCAACACACCCATGGTGTCTGTGCCTTTGGATGGGAAAAAGTCAGGTTTTTCCTTCAATACCATCTGGTATTGTTTAACATATTAATAATTTGAAGGTCTAGGGGTCACAGCCAACATAGTAATACACCATCACTTACCACAGAGTGGGTGCAAGAGCTACACATGTACACACACACACACACACACACACGAATGTGTGTGCTCCCATGTACCTCATTCTTGAGTGAAGCTGAAGTTTCTCCAACGTATGTGTATAAAACACCAGCCACCAAAATGGCAGTAATTAACAGCAGAGAGTAACACTACCAAGAGACTGGAAATTAAGGAGACTTCTGATACAGATAGGAAAACCTCAGAAATAGTTTACCATTAGTATTTTAAGAGATTAAATACTGAATTCATTTATTTTTAAAATTGCTGCAACACAAAAATAGTCACATTGTAATCTCAGGTGTATCCCTGCAGACCCACTTCCCTAGTAACATCTGCTTGGTTCATGAACATTACAGTAACACCTTCTACACTAAAAAGCCCAAATATTTTCAAATATAGGCAGGAAAACATACCACTCAGATGAGATATACGGTTTGGTGGCATATCATATTTGGGAAATTGTTCTTAGAAAAGCATTAGACAATCATAAGAGAAATAATGTTATCCTAATCACATAATATCACTTATTCTGATATTCAGGATGAGCTATAGAGTGAAGGTGTCAGAGCTTCTTGTTTAAGGAAATATGGTGCTATAATATTCCAGTTTCTGAAACAGGCATAGCTCCACTGATTCCACTGAAGATAGAGGATGGATAGATCCTGGGCTGTAGTATTTTTATATCAGGGGGTGGCAAAGTTTTTGAGCAGAGTGCCAAAGACGCCCACAATCTCAATTTGTAAGATGTTGGCATGCCAGGGCGGGCAGTGGGAGATCCACAAAGGGCCTGATCCTTGTTGTAGCAGCACAGCCCCAGCCCTTCCCTGCCATCCACAGAAGCATGCATGCCAAGCAAAATGCATTCAAGTACCATGCTCTGTCATCCGTGCCGGGGGTTGCCTACTCCTGTGTTACACAGTCAATGAGGTTCAGGTTGGGATCTTAACTAAGGAAAGAGACATTTAAAGGGACACTTTGTTTTTTCTTTTAACAGAAGGGCACTTCTCAGCAAAGAAATATTAGTAATGCATTAGTAATATTAGTGATGCATGTGTGTACTTAGACTAGCTGGACATTTTTATTTGGATTAGGGTGTTCCCATAAGTGGTTCTGCAACTGATTTCTATGGATAGATTAGAAGTGACAGGCGAATTGTAGGCAGTAACTGGATAATTAATGATACTAAAGTACATTAAAAATATATTCATACTCTGCTTCTTTGGAATCCAGAAATAATATAAAATTGGATTACTGGACATCTTCCCCCAAAAAGACAACAACCCTCCCCCCCCCCCCCCCCCCCCCCCCCCCCCCCCACACAACACCCCATCCGCCCCCCCCCCCCCCCCACCACACACACACACACACACACACACACACACACACACACACAGTTCCCCTACTAACAAGATCTCAAACAGTTTTACAGACACTGTAGAGAGCTAAAAGGGAAAGTGCAGTATGTGCTGGGAAATTAAATTGATACACTAAAGAAATGTCTAGACAGCTCACTGATAAAATAATTTAGATGGGAAAGAAAGACACTTAATGTATATGTGGGTATAAATGAAAAAAAGGGAGTGGAGATCTGAGGTATGAAATATGAAGTTCAGGCATCTCCTCTGCAGACCGGAAAAGACACCTGGTCAAGTGCTTAGCTTTCCTGACAGTCATATGCAGAGGCCGAGAGAGCGTTGTGGCTTCTGTTCAACATCTGAATGGGAAAGAATTTGATGGAAGGAAACTGATGGCATGTAAGCACTTTTAAAAGCAGAAACATGTAATGAGGAGAAGTAGTATAGGGAAATATGGAAAACATGATTGTTTAAGAGGAAAAGCCGAAGCATTTTAAAATATTATTTCTTTACAGATCCAAGAAATGATACTGAGAACACCACAGCAGAACTACAGGTCTCAAATGGACTTTCTTAAAAAGTTAGCTGTTATGCGATCCATACAAATGGCATTTGGTTAATCTTAAACCTAGAATATAAAATATAAAAAACATAAAAAGGTAGATATCAGAAAGAAATGACATTTGCAAATCGCCTGCCGATGCAGTCTGGTTTGACTGAAGTGAAATAGAAATGCCAGGAAAATAGTGATGGGAAATCTTCTGAAAGTTTCTAGGTCCAAATGACAAGCAGAACCAGGAAGTATAAAGACTACAATGCCAATAGGGAAGCTCTGTGTTACGCTAACATTTGACAGTAGGGGTCTTTTTTAATATAAAGTTATCATAAAAAAGTAGCTTATTGAAGAACTTCAACAAACTGCAGTGCTCAAGCAGCCAGTGAGGTCTAGCACAGTATTTATGGGCACTTTTACATGTGCTCTGGGGGTGGGAGAAGGGGCAGCGCTTTAATTAGAGCGCGTTGGAGCAGTGTCCGCCTTGTGTACAGGCACCTTATTTGTTTCAGTTAAGGCACACAGGTAAACTGATAGCTGGTGAATATTCTGAGATAAAGGAAAGAATCACACTTATGATGTTTTAAAAGGAAACAGTAAAGCACTAGACTTTTGAAATGCGCAGAATTAGAAAGAGCTTGAAGAAATTTGGAAGTGAGGAGGTGATTGTTTTGGATAAAAATAAAAACCAACCAGAACTAATACCAAGCCCAAATTAAGCAATCTTTTTGATGTTCTGAATTTTATTTTTACATCTCCTCACTTCTTTAGCCTTAATTTGGGATCAGCAACTGAAGAGTCAACTTGCAGAATGGAGAGACCCCCTCACAACAAACCACACATACACAATGACCAACCTCAACTCACCTCACCCAAGCTAGAACCTGGACATTTCAGCATTTATTCTCATGATGTGTACAACGGCAAGTAGAATTCTGAGCCGACAGAGGTATCTTAGCATAGGTTAAGATTCCCCACTGTAAGCAATAGAGCAGTGCAGATAAAATATGATCTATCTTTGGAAGCATGTAAATGCTGCCCATTTAAGTGACTGGGAGAGCTATATGGCTCTTCAGGGTGGAACTGAATGCACTTCCATGAACTTGATGTAGAAGAATTTTATGCTATTCACTGGCATGTTATATTAGTATAATAGTTAAAAATCCTAAAAGATTGCTGTGGAAAATTGTGGGAGGGAATGACTTCTTTCCATGAGCAGAAAATATTTTGGTTGTACTTGGTATCTGTTTATCCACATAGAAATCATAACATATTCCATAATATCATTATCACATACTGAAAAACAAAACTATAGTTTCCTGGGAATTTTGTTTATTGTTTAGTAATGGTTGCTGCATAAAAACACAATTAAAAAAAGCCCTTAGTGCCCTCAATTCTTTATATATTTGCATTTTGGTAATTTTAGCACCACATTGTATTTCTTTTCATTTGAGTGCTGAGATTCATTGTACTTATCTATTTAGAACCATCGCATTATTCTTTTGTTAATGTGGTGCAATAATCCTGAAATATTCACTCATTATAGTTGATGGCATCAAATCAGATTACCTTACATAGCAACTGTTACCAAGAAAATCAAAATCCCAAGCCATATAAATGGCATTATCATTGCTACGTTTTATTTATTTATTTTAGTACTT
>NW_005842291.1:729329-735363 GCF_000455745.1 Alligator sinensis | reverse complement strand
AGGAAGTTTTTTGCTTTCTAGGGATTCATAATCTGTTAACAGTTAAAAGAAACAATACCTTTATAAATGAAAGGATATGCATTCCAACCCCCTCCCCCACCCCCGTGGAACAGCCTTCAAAGGGAGTAGCATGGGGATGTTTAATTGTTAGGACTGCTCGTTTATTTTTTCAAAGAATGATAGCCAAACACATTTGTAAAGTGGTTATTTTGCTTATAAACAAACTAAGATAAATGTCTGGTATGGGAGAGAGTGGCTGCTATGAACAGCATCCCTAAAAAGGGACTGAAGATGTAAAACTTAATAAAAAAAATATTTTTGTGCTTGTGTACTTAGTTTCAAAATACTTCAGCAAGTTGGAAAAGCAGTGTTTTTAGATCCAGTGAAATGCTGTTTGACTCAAAATGAAGCAACTTGCTTGAGGGCATTTAAAACTGCATTTTAATAATAGAAATGGAAATTTAGAAATGAGGGTAGTTTAGCTCTGTTCAGATAGAGGACAGGTGTTTACCTCAGGTGCACTAGAATTTAATGGTTAGAGCGCTTCTCTTTATTTTAGTCAAGGGAGACCTCCTGAAGACCTGAATTGTAAAATTAGGCTTCTGATTAAATAAATTTAGTTGGAAACCTTCTCTTCCTATCCCATTCTTCAATGGAAAAAAAAGAATCCTTTCAGCTATTTAGTGTTTATTGGGGAAATCTAACAGCATTCCTTTGGGTAGAAGAGAAAGTTAGAAACCAACAAATTGTTTTGATTATTTAAATTAGAATAAAAATATATTTATAAAGTAACTGCAGATTAGTGATAGACATTCAGGATTAGATGTGCCATTTTTGGCTTTTCAGGAGAGAACTGAAAACTGTCTTATAAAGTAAAAGAGTTAAAAAACATAAATAGTTTCTCCCCCCCCTCTCCCACCCACTACTTCCATCAATAAGTCAATTGCTTGTAATGTAACAGAATTATTGCACCAATTTAAAGAAAAATAAGTTTCCAGGTTAGGTATCTCAGGAAGCACAATGGAAGTCTTTGGGCAATATCTCAGTTACATTTTACTGACTCTCATCTTTTTTTTCTTAAGTTCGATAAGTAAGCAGATAAATTACACTTATCATGCTGTCAAGGGCTGCAAGTTAACCAAAGCTCTTATGGGTACTATAGCACATTTTGCTGCCAATACAAAACAACAGAATTATACATAAAATGCAATGGAAAACTGTTGGTTATATTGTAGTACTGTAGGGAATGCTCATTTATGATACTTACAGATATTTATGGCTATTGGATTAATGTGCTTTATAATTTAAGTGGATGGTTGCTTTGGTGCTTATACATATATTTAAAGAGTTTTATTCATCTAATAGTGATTCTAAATATCCGTAACTTTGTCTTTTCATTTCTAGGGCAAGATGTGGCTTTTTATATTTGATTTTAATGTTTATTCATATGCAAAAGTTTTTTGGCTGGACTTGTTTTGAGGAGAAGGGATGTTTAGTTTCAGTAGTAAGAGTAGCTCTAAATCATCAACAGATTTTGGAAAAAAAAGGCTTTTTACTTTTAATACTCTCAGTTTTGCTACTGTTGGGATTTTCTAGGGATGTGATAAACCTTGTGTTTGTGAAAATGACTGAGAGCCAGAATAGAAACAGGAGCAGTAATTCTTGAAGTACCTTTCTCTTACTAGTGATTCAAGTAATTCTCCATTTAGGACTACTCTTATTGCCTTGGCTTCTTCACCCTATTAATACTCTACTGTAGGTCTTGTGCATGACACAGATAAATAAATCATTAGACTCTACATGGGAATAATTTATTTTATGCGCACATCTTGCTTCTACTGTTGAGAAATGAACAGCCCTCATTAACTTGTCTTAAATGCACACACCTGCAGAAGTCCCTTGCTATCCACCAGACTCAGCTCCTTATTTGAAGAGTACAATTATACTGAGAATAGATAACACTATTTCCAATTGTACCAATTTCACTCTTAGAGGTAAGCATAGGGATTTTCTTATTTGTCACCTACAAACCATGTGAAGTAACACACCCAAATCCTTCATAAAACCTTTAAGGAAAAAAAAAAAATTGCAAAACTAACATTTTTTATAAGTTGAAACTAGTATTGCCAGCCCCAGGCATTCAAAAGATACTTCCAAAGCCAGTTAAAACCCTCAGAACCAGGGTTTTTTAACAAATGTACTTGCCCATTTTTAAAAATTCTTTCGTGTACACAGATTACTTTTTCAAGATTTTCTTTACTGTCATAGGCTGCGTCCACATGAGCGTGGATGTTTGGTTCCCTGGGGACAACTAGCAGCGGCACACCTTGTGCCATCCCGAGTGGGCCAGGCTCTGGTTTTGAGTAGTGCACCACTCTGGATACCCTTGGATATCCATGGGGTCAAGAAACCCCCCTGGCACTGCTCCCTTTCAGTATGGAGAACAGCTGATTGTGTGGTATATGGTGCACATGTCTGCAGTGCCACATACCGCACGGCCGTGCTTATTTCTATACAGCCAGAAGGGCTAAACACTTCTTCTATCCCTCAGTAAAGAAGGCTGATGTTTTCAGGAAATGAAATGTTAACACTAACCAATACTAGGCAATTTGTGTAAAACTAGCAGAAGCTTGGAACAGAATCAGAAACATCTGATTCTGTGGGCACTTCCCCACGAGTGGGAAAGTGCATTTTCTCGGGGAAAAACAGAGGTGGCACAATATGTACCACTGCTACTTGTCCCTGGGGAATTCCTGTGCACACGTGCCCTGGCACATGGCAAGCTGCCCTGGATAGTGTAGGGGAGACTGGGGCTAGCAGCTGGTCTGGCCCCAGCAGCCTTATCTGGGGTCCTGGGGCCCTCCAGGTGTTGCAGCTGCAGCGATCTTGCAGCAGGGAACCTGGCTGGCAACCAGAGCGTGGCTCTGGCTTTGGGCAGTTTGCACTGCATGTGTGCTGCCCCGGTTTTTTTTTTTTTTTTTTAGGCATAGGGTTTTTTGATACTGGCATCTCCTGGTGTCAACTCCCCCCCCCCCCCCTTACAAATTAACAGCATAGGGAATGCCTGCATGTGCAGCGCATGTGGTGCAGCACCGCATGTGGTGCAGCACCGCAGATGGGCCTTCAGTGCTACATACTGCACGTGCATGCTTGTCTTAACACACCCTGTGTGTATAAACAGGAGTTCACACGACCTGGTTTGGGTAGTTTACTTTAAGCCACCTAAACCTAAGTCAGGAGCAGAGAGTGCAGGCATTCCCTGGGAGCAGTGCAGACAGCCTGAGGTAAGTCACTTGGTGTGGGTGGGGGTGGAGCTAGCAAGTTAAGAGGGCTGATGGGTCCAGAAGGGGCAACTGCCAAGTTTGAAGTGGGTAGTTGTGAGATTAAATATAGCCCTGTCAGGGTTAGGATGGATAGAAACAGCACAGCTCTGGGGCTGGGGCAAGTTGGACTTTTCTAGACCTGGGGCTGTGCTGTGAACACGTACAGACAATAATTAGGCCAGGATAGCCCAGTTTAGGTTGGGTTAACACAGGCTGAGCTAAAATGAGCTCATCTGAATTGATTTCAGATTAGGCATACCATTTTGGGGTGGCCTGTGCTCTCCAAATGTCTGCATGTCTGGCCATTTAGATACACCTAACCTTGGTTAAATGGATTATAATATAACACTTGTATGTACCCTGTGGGCACATCTACACAAGACAGTTACTGTGCTGTTGACTACTTAACTGTATAGTAGATGTCTCAGCATCTATACGTGCACCCCTATTAGGGTGCACAAAACTAAGAAACTTCATAGCAGAAGTTTACAAGTCCTACCTTGTATTTACAAGTCCTATCTTGCTGTGGGAGTTTTTCTGCATGCAGTGGTGAACGTGTAGATGCTGGGCTGGCTGGCTGAGGCACAAGGGTGCTTCAGCGGGGGGGAATGCCTGTTGGCTAGCCCCATGCTGAAGCACACTTGTGTCCCAGCCAGCCCCTCTGCAGCACATTGAGCCCAGTTGGAGCAGACCCAGGAGCAATAAATTGTAGAGCAATAAGCTCCACAATGTATTGCTGCCCCCTAATGGGATGTATAGACATGCCTTGTGTGTGCAGAATTTGGGCTGACCAATATAGTTCTAACCATATTCAACTGGATAGATTATAACATGAAACTTCTCTCAGAAAACATGAGTGTTCTGGATTTGTAGTGTTCAGCAATAGGATCAAGTTTCTGTTGAAAAATGTGTAGACATTTACTGGTCTTAGTTCTGTCACCAGTGACATCAATGGCTATTTTGTCATTGCCTTCCTTGGGAACAGGAGCAGAAGAGTAAATATTATTTGCTTCATTTCCCAGTATTTCTATAGAAGTTTTTAGACTTATAATCATACTCTATTTTACTCATGCTTACTGTATCTAAGCAATGGAGCATGCTGGTTTACAATCAACATAAGATTTGGGATATTTAATCAGAGTATAGTCCTCAGAACACGTTATGGCCATTCACACTTTTGTATTTTAATCACAGCATACATTAGAATTCATAGGTTCTAGATTACTGATCTAGGCTCAGACCTTGTAATATTCAAGTAAGTAGTCCCATTAACACAAATTGACCACAAAAGTTGCCACACCAAGCTGTTCATGCATACCAGTAATTCCTAAAACAGTAGAAGATACTTGCCTCTTCCTGTGAAGGTATTCTAGTGGGGAAAAAATTGGAATAAATTGTCTATGTGGAAAGCATCTGAAATTCCCAATAATCAATGGTTATAATTTTCCATAAAGCATAAGGATTTATAACCCCTAGGACTACAGTAAGCATGGCTGTTGTGTAGGCATGTAAGTGTTTAATCCTTTTCCTAGAATGTTCTTGGAATCAATGAAGTTTCACAGGTGCTGATAACAGAGGGGTGCAACATCAGCGAACTGATATAAAATCATGCAATATATCATTAAGCATTATGAAGTTTGTGCAGGTTTCAAAGTCCACTGAAGGCAAAAGCAACTCTCATGGGCTTTAAAACACAAAAATTGCTTAGCATCTATGGGTGCCAACACATGAGCATGGAGGCTGCTCTGATGTGCTGGAATTCCAGTATATCGGTGCAAACTTGATTAATCGAGCCTGCTGGAGTGTGGCAATTACTGTACTCCAGCAGCCTCCCACATCTTGTGCATCAGTGTCCCCATACTTCAAAATGGCAGTAGGGGCACTTTACCTAAAGCTTGTTACACAAGCTTTTGCCATTTTGAAGCATGGGGGTGCTGATACACAAGACACTTTGAGTGCTTTAATTAGAGCAGCTCTCAGAGCTCCTTAAATTTAAGTGTCCTTTTCGACCCTCCCCCATTCCCAGAGCATGTGTGTAAGTGCCCTATAGTCCTTCCTAAGTCATTTTGACAGGCTTCACTGCTTTGAAGATGCTTCTTATATGCTGCCTAACGTGGAAGGCTGTAGGTAATAATGGGATTACAGAACATTAGGGTTAGAAGGGTCATCTAGTCCAACCTCCTGCTCAAAGCAGGACCAGCCCCAACCAGTCATACCAGAGCCCCAACTTGTAGATGCTGCTGAAATGGAGGCACTCTATTACATTTCTTCCTCACCCTACCACTCCAAACTCAGCACCCATCTAATATTGAGTTTCTTATTAGTACTTTTGGAAATAGTAATTTAAAATCAGCATAAGTTCACCTGACCCAGCAACAAGCTTTTCCAGTTTCTTCTTTCATGCCACTTCCATCCCAGGAAACTGGTTTCCATGGTAATCCTAGGCAGAAATTAATGTAGCTCTATGGCTAAGGTGTAGATTTCCCCATGTCACGGCGGAGTCCTCTAGGAGGGCCGTGATCTCCTTAAGGCCCCCTCTCCATGCCAAGTCAGCCCAAGGGCACCCTCTGATTCTTGCCCGCCACGTCTTTGCTGTTAGATAAGGTTGGGAGGCTGCCTCACGTCTTCTTGGACACGGCTCGCTGTGACCTCTGTCCCCTTGGACCCCCGGACCCCTCGTGGGTCTTGTCCTGCAAATGGGTGCCCTGGGC
>NW_005842291.1:719071-729253 GCF_000455745.1 Alligator sinensis | reverse complement strand
GGACAACGCTGCCCCTCTCCGGGGGCCTTCTGTGCCCACTCTGGGACTTCTCTAGAATGCTGCCCCTCTCTTGGGGCTCTCTCCCCAATGCTGCCCTCTTCCTAGGGCTCTCTGCACCCACTCTGGGCCTTCTCTGTAGTGTCGCCCCTCTCAGGGTCCTTCTCGATAAAGCTGCCCCTCTCCTGGGGACTTCTGTGCCCACTCTGGGACTTCTCGGCTATGCCCCCTGTCTCTCAGGCCCACCGCGCTGCTACCCCCTTTCTCCGGGGCTCACCGCACCACTACCCCTTCTCGCCGGGGTTTACTGCAGTACTCTGCCCTTTCTGGGGTTTATCACAGTACTATGCCTTCCACAGGGGCTCACCACATCCGCCCTGGGGCTTCTCAGTAGTACCCCTTCTCTGGGGCTTGCCACACCCACACTGGGGCTTCTCAGAAGTGCGACCCCCTTCTGGGGCTCGCCGTGCCCAACTTGGGCTACTCAATATGGTCCCCTCTCTGGGGCTCACCACACCCACACCTGGGCTTCTCAAAAGTGCCCCTCTCTAGGGCTGGGGTCTATACACTCTGTATGCTGTGCCCTCCTGGGCACCGGGGTCCTCACACTCCGCTGCGAGGCCCCTTTAAGGATACTGCGCCCTCACTGGCGCTGGGGTCCCCACGCCACTGTGGGTCCCTTTATGAGTATACAGCACCCGCTCTGGCGCTGGGGTCCTCACACTTCATTGTGAGTCCCCAATGAGGCCTCCTCCAACCCCTTATAGCCTCACCCAAACCACCGGTGTAATACATAACAACACAAACTCGAGCCTCCTGGCTATAACTCAAACCCACGCCCTCTGGCTATAACAACATTGCTCAACTCTGATCAAGCTGTACTTGCTGTTAAGCTTCTCCTCGCATCCTAACTCCAGGAGCTCCTACCCCTCTCGCCGCAGCCTGGGGCCTTTATGAGGCCCGGCCCCTGCCCCTTCTGGTCAGCTGACTTCCTGGTTGCCCCGGGCAACCCACAGCTGTGCTCGTTATTCCCTGCCAGGGCTCTCTCTCCCTGGCAGTTTCCCCTCTCTAGGAGCAGGGCACCGAGGTGCCCTGCAACACCCCAAATACATCCTTCTTCCCCAGCTCTGGAGTAGCTAAGTCCATCTTCAATCATCAGTTTTTGCCAGAGCACAAGTTGTTCTGAAGGTCTGTTTTCTTCAGCCTTTCTAGTATACTCAGGAGAGTGGGAAGCTGGAACCAATCAAACCCAAATATGAAGCTATCCCACTTCTCATAGTCGGCTTGGGACAAAACATAGTGGGAGATATCAACTGTCAACCTCTAAAGAGTCTTCATACGCAGGAATATTCTACCATGAAGCTATACCCTTGTTCACAAATTTTAGATCCATCTTTTAGCTTTCCCTTAGGGCAGGGGCAAGCAATTATTTTGGGCGGAGGGTCACTTACTGAGTTTTGGCAAGCCATTGAGGGCTGCATGATAGGCAGCCAGGGGCATATAAATATTAATTTCCCCACAGTCCTCACCACATGCACCTGAAAATAACTCTCTTAAAGGGCCAGGCTTTGAATAGGCACACTGGGAAATGTACTTCTAGACCAGTGTTCTATCAGCGCAAAAATCAAGGCATTAATCTTTGCATGCAGTTCTTCTAACATTTATAGATATTTAACTATTGCTTACTCTGATTTACACGACTACTTTTAGTTATCATCAAAGCCACTTACAGAATTGTACTGTTCAGCGGTGTTTCTTAATGATTTCATTTGGAAGGCAAACAAGTATACTTCCCTTCTGTTTAATACTAATTACAATTACTGAAAGCTGCTGCTTTGCTCATTCATAGCTGAAGTAGCCTTTTCATAATAGAAAAGTATAGTAGCCATTACATAAGCGAAAAGAGATAGTATCCATTTTATAGAAGCCTGAATAGTAGCCAGTTTATAGAAGTCTTCTGCTTAGTCACAGTATTTGTTTTCTGGTCACCTTTAAACCCTTTTGCTGTCACTAAAAAATCAGTTGGTTTCTTATTATCCACTTTAGTGGGAACAAGATCACACCCATAATCAACTATAAACGACATTAAAATTTCCTGACAAAATGATATTACTTAAAAAAAATAATTTATTGAAGTCCTCATGTCTCTTAGAGGTCTTTGGGCAAGACTGAATTACTTCTTCTTTTTCTATTAGGTCATGTAAATCCCATCTTTTTCTTATTTAATAGCTTGGTCTTGCATTAATGTACAAAACCTTTAAAGGGCATGAGAATTTGACTTTAATTTAAAACAGTCATAGTTTTAATGTGCGTGAATGAGGTCAAAATAACTCTAATGAGATAACTTAGTTGGCTATAAAATGGGACCTGCTGAAAAGAAAAGCGGATACTGCAGTCTTATCTTAGTTAAAACAATAATAGTAATGAGAAAGACCTCTAGAAAACTGACAGCAGATTCAGTATTGTTCATGCTACTCTGAGTTAAACTGTGCTTGTATGTCTATGGCTGGTATGTATCTGGCTGGGTGTTGGACCATCCTTCATCACAGGTGCCTTTAAAACCATTCCCCATTGGGAAGCATGGTTCCTTTAGAAAATCTGTGCCATGATTCTTGTTTCCCAGCTACAAGAGTGGTGAGAAAGATGCAAAGAATGAAAGGATGTGGAACAACAGGTGGTAGGAAAAAAGGCGAAGCATGTAAAGAGAGACATGGAGAGAAGTGCAGGGGTCAAACATGAGATGGAGGCTTGTAACCTTTTCTTTGATTTGACAGAGCACAGTGCTGTTAACAAGCCACGGATTGATTTTAAAAAGTTAGCACACAAACTTTAACATCACCTTAGTCCTGCATGCCATTGAGACAATGGCCTTATGGAAATACAATTAGATGATACAACTATAGACTGGCCCATAAAATATATGCACAAAAAATGAAGCATTAAAGTCAGACTACTTTATTTTGTGCCTAAAGTGACTTGAGTGCTGAACTTCACAACCTTAGTATAAATGTCACCCAACTGTTTCTGCATGGAGAGAAAAAAATACCTTGTAGAGTTACCAACTGTTGTAAATTATAGTGCAACCCCACAATGGGAAGAAGTGTGACAGTAACCCATGATAAAGATGGGATGTCCTATATAATTTTAGACAAGAAAATATTTGTAGCTTAAATTTAGTTAATACTTTCCAGATGCATTTTCTTATGTCCCTTGCCCTGCTCTTAAATTCTGAAAGTAATTAGGACAAAAAATTAAAATACTCAAGACAATTTAAAGGATTTATGTTTCAAAGCACTGACTTAATTGTATACTGGAATGATGAACTCTGTAAAAAAATCAGTATTCACGCTCCATTTTTTAAATAATTAGGAAAATTAAACTTAACAAAAATAACATCTGACTGTTAAAGGCGTTCATTTACATGGAAGTTATACCATAAAGAAAAAAAGAGTAGAAATGTATGCTGTAAATTTGAAGGTATGGAAACAAAGGATGGTACATAAATGCTATATTTATTATGAAGTGGATGCATGTTCGATTCATTCAACTATCAATTCTATGGATTTAAAAGTATATATTTTTTTACTAGAACATTCCTTGCTATTCACATTTCAATTTTAAACATTAACTATCAGAAAATGAATTTTTGTCAGTTAATTTATATATAGTTTATTTAGTATATCAAACACACACTTTATTTTAGTTCTGGAAAACATCTGTAGGAAGTGCCATTAAATGTTCACCTCAGTACAGTACAAATATCATGTTGTAAAATGTATTCTAAATATAGTCATAATATTTATTTACTTCTTGATGGCTTGTATGCTAACAGGGAGCACTGTCCATAACAGATTTATCTATTTGGTTGTGGAATACCCTTCCAAGTTGTGGCAATTCCATCAGTGAAATATCCTAAAAGCAGTAGATCAAACATTAGAAAATATATGGGATGGAACAATCCACAATGGATTGGATGACTTGTTTTATTCTTTAGTTCCTGCAAGGGAAATGCATAAAGGATTTAGGAATGCAGCTCTCTGTCTGTCAAAGAGATTGTGTTCCTAAATCCCCTACCTACTTTTCAAAATGTTTTCTCATTAGGTTTAATATATTTTAAGATTATGGGCCATAGCTTAATCTGACAACTATTTCCATTATGCTACTTGACACCAGTTGTAAATCTGAACTCATATGTACCTACATTCTCTCTCTTACAATCAATTTTCCTTTTTGTTTGACAAATATTTTTTATTTACACTCTATTTTTCTTTACACATAAAAATGTAAGCTGTATACAGTTGCCTTCACAGGTTCAACTTGTATTTACCAACTACAATTTGGCAAAGGATCACCATTTTCCTTTTGAAAACTTGGCTTCCTAGTAACACTGCTTTTTTAACTCTACCTCACATTCAGTTTGGAGCAGAATTGCCTAAGACCAGTGTAATTAGGACTGCATAAAATTATACATAGTGAGGTTGAACTGGTTCTTTGAAAACAATACAAACTGTTTTTATAATTTTTTCTACATTTTTCTTTGAGAAAGTGTATGCCATCATTTCCTTAAACATCTTAATTCATATACTGTAAAGTGATTATTCTTAAGATTATTATTTGCCAATAGTTGCTGCACAGCATTTTGGAGATTCCTAGTTCTTTCTCAGGTCTTAGCACTGAAAAGAGTGTTCTTTTTGGATTGGTAAGTGCTAACTGTTGGTGATGCAGACTTTTAATGAGCAAGAGCTTTAAAATAATCAGTATCATATTGTGAGCTTCATAAAAATATGGTATTACTAACAGAAATTTTAACTGGCAAAAAGGAACAAAATCTTGCTGCTCTTTCTCCTTTCTTCCCATCCTTCTGATATGTACTGTTTACAGGCAACCCTTCTCTTCCTTTCATCAGCTTTGCCAGAAGAATACACCCAACATATCTCTACCTCTATAGCTCATCAATTTTTTAGACTAACTGTTTTCAAGGCCCTTTTGTTAGAGGCTCCCCCTCCTTCTTGCCTGAACAGCTGCTGCTTTCTATGAACCATAGCAACCAGTCAAGAGAGCAGTATAAGTAGCTCCCTCAGAAACCAAAACCAAATCCACTCAATAAATTGTCTGGTGAGGAAGCCTTCATAGCAACCAGTCCTATCCTCCATCACTATGGTTATAAATATTACTTTTCCTGCATGAGGATTCCTATAAACATGGAGAATGAGATCAGTAAGCTAAATAGGACCCTCACCCTCACCCTCACCTTCCCCCTCCTCCCCGCCCTGGTCTAGAAATAGAAATAGCCGGGAACTTCCTTTGAAGATATGTTGTAGGTTGGGAACCCAGAGCTTCAGTAGAGAGCCTTCTTCCCACCTTAAGGAAATGACCAGCTTGTCATTAGCTAGGTCCTCTTCTAAAACCTGTTGCACACAGTTGGAAATGAATAACTCCAACTAGAGTCCTCCTTCTGGTACACGTGGCAGCAGTGTTGCAGAGGCAAGGACAGACATTGGAGCATTTACTGTACATGGCTTTCCATACTCTCTCAGAGACTACCAGAGTTGATCTGAGCACATGTCCATCTGGAGAAAACATTGCCTTCTTTCACATTCCATCAGAGGTAAATTAGGAAGAGCCAGCGGGTTTCAGATTTCCCAAGCCCGCTAGAGCATGCTAATGGTGTGCCCCAAGTAGAGATGAGACTGCATACTTTAAGTCAAACCAACTCAACTGTCCTATGAATGCTTCTTTACAAGAAATATGGTGAAGATAAATCTACTCATGGGTCATCATTCCTGCAGTATACCTGCTCTTGTAGCATGTGATTTGAGTTAACAGTGCAGATCTTAAAATGCATGGGAGTAATAAAATATATGGTAAATTCAGGATCAGAAGTTAAGTAAAACAAGCAAGTTGATTTATACTTATTTCTAGAAAGAAAAAAGTAAAGAAAAAAATCATTTTAACAAAAAAAAAAATTCTCTTTTTCCTTCTGAAAGGATTAATGATACTGAGGGAAAAAAGCAGAGACTTAAAAGCATTTGGAACTAAATCAGACAAATACCATGAAGGATCAAGGATTGCTCTGTTTATTTTGCATTTTTTTTCCAAACTATTACTTAAAACTTATAAGAATGGCTATGCAGTTCATTTGAACTGCTGACTGAATATAAATCAATGTCACTCCACTGTGGCAAGACTTATGCCTTGTAATCTAACTTGCTTTTGCAGATTACTGAGAGAATGGTAGAAATGCATTTCTATTAACAAAAATCTTCAATACGTTCTGTGATTAACAATTCAGAAACTGTTTATTTTATTCTGAAATAAGAGAACCATTCTTTTTTAGGTTATGCAGTAAAACCATTCTTACCCTTCTGAAAACATTATTCTCCCCAGTGCGTATCGCTTACACTAAAACTGATTTTATCCAGAGTTTTGCGGGGGAAAATCCAGTTGAATAAATGTCGTCTGTCAGTACTGGTCGTACACAGGGTTCCTTCAGTGCAGCTTTACTAGCCTCATGGTAGTCTGTCAAGTAATGAGTGTGAGGATAGTTTCGAGAGAAAGAACTGTAGTTAGATTTTAGAGGCAGAGGCTTACTTCCCTAGGCTTTGCTTGTTTGTTTTTTTGTAATCTCAGGATGAAAGCTTTTGGAAATTGAGAAATCTATATTAATCTATCTATATTAATCTGTTTTACTGACTTTGATTATAAAAGTAGGTGAATAAAGAAATGAACAAAAGAAATAAAATAAAGAAAATAGAATAATATAAGAGTATCTCAAGGCATACTTGAGGGAATACTTATGGAAATACTGCTCGGATCCACAAATTCCATCTTGACCTATTATTCCTTTTGTTGCCAGATAGATATGATCTCCCTGTCCTAGATAGCTACAGTAGATCAGGAGAAAAGCTCTGGATCTCTGCATATTAAGACAGTTCAAAGCATTGAACAGAGATTAACTAATGAACTCCCACAGTAGCCTTGTGAGGTTTAGTTAAGTCTTAAATTGGGATGTTATGGGTATTCTTCCAGTGTTGGAGAAAAACAGAAAAAAGAAAGGCTGTCTAGGCTGGTGCGATTGCAGGAGATGGCAATTCAGTGAGGAGTGAATCACCTCAGTGATGCATTGGTATGCATTTCACTAAAAACCACCGAGCTACTTTCCAAGTTATAGTGAAACAAAACAACCTTTCAATCAATGCTTAAAAATGCAGCTTCAATCGATAATGCAAACATGCACATTTTCCTAATCCAGTTGACAATGAAATAATAGACATAGATATTGAACAATGGAATTTTATTCATATACCATAGCTTGATTTTTCTTGGAGGGTTTTCCAGATTTAATTAAGCTTTTTGTATGCATATTATTTTGGGAGCGACAGTGGAAGCATGGAAGCTTAGAGGCTTGCCTGGCAAGGAACCTCTTTCTTTTTTTTCATACTAGTTCTAGTTTTAGTGGGGTGGTACAGAAAACTGCTTGTTGTAATAAATGAATCAAATTCACAAGGCAAAAGCTACTAAAATATTTACAGCCTACAAAAGAGATAAATGAGCAAGCAAGATGTGATAGCACTTGAAGTGGATGGAACTTGTGATATGAGGGACAGTGTTAAAAAGAGAACCTGGCTAACCTTTGGGAAAGCTCTTGATCTATTTGCATTCTGCCTACAGTGTTGGATGCCTTTATTAATGATAAATACGCATTACCACCTTTGTGCTGTCACTTTGCTGCCTTTTGTTAATCTGTCTCCTTTTTTGATGGTTCACGTGGAGTAATCCTGACCCGCTTCAATTTCTCAGGAGGGTAACAAAGCAGATACACCTACCACAATGTGGCCATGATCGGGCCAGGTACAACTCCTACATGAATAGTAATAATAATAATAGAAAAAATGCTGTAAGGTTCTATACTGCATTAGCTTCTAGTTACCATGCTGGATTCTCTGGGCACAGGAAGTATCAATTTACTGCGACAGAAAGATATGGTCTGTCAATAAATTAATATTTAACAACCAAACGAGAATAGGAGCAGAATGTTAGCTTTAGAAAAACACTCCACACTGCCAGACAAGCCTGTCTTCCTCCAAAACAACGACTATAACCCAACAGAAACCAATTTACTTGAAGGGTTAAACAGACCCTTGAGAACAATCATTACAATTTGGAAAAATACTAGTTTGGGGAAGAAAGGATCATTTCTCATATGTGAAAAATGAATTCCAGTACACATGACTAAAAAAGAAAAAAAAAAAAAAAGAAAAGAAAGGTTGGGTGTGGGAGGGGTACTCTTTTTCTCAGCATGGAACTGAAACCATGACAAAAAGGTCTGAGGCAAGGTTTGCTATCTGGATAAAGTTTTAGTTACTTTTCTGTAACCAAGCAAAGACTGTCTTGTTTAGTTCAGTTTACAATAGGTATAGGCTAAAGAAGTATATAGATTTATGTTAAGGAAACAATCTCCTTACTTTTAATAAAGCTTGTTCTGAGGATCTTTAAAATTACCTAGGTGTTTCAAACAGTTCAGTCCTGGGGAAGAATAGAGCTCTCAGCCTCAGAGGTACTAAAGTGTGGAAAGTTTATGGAAACTAAACTGCCCCTTCAGTCTCACTCAAAAGATCTGAGTAGAGTTGTCAATCTCCCAGCAAGGTGCATTGCAAAAGGAAGCAGCTGGAAAACACCTGGAGAGATCATAAGCCATCCAAGAAAGAGACACAAGTTAAAGGGTGCTTGGGTCATGCACACATACACAAATCATGGATACAGTATCTGGGGTAGACATATCATCATTCTTCACTATTACCCAGCCCAATTTATCTTTCACACCAAGCTATCATTGGCTCTTAATATTCGAAAATACAGGATAACAAATTATTAGATTTTACAGTTCTGTTTTCTCTTTAAGAGGCCCATGTTTCAACGTGTATGTGTGCGCGCATGTGTGCGCATGTGTGCTTTATTTATACATACAATTTTGAAAACTGAAGGTTGTGTGGGCTGTGTAATTGAGGTAGAATAACTAATAATGAGTTAAGATTATTTTATAACAGACACTGGATAAATCACTTGCCTAATCATTTTCATCATTTGGAATTTTTGAAATTGTGAATGTTTTAAAGGATAATGTCATTTTGGAGCTTTGATTAGTCAGACTCTTTCTGGAGAATGTATACCTTGCCTCACTTTATCAGAATATTTAGTGTAGAGGCACTGTAGTCTATACTGGTGCTACTTTACAATAATAACTTTTCAGATCAGTTTTCATTTAAGATGATTTCTCTGGTATTGTTACTTACAGCCAGGAAGTTGATGGGACATTTATTCTAAGTTTTGTCATTAAAAGCTGATACCATGTGTTCTGTTCTTTATGGTATAGGAAATATTGCAATAGATATCTTTAATGTATCCTAATGGAGAAATGTTGCTTTTTTGTAACATCAAGGATTGATGACTGCATTGCTTTGCTTGCTGACCTTTCTGATAACGTTCTGCAGCATCTGCAGATGATATAGAATTCCACTGGCAGGATTCTTAGGCCAGCCCCAGGTTATCATTCTCCTTTGTCATCACTTTACTGGCTTGCTAGTAATAGATTTAAGAACAGCAAAATCATTCTTTTAGCATATGAGTCACTACTTGACTATTCATGTTCCTCCCTAATGGATCTGCCAATGTTCTAAGGGTTGTTAGATATCATAAAATCCCTAATACCACAGGGATCAAATATTTAAAGAGACTTCAACTGCTTCCATGGCTTTACATTCCTTTGCTAAAAAAGGTGTGGAATACTTTATTATCCTTATTCTACCTTAACCTTATCTTTATTCTACCTTAACCTTTTTGATCCCTCAGAAGCCATAGATAATTCTAGTTTCTGCATTCTAACTAGTTTGTTCAGACACCCACTTCCAATTAAGTTATAAGGCACCTTCCGTGCCTTCCCTACAGCCCTAGTTAGGCTCTGTAACTTAAGGCTCTAAAGCTATGTACACAGGTTCAAAAAGTGCTCTAAGTTTTGTGCTTTACTGTAAATGCCCTATGTTAGGCTGGGAAGGAGCAGAATAGACATTTCCCCTTCCACAGGGGGTGGAAACCAGGGTGCCTGCATTGGCCAGACCAGCCCTCTCCTCAGCCTTGCCCTCCCAGCAGCCAGCTCTCAGCAGCAGCCAAGTGCCTTCCCCAGCTGTG
>NW_005842291.1:683190-719061 GCF_000455745.1 Alligator sinensis | reverse complement strand
CGGGTGGTGCGCGGGGGGGGGGGTGGGGGGAGGGGCATGATCCCTAGGGCTTTGGGGGGGCATGAAACCCCTGGACCCTGGGGATTGTGGCTGCTGCAATCCCTAGGGCTCAGGGGTATATGAAACTCCCAGACCCTGGGGATCTTGGCTGCTATGATCCCCAGGGGTTGTGGGTTCTTCACTGGGCAAAGTGCACTGGTGGGGAGCAGGGGCCCCCAGCCCCAGCTTCCCCCACTTCCTGCACAAGCCAGTCAGCACAGGCGTGGGTAGCTGTGGGAGGGGGGAGGGATAACAGGGGCCTGCAAAGCATCCTGGGATGCTGGGAGACTATGAGCTAACTTGATTTGGAAGGGTATCTGGTACTGAAGTTCAATAGACCCATTTAACCCATGAGTGACTGGTGCCTCCTGAATCTAGCGGGGGGGCACCCGCAGAAGCTGCTGATGGCAGTGGCTCTGTTAGCGGCGGGCACCAGCCCTACCAACAGCATCAGTGTCAGCTGTTGTGGGGGCCACCGGCCCCATCAGGGGAGGCACGTACACCCCCGTGCACCCCCTACTAGTCACCTATGATTTAACCTAAACCAGGTGTATCTGATATTACGTTGATCCAGGTCCATCTTAGACCAGGTTCTGCCATTTAGAAACCAGTATACATGTGCTCCACTTCTGTTCTGTTACAGGTTTAGACCTGTTTCCAGTCACTTTTACTGGTTTGTGTACAATTTCAGTCTCTAACCCAACAGTTTGGGCATTTTAGCCTAGATGGCAGCAATCACACTTGCTTATATTGGGTCTGGCCCTGGCTGTATTGCAGCAGCAAAACAGGGTGAAGAGCTGTCTAACAGGGCAGCTGAGTATTGACAGACAACACTTGTCAACAGATAATGGACAATGTAAAGTGAATGTAGCTGGCTCCAGATGCCTCTCCAATGACACAGTATATTCCTGGGGCTTAAAAGGCTGATCCAGGATGTACTGCTTTCTGGCGCCCTCCCCAGATGGCTGAACATTCTTAAGGAAACTGTTCTATGCAAGAACATGGTTTCAGGCATATTTTAGGCCCCAACACTTGTCTACCATCTAACATCTCTCCAAACTATAAAAGTTGGTCCAATAAAAAGTTACCAAAAAAAATTTGCTACTTGAAATGTTCCTGGACCATCATAGCTACAAGAACAGTATGAAACAACTTTAGTCAGGAGCAAAACAGTTTGGGTCAGAATAGTAGAGTGGCTTAAAACTCAGCACTCAGTGAAATGCAGCACTGGGGACCCAGTCATGTGAGCTCCTAAGTTTTGCCTCATTTTGGAGGTGACTGGGAAGACATTCTGCTTCTTTTTCTATTAATTTAACGAAGACATTTCAGGACAGCAACAAACTTAGTGAGGACCCACTGAGAGATTTCTGCTATAGGCAAAGGCTTCTGTTACTCAGGTGTCAGAGGGGGTTTTCTGAACACTAATATAAAGGTTACAAGAATTTTTTGGATAATTTCTTGGGTTTGTAATTATATTCTAGCATTCCAGTCAGAAGAATGTCCAGTTTTATCAGGAATGCAGTGGGCAGTTTAGGATGAAAAAAATGCAAGGTGCCATGGTAATAGTCACTTTGGGATTGTTAAAAGCAAAATAGAAAAAAAAAATAATAAAGCAAACCTTATGTGGTGGAGGAATTCATGGAGAAGTCCAGATAAGCAGAAAGAAACATTTCAGCAAGTAGAGAAAGTTACTTAGGATTGAAAATAATCTATTAAAGCATCCTTCTACAAGAGTAATGGTGCAGCTGGAGTGCTGCGATGGACTATCCCAAGTTACAATCTCTTCTGGGGTTCCACTACTGCTGACTCAGCTTGTCCTTCCTGTAGTGAGAGACACTTCCAAAGAGCAAAGGCTACATGCAAGTTTGGCCTGCCAGTGCACTGTAGTTCAGTTTATACTCTCTCCTCCTGTACATTAGCAAGTTAGAAGACGCTAAGCATTGATGGCTTAGCTTTCGTTAAGAACTGCAAAAAGAATGTGCTGCAGGGAGCTCTTGTGACTGTGGAGGGTTCTTTGACCAAATTATGCCACGAAAATGAGGGAGGATCAAGATCTTTCCCTTGGTTCAGTAGACATTAACCCTTCTATACTTGAAATTATTTCTTAGGATTGGCTTAGTCCTGGGTGTCATAATGATATTTATCAGTTTCTTGGTAACCAGATGATCCAGATACCTGCGCACCCTTTTTCATGTTCTTTTCCATAACCCATCCTCTTCCACTTATGCAATTTGAACACTGTATGCTATATTATCAATGCCCTGAGCATGCTATGAAAGGGAAGTGTAAACATTTCCACTGAACACACCATGTAATTGTAGCTTGCTCTCTAAGTGGCATTGCCTTCTTCTTCAATTATGGTCACAAAAAAGTGATTTGTTTAAGAAAAAACAGATTTCCCCAATCCCTGGGATACAGCAGTATGCATGAAGGTCAGATCCAAAGCCCATTGAGGACTGCAGAAAGACTTGCATTAAAAGTGGAACAGGTAACAGTAATTCTGTTACATGGAAGATTTAAAAAGATAAGTTTTAATTCTGATTCAGAAGAAAAAGAATTCTGAAATTAACTTGGAGGTTGAATTAACATTCTTTGCTTAGCTCACAGGGATCCAGGCTCTGGCAAAGAGTAAGGGTAGGGTAGTTTGTGTCTTAAATTTTAAGTCAGAGATACATAAGCCTTTGTAAGCGGTGGCCTATTTCATCTTCAAAAAAGGGAAGAGGGAGGACCCGGGCAACTATAGGCCCATTAGTTTTACTTCAATCCTGGGGAAACTCTTTGAGAAGTTCATCAAGGAGCACATCTGTGATGGGCCAGCAGCAGAGATGATGCTCAAGGGCAACCAGCATGGTTTCATTAGGGGCAGGTCCTGCCAGGCCAACCTGATTGCCTTCT
The DNA here is from genome assembly GCF_000455745.1 of Alligator sinensis. Lineage (NCBI taxonomy): Eukaryota > Metazoa > Chordata > Crocodylia > Alligatoridae > Alligator > Alligator sinensis. The sequence continues at coordinate 716,127 of NW_005842291.1, read as the reverse complement.
ATGATCAGGTCACAAAAGCATTGGACACAGGTGTCACAGTGGATGTAGTCTTTCTGGACTTTAGCAAGGCCTTTGACACTGTCTCCCACTCCATTCTCATCAAAAACTAGGTGACTGTGGCATTGATGCCTACACAGTCAGATGGATTGCAAATTAGCTGAAGGGTTGTACTCAGAGGGTAGTGGTGGATGGGTCTTTTTCGACCTGGAGGGATGTGGGCAGTGAAGTCCCCCAGGGCTTGGTCCTTGGGCCCGCACTGTTCAATTTCTTTATTAGTGACTTGGACGACGGGGTAAAAAGCAGCCTGTTTAAATTTGCTGATGATACCAAGATTTGGGGTGAGGTGGGCACGCTAGTAGGGAAGGACAGGTTACAGGGGTGGGCTAACGAAAATAGGATGAGTTTCAATACCGACAAGTGCAGGGTGCTGCACTTGGGCAATGGGAACCAGCCACACACTTATAAGGTGGGAAACTCCCTTCTTGAGAGTACGGTGGCAGAAAGAGATCTTGGAGTCATTATTAACTCCAAGATGAACATGGGCCGACAATGCGATGTCACAGTCAGTATGGCTAACCGTACCTTGTCATGCATCCACAGATGCATCTCAGGCAGGGCCAAGGAGGTGAGCCTCCCCCTCTATGTGACACTGGTTAGGCCGCAGCTGGAGTACTGTGTTTGGTTCTGGGCGCCGCACTTTAGGAGGGATGTGGACAACATGAAGAGGGTCCAGAGGAGGGCCACCTGCTTGATCTGGGGACAGCAGGGCAGACCCTATGAAGAGAGGCTATGGGACCTTAACCTGTTCAGCTTTCACAAGAGAAGGCTGAGGAGGGACCTGGTGGCCATCTATAAACTCACCAGAGGGGGCCAGCAGGGTTTGGGAGAGACCCTGTTCCCCCTAGCGCCCCCCGGGGTAACAAGGAATAACGGCCACAAATTGTTAGAGAGTAGGTTTAGACTAGACATCTGAAGGCACTACTTCACAGTCAGGGCAGCTAGTATCTGGAACCAACTTCCAAGGGAAGTGGTGCTGGCTCCTACCCTGGCGGTCTTTAAGAGGAGGCTTTACGTCTACCTGGCTGGGGCCATTTGAGCCCGGTTTTCTCTCCTGCCCAGGGCAGGAGGTCGGACTTGATGATCTACAAGGTCCCTTCCGACCCTACTTCTATGATTCTATGAATCAGTTGACATGAAAAGACTACAGGAATCAGAGCTCCTAAATAGAGAACAATGATTAGAATATAGGGGTGGAGATGGAGTCGGGGGGAAGGGGATGAAAAAGGAGAGGGCACTGCTGGGAGAAGCAAGGTGGGTAGGAGAAAGAAAGACAAAACAGTTAACACACTGAGGAACATAGGGTTATAAAAGCTAACCCAGGTAATGGGACAAGAATCCATAGCCTTGGTCTAGGTGAGGAATATTGTAAGCATGTCACCCACCTAGCTTCCCTCTTATTGAGGCCGGGCAGCTCCATGCTTAGGTTTACAAAATTATTTATTTTACCTGAACATCCTTGTCCCTATACTGAAAGGCACTACACTATCTCGTCTCTCCTTTCTCTGCTTCAGGAGCTCTTAACTCCCTCTCTAGCTCCACCCTCATCAGCTGCAGCTATTCCCAGCCTTCCATCCAGGCAGACTCCTAGCTACTTACTACCTGCAGCTGGGTCTAGGGATCAAACTCATCTAGCCTGTGGGGCCAGATAAGGGGTGTAGACAGGGCCAGATTAATGCACAGGCAAACTAGGCACATGCCTAGGGCCCTGAGCTGCAGGAGGGCCCAGTCCTTTTCTCCTCCTCCTCCGCAGCATGAATGGCCTCATCCGTGTCCCTTTCCTTCCCTTCCACTGGTCTCGCTGCTACAGCAGCTTCTTCCTAGCAGTGGCTCCAAGCCCTGCTCCCCACAGGTGGCAGTGCCAGGATGGGGAGGAGGGATGTGACCAGCCTGGGGCCCACAAGTTTGTTTGCCTAAAGCCCACTAAAGGGTTAGTCTGGACCTGGGTCCAAGGCTGGTCTGTAAGTCACATTGGGCCCATGGATCAGCACCGTGAGCCGGAGCTAGTGGGTCCCTTGGACCAGCCCCATGGGCTGCATGCAGAATTGCACTGTTTCCAACCCTGTGCCCCACATACAGCACACACCAGCCCCAGCATGTAATGTGCAAGGCCAGTTTGAGACCTACAGTCAGCAACCATGGGCTGGATGTGGCCTAGGTGCCATACCGTTGACACCCCTAGTTTGGACCATGTGTAACACAATCCAATCTGTGGATGGTTTCTTATCCCAAAATTTCCTGTTCAAGTTATTTATTTGAGTTTTGATGTCTCCAGGTGGACTGTCACAGGTTTGAGGATGGTGAAAGTTCTGACTCAGTCACAGTCCACCTGCAGGTGTCCCACCCAAAGGCAGGGACCTTGGTAGTGCAGGGGGCTGGGCTCCTAGGCTCTCAGCTTCTGCCAGAGCCACACAGATTATCAGGCAAGAATTCAGGCAGGTTTCTGACAGAATTTTTCAATACCATCATGGCCCCAGGGAATGTTTCAATTTCATGTTTGATGGAAAGATGTTTTGTCAAAGTTTTTTTTCACCACCTCTACCTCTCATTGACTTCAGCAGGCTTTGGATCAAGACACAGCTAATGTGAAAATATTTTTGAGGAAGCCTCTTGTTAAAATAGTAGCAGCAATCAGTGCACTGCTCAGAATGTGTTTTGCATTAAAAGCCAATAAATGGGAAAAAAAACCCAAAGCAACATTTTTCAGGAAGGATGCAGCACATTAATTCTAGGTATAGTGGCTATAATGTGCATTACAACAGTGCACCTTTGCTTCACAGGGCTCTAGTTATAGAAATATGTGTTTATAGATAGCAATGAAATTTATGAGAGGAGAGAGAAAATATATAAGAGAATCTTGAAATTGAAGTGGCAGATGTCCCAATTAATACAGCATAGACAAGTGTAATACTGTTCACATTTGTGAAATAAAATAATTACATTTCATACCTTTTTAATGGACCCCTCACTGTTTGTCTCATATGCACTCTGTCACCACTGCTGTCAGTCTGCTGACCTGTGCTTATTTTGTAGATTCATTCCTACTTGTAGAATTGGTGATTTTCCCTTGCCTGGAACCAGATTGCTTGTAACAGATTTCTACTTAATTAATCAAAATGTCCCCTTATTTTGTTAATTCCCATTTATCTTTATAGTAAAAGCAAACATCTGGAAGTGCCTTTTCTCCAGATGATATTTTTAGCATCTAGGATTCACTTTTAAGATAATGAGATTTGGGTTAGATAGTGCCCTATAAATCCAAGTCTACAGAGGATTCAAGCAGTGAATTTCCAATACTGGGATCAAGAAAAGTGTTGTTTATATATGTAACTTAGCAAGTGTGGCAGACAGAATTATCTCAAAAGCTGAACCAGGCCTGTGGAACACACTTGCACAAGGAATTATTATTTCTATCTTTCAACACAAGAAAGGTGCTTTGACATTATAGTTATAGAGGCTAGAAAGGTACCTACCTCAATGGACTGGACTCAGATGCACCCAGCATACTCCTTTTCATTACTTTCACTGCATACTATGTTTCCACTACTAATAGAGATGCTTATAAATTCACAGGTTATAGATGCACATGAGGTGAGACAAGAAAGAGCCAAAAAGCCTGCACCTCATCTGCTGCTCAGTTTCACATAGCAATATTGTATAATCTGATTTACACTGCGGAATGTCCTGCAAAAACGTTTCAGTGGTGCGTGCCCTATTTTTCTCCACTGGAGGTGTGTAGATTTTTGTGACAGGTAGCTCTGTGGACAGGTCATGAACTAAAGAAGAGGCAGAATTTGAGATCCTGAACTCCTGCTTCTTATCCAATGAGTCATAATTAGGGCAACCATATGGGCAATGTGAAATCGAGGATATTGCCCTGTCCACCCCCCACCCCTCCTCTCCTCAGTCTGGAGGGCGCTGTGTTGCTCGTCCTTTGCAAGCAAAGATGACCACATCCAGCACAGGGTGTGGGTGGGGAGAAAGGAAGCAGGAAAGAAAAAGGGAGAGGGAAAAGAGAAAGCGAGAAAGAGAGGAAAAAGGAGAGGAAAGAGAGAGGGTGGGGGTGGAGGCTAGGTCGTGTGGGTGGTTGGTCATCCAGGATGGATGGTCAGAGTAATTTGCTCCCATGACTCCTGGTTGATGCTGAAATTCTTTAGGGACAACTTTTTAGACACCTGCAGGGAGTTAATGGCCCATTAATTACCTCTTGTTCTTTACTTCCAGGGTGTTAACAATCACCTGTGAAGTAACAATTGGTGATAATGGGCAAAGTTGCTGTCTGCAAAGGCTTCCTATTTTACAGGTCCTTCCCTGCATCCAGGATGTTTATTTTAGGAGTATGCAAAGTGGGCCATATTTGGTCTGATTTGGTCTGATTTGGGGGACAGTGATTCAATTAGTTGGTTCAGATCACTGTCCTGATTTGATTCAGCTGAATCTGAATATGAAGATTCGATTCTGATTCGGAGAATTAGTGATTCAGCCATTGACACAGCTTTAGATGTTTCTTCTATATACCTCAAGGTACCAGGCGTGGCTCATAAACACTGAGATGCTGGGGTGGATGGAGCATCCCACAGGAACACGGGGGGCTCCCTGCATGCTCAGAGGTGGACTTCCAGTCCACTTCCAGGTCCACCGCTGAGCATGCAGGGGCCCCCCTCCCCTCATACCTGTGGGCTGCTGGGCGGACCCAGAAGTGGACTAGAAGTGCTTCTGGTCCACTTCTGGGTCCACTGCCAAGCGCATTGGAGACCCTCCCCCCCATGCTCCTGTGGAACACTCCATCCACCCCACCATCTTAGCGTTCACGAGCTGCCTGGTACCTTCAGGTATGTAGAAAAACATGTAAAGCTGTGTTTATGTCCGAATTATTGAATCCCTCCAAATCTCTCCAAATCAATTCAGAGGGTTCCAAATTGATTCGGAGAGATTAAAGGGTCTCATGATTCGATTCAGATTCAGAGATTTGGCTGCTGAATCAGGCTGAATCTCTGCTGAATTGACTCAGCGACCAAAGCTTCACATAGCCATAGCTTCTTTTAACTTTTACTGGCTGCCCAGGACTGGCCTATGAGGTCTGGGACGGTGCCAGCCAATTTGGGACATATGGTCACCCTAATCATAATGGAGCGAAGGGAGTGGAGCTACAGTGACAGGAGAATTTGGAGAAGATTCTATGAGGGAAGTCAGTTAAGATTTACTTTTTTCAGGTCCGTTTCCCAAGGATTCTCTTATTGCTGAGGTATCTGTCCCTTTGCAACCAAACTTTGGCAGAAAAACTCAAGGAAAGAGGACTAGTGGTACACAAACAGCATAACATTAGATTCCAAATTTGCTGCCATTGTTTTTCACAGGTAGGAGATTTGGAGCTCTCTCGGAAATTTGTGCTCCCTGCCTGCATCCACACACGCAGGCAAGTGCACCTGCAGCAGTTCAAATAACAGTGGCACAAATTTGTGCCAGAGATTTGTACCTCATTACACATGCCTGAACATGCACTTTGGTGTGGGACAAATTGTGCCATTTGGGGCAAAGTAACCTGGCCCAGCTGATCCGGGATCTGCAGCCAGGAGGAGCTGGAGGCATAGGTGCTGGCCCCAGCAGTATAAAAAGCAGCCTCAGTGAGCAGTTCAGGGCTACTTGCCCTCAGGTGCTTCTGAGGCCTAGCCATTTGATATATGGGGGCACTAGCCCCCTGTACCAGCTGGACTGCTGCAGCAGCCCTCACCTAGAGTGGCCCCTGCACCCTCTACCCACTGGAGAGGTTTGGCAGTGGGGGCTGCTGCCTGGCAGTGACCTGCTGCCACCTGCAACAGCATCTGCCCTCTTGGATTTGTGGCCCCATGTCTGCACACCTGCCAGGCCTGGATAGGGACTGCACGGACACCTGGGATCTGGTGCAGGTACTGCAGCAGAGCCACCTGCACCTCTGGTCCAGCTGCCAGTGGGCCATGGCTTACAGTTGGCTTTCATGCAGCGCTGCTGCCATGTGTGCCCCTGCCCTGCTACTGGGCAGATATTGCCCGGAAGCTGTGCTCATTGTGGTGACCTGCTTTAAACTGTTGAAGCATGTCCTCCTGGCCCCAAATGGCCAGGAGGTCAGCCATCTCATCTCCCCTTCAGTTGGCTCCCTGGTGCCACCTGGGTCCTGCCACTTGCCACACTCTCACTAGCAGGAATCCTGGTGTTCCCTGTTTGAAAATTGCAAATTCTCTGATAAAAAAATCCCAAATTCACTAATTAAAATACCAAAAATCCATGTTTTTCCATGATTAAAATGAAATACCACTAATATATTAGTCAGGCAATGTTTCATTGATATATTTACCTTTTTAAAGCAATTTGGAAGCCTACCAGTGCCCCTAACATCATAATAAAATACATTCTAAATATCTATACACTTTGGTGTTTGCTTTTCATTCTTTTTTCATAGAAAAATCAGCGCTCCCTTTGTCCCCTTTGTTAACCAGGATGTGGGGACTGCTGCTCCTACAGCCACAGCTCCCAGCAGCAGGTCCCATCCTATTTGGCAGCTGGGCATGCAGAGCGTGAGATGTAGGGGAGGAGGTGGGGTTTGTGGGAATGGGGGGGAAGGGGTTGGGAGGTAGGCTTCTTGGGTGGCTGTGTGTGTGGAGTGTGTGGGGGATTCATGGGTGGGGTGTGTGGGTGTGGGGGGATGTGGCATTTGTGGGTGTGTGGGTGGGTGTGTGGAGTTTGTGGGGTGGGGGTTGAGAGGAGGCTGCCATGTGCCTGCCCCCCCACCCTTCTGAGTCATACAGTCTCTGGTGCTGGCAGGAGCAGCCAGCCAGGCCATTGGGGCACTCAAGGCCCACTATAGGTATAGCCCCTTGGTGGCATGGTGCCACCTGATACTCAAGGGCTGCGTGTGGTAAATGGAGCTGGCTCAACCTGGTAGTGTGAGGCTCCTGCACACAGTGCTGGGAGCACCAGGTGGCAGCAGGAGCTGTCCTGGTCCTGTCTGAAGGTGCATGCCAGCAGGCTGGGCCAGCTCCATTCACGCTGTGCAGCCCCTGGGTCTCAGACCATGAGCACCCTGATGACTCAGCTGGCTGAGGCTGCCAGTGCCAGGAGCTGTGCATCACAGAGGGGTGCAGGGGGGTGGGGAGAGCATGTGGTCCCCCTCAACCGACTACACCCACAACCCCCCCCCAGAAACCCTATAGTACCACCCATCCCCACAGTCCTACCCACCCCCAGTCCCCCTACTCCCATGTCCTTGTTTACCAGGCACAGAGCCAGGGTCCAAACTGCTGCTGCCAGCATTGCCCTGCTTCTATTTGCTCCAGCTCACTGAGGCAGCATGCTGGAGCTGCAGGAGCATGCACAGGGATAGAGACACTCTGGCTGGGTGCTAGAGCATCTCCCTGGGGGACCCAGCCTCTGGTTGCCTCCGGGCATGACCAAGGTGCACACCCCGTGCTGCTTTTTTCCAAGGTGTTTTCTTTTGAATCAAATTTAGAGTCAGTGCTGCAAATATGCAGCACAGGGAACCTTTTTTAATTTGTAGCATGCCTCCTACAGTGTCAAATTGCTTTGAAATGCTGCAACAGGCATGTGCTTGCTCATTTGGATGTGGCCCCTTTGTGCCAACACATTCCATTTTCCAATAATTCTACTGCACATTAGTGTGGCATGCTAATGTGCTAAAGTGTAGCAGAATTAGTTTGCTGTGCATTAGCATCACCAAAAAAGTGTGTGCTGTGGCTAATGCACAGTAGTGCTAATTAGAGTGTACTAAGGTAGTACCTTTAATTACAGGTACTAAACTTAATGCGCTGTAATTATGGCACATTAATGAACACGTAGATGAGCCCAGAGAGTCTCAGCTATCTTACCTGGTTAGGGGAAACCATACAGTTATTTATCAGCACATACCCTGTTTTTCTGTTTGGCACTTTCTATTTGATATATTTTGATCCCCCCCAAAAGTAATAAACTTGGCAAAATTGGGGTGTAGACAGTGCAGACATCTATCTTATACAAAGAAGGTCTGATCTGTAGGGGGCTGCTTTGAGGTATACATTGCAGTGTAAGCCTTTGTAAACAACCATATTTATATAAATCTGCCCACACAAGTGTATTGCAGAGCTTACAAAATCCCTAGAACAATAAATCTTCTTGTTCTTTCTGATGGGGATAGATTCTAAGGTCATCAACTATAAGGATCAGATGAATCTCACATGAATGCTTTGGCCCAAAGCTACACTGGTAATAAACAGGATTTTTATTATATTTCTAAGTGCTCCATGACATGTGTTAAATTACTGTAAGGATTCACAAAACTGCAGTTCTAAAGCATTGTACAATTGAATAGCTCCACTTTGCTTCCTTTGTTCTGTTTCAGAACAGTACCTCAGTTTTTTTCTTGGATGAACCTTGGAAAAAGGGTTTTAGTTTCCATTATTCAGCTGATCATTATCTTATCAGATCTGCTCAGTCCTTCATTTAAAGCTCTTTGGTCCCCATAGCAATCAACCAAAACACTGCAGTATCACTACTGTAAGTTCTATCATTGAGATTCCTTTTTCTGAAAACTGCAGCATTTTATCAAGTAGAATACTTGCTTCTGTTTTGTAGTAACATATAACCTTTTGCATCAGTTTAGACCTTGTCCTGTTGCCACTCCATGAGCCAGAACTTCACTGGGAGTAGGAGTAGGTTTAGGGATCCAAAGACTGAAGTCCTTGTTCAGTTTTTACTCAGATCAGACTTTGTCCTTGCTTCAGTCCTTGTTTGGAAACAGCACAAAGAAGGACCCAGAAAAAGACCCTGACTACAGGCCTCATCCTTCAAAGCTTACTGATATTGATGGACATCTTTCTGCCATTTTCAATGGACACTGGTTCAGGGGCTCAAGCCAGCTGGGCAGCTTTGCTACTCTTGACAGAACATGCTTTATTTTGTTTTCCTATCAGCTAATTGAAAATTTGCTACAATGTGTTTAGAACCATTTTACAGTCTTTGTTGAGACAAGAATCCCCTTGAGGTCCATGTAGGTCTGTGGTAACAGATGTACTAACTTAGTGCTGCAGAAGAACAGCATATGTGGTCATAAGATTTAGCTTCTGGCATTATCATTTCTTTGCTGAAGCAAGTCTTCACCTTCAGCAAAGCAAATATCTTCTCATTTCTTAAGCAGAGTTTATTGCCATGTTCACTTTGCTTATTTCTCCATATTATTCAACTTGGGGAGTGAGTTTTCAAAATCTGTATCTGCATTTTGCTTCTTAAATCAGGTGGCTAGAGGGGCAAATACCTTGCTTGCAGCTGGATATTTTGAAAGTGCAAATTCTGCCTGTATAATAGACCTGATGAAGAATGACTTGCCTTCAAAAGCTTCTCTAACTTTATCCCAGCCATGCAGTCAGTCCAATAAAAGATTTAACCCACAAAAATCCTTGCTTTTAGCATAATACCTGAACCAACATGGCTACAGAATTACTTGCGCTCTACCAAAGCATAAAAGAAAGGCACTTAAAGCTTTGACCCAATATCTGAATCAAAGAATGCAAATGCGAGTCACTAAGGTGCTTAGAAATGTTTAAACATCATTCTGTTTTCTCCATTTATTAATGTCATGCATCTTACCCACTCCCATATATAAAGGGAACCAAAGGACTTAATTTGACCTGAGGTAAGTATAATTTGATACCCCAGTCTGGCTGAGCTATTTCTATATGATCCAGAGACAAATACACATTTTCTAGTCTAGTCTTTCATGAATTTCCAAGTTAATCACAGGGAAAATAACCACTGTAATTTCTACTCAGAATAATAACTCAATAATTAAAGGTTAACACTTCAGGTCAATTAAAAGAAAGAGGCCTGAGCAAATTCCCACTGAGGATTGTTACAAATCTAATCTGAAATGTTCACATTTATCTTAATATCTTCAGCTTCAGTGCTCTTTTGCAAGAGTCACTCGTACAAGTTTATTCCTTACTGAAATGTTAGCTCGAAATGGAATTGAGACACAAGGCACCAAATTAATCTGTGGTGTAACTCTGTTAAGGTCAACAGGAGACTCATCAAGATTTAACATTGGCCCCATATATTCTCCTAATGAAATGAATCCTTTAAAGATATTTTTATATAAAACTGAATATTTTTTCCACTTAAGATTTCTTTGTACTGTGAAGCTAGTATAAAATAGTGAGGGTGTGAATTTGAAATACAACAGGAACTCTGGAATAGCTGTTCTAGGCTTGTGTCCTTGCTAGAAAGATCTCTTAGAAGAATAACAACAATGGCTAGCTAATTCAACACCACTTTAACTGGCAATCCATCTAGACTTTCTTCATTTGTCATTTTTGTCATAGTTGCAGATATGAATTTATGGCCATTTTTAGGTACTAGTATGCAATGAGGTGGTATAATTTAAAAAGAAAAAGTATGTGTAATAAATATGCATTCATATATATAGTAATATATATCTACAATATCTTCTTTTTGGCAACCATCGATCCTCTGGATCATGGTGTGCACGCAAGAACCATCACCCCAAGACCTTTAGCACATATGCCTAAGCAAGAATATGGAGGAGTGGAGGCTGCCATAGACATTACCATCCCCTCTTTAGACCATCAAGACAGAATCCAAAGGCCAGCCAGAGCCCAGATGTTCAGTAACTTGATGGCTGTAGCTTCTGCCAGAGAACAACAGATTAGAGCTGCTGATGACTGTCTAATTCCTCAGTGAGGGTACATTTGTCAGGGTGATGTGCCTTAGCCTTCCTCCAATCAAGGAGTACCCACAAAGCAGTGGGGGCTAGGGTTTTCAGGCACCCTATCTGCATGTTACTCTGGAGGTTGCAACATTGTGGCATTATATAGGAGTTATCCTGCCGGGAGTAGCCTCATGTTACCACCAAGCCCTCCAGCTGGATGAAGTTCACGTTCATACCCAGGACTTATACCATATATATCTATATATTAATTTGCTAATAAAGATAAAAAAGTGATATAACTATATATGTGCATATATATATATATACATGTATATGTGTACACACACACACACACACACATATATATATTCATACATATATGTATGTCCCTATACAGTCATATCACATTTCTCATCTTCATTATCAAATTATGTATTTGTGTGGGGTTATTTTAGTTTACTTATTATACTGTTAACTCTTTTTGACCTTACTGGGTAGCCAGTTTTCATGGTCCTGAAGATTATTTCCATTAGGAAGAAAAGTTGATGTATGATATTTCTTTGATACAATGCTATTTACAAAGAAAGCACATGAGGATCTATTTTCTGACCACAACAAGAAACAAACCACAGGAAACATGTTCTTTGCTCACAATTCCAAGCTCCTTCCCAGTGCTTCTGTGGCTGTATTTCTGGATTGTTTTTGCATCTCTCACCCAGAGCTCCACCAATAAATGCCTTAGCCTTCTGTGTTTGGTATGTAATAAGTCCTCAAGAAAATTTCTTGGGCCACATGGTTCATCTTCCAATCTAGCTTTGCCATGTGCCTGTATTCTGGGTGGTGATCCTAATGTTTCAGCTACCCAATTCCATAAAGAATCTCAGTTTCTTTCTACACTTATCCTGAATGAAAGGCAGCTGTTATACCCACCAACTTCAAAGAGAATTAACCCAACCATTACCATAATGTGTTTTCATAACCATGAGATTGTATTTCATTGGTCCTATCCATCAGAATATAGCTGTAGAAGCCATGGGAAAGTAGAGGAATTTGACATGTCAGGGTTCAAGGTCATGAAAATGGATAGCGCTCTTGCAACTTACAGAACCCATTTGGAGCACAAAAGAGCCAGCACTAGCCCTAGTGTAGGTAAAACAAGTGATATTAAATGTTTAGTGGCTTGGACAAATCAAACTGGGAGGAAGAAAAAACAGTTTGGCTGTGGTAGGATGGAAGGGACCAGGGAGAAGGCCACCTTGATAAAGCTTGAACTTCTGACCATTTTTGAGTCTTATCCAAAGAAAGTTTTCTAAGGTTTGACAACATGGGGCTAAACTGTCTGTATTGAGTATGGTGATACATTAAACTGAGTTAGAGTCCTGTGCACCAGGTGAAAAGTGCCTCCTTTTTTGACTCTACAACCAAACCATTTCCCTTCGTCATAGACATATTTTCAGCTATGATGGTACCAAAACCATTGGTTTTCAATATAGAAGGTCTGGAGCTTAAAGCAGTTTTATGTCTGAGGTAGATATTGTTATTTGTATAGATAACATTTTTCATTTAGATAAGATAGGTGGCAATTTCATTCACATGAGAGCTATATCCACATGGCTTTTCTTTGTCCACACATTTAAAAAATCAAGTTCCAGTGTTCATTTTTCTAAAAATGAAACAAGTTCCTAAAGGTGAATAGGCAATAAATTAATGAACCATTTCCATCAGCAAATGCTCTCTTCAGGTAAGTTTTCAAAATCTTACCATTAATTTAGACTGTTGCATTCATTTATATATAACTTGCATTCATAAAGCATTTCACAAGAGAATATAACAGGGGACTATGGGCTAAACAAGGCCAAAATTACATCTCTTTCAATGAAGCAGCTCAGGAAAAGGTACCTTTTTGTATAATTATCAGGCCACTTCACAAGGGATCAGGGGCCTTCCAGTTAGTTAGACGTTTTCACTTGTAGTTGCCTGCAATATGTAAGTGGTTTTAATTGGCAGCTCTTTGATCATTAGCCCCTTGTTTTAAGAAGTGGATTGGTGGCAAAGAGGCCTTACTTCTAAGTTTTCAACAGGATTTTACTAGGTTGGTTGAGAATCTGCTCTTTGACATAAACAGCTGTCAACTGGAGACAGTACAGAAATTGCTGTGAAGCACTGTTTGTAGCCTTCATCATATTTGTATGGTGCCTGCTAATCTGTGATATATGAATTCAGACTGGGAAAACAAAAGTAGTGGTATTTTCCCAAACTCTCTTTGCTTGGGATATTAAAATGAGGTGCTGCCCCTTCCCACAGTCCTGCTAGATTGTGCTGACTTTCAATATACTCCCTGCTGAGCCCTACAAAATAGTCTCCCCCTCAATGGAGTTTGAAAACACTTTTTAGCAGGACCCACTCTAGTTCCACAGACAAGTCATAGTGCCATGTCTACACGCTAGATCTCAGGGTCATATGATGATGTTTAAGCCCTTGTTTAAAAAAATATAAGTGCCTTGTTACATGTTTCAGTTTAAGATGTTCAAATGTTGACTGGTGTTAATATTACCTTGATTGTCCCCCATCTGCACAGCTGTGATTTGCCAGTATAGGGCTGGTGAGCAGGGACCTGATTAGGAGCTACAGCAGTGAGGTGCCACTATGGGGCTGGTGACCCAGGACTGGCTTCTATCCCTGCTGTAGGCTGGGGTGTGTGAGAGATGGGTTTTGGGGGGAGGGTCATGAAGCTGGGGGGCAGGGAGTTAATGGGATGGGGGTAGGTAATGAAATGAGAAGTGGAAAGGAAATGTGGGTGCGGGAAGGGTGGTAAAATGGAGGAAGTCAGGCACTGAAGGATAAAACAAAAAGCAGCAAACAAAAAAAGAATGTAAAGAGAAATAAAGAGGAAATAAATTAAAGGAAATCTCCTGTTTTAATAAACGGGTTTGGGATTGGGGTGTCAGGGGTGGGATTGGGGTGGGGTGGTTGTATTTCCCATAGTGGCTAGGAGATGGGATTGATGAGAGAAGGCACTTTTGGGAAATCTACTGGCTCTGTACTGGTAAGGAAGCCCTAGCTCATGGGGACCCAATCTGGCCACCTTCCTAGTTTCCTTCCACTCCTCCTAGACACCACTCCAGGCCTTGTCCATGCCCTGAAACCTGGCTAGCTGACATGTGCTCTGTAGGCTGTTTGCATGGGTTTGCACCCCTGGGGGTGGGAAGATTACACCCTCAGAGGTGGGAGGGGGAGTTGGCTTGGTGCCAGAACTGCTCCCTAGGCAGTAGATTCAGGGGGTAGAAACTTTGGCCACACAGAATAGGAGGTTGGGGAGTGTGGGGAGGGGACACTGCATCATGGGATGCTGGAGGACTGCAACTTGGGTGGCTCATCTTTGGGGAATGACCATGCATTAATGGAACAGAAGCTGGGTAATACAGATTAGAGAGAAACCTGCCCCGGAGTAGCAAACTTTAAGCTGCCTAAGGTGTGCTTAAAACTAGTTTCAGATGTGGACAATCCAGGCATCCAGGAGCCACCAATAATTAATGCATAGCAAGGGCCTAAGCAATAAAAATCCCTACTGCTTTCAGATAAACAAATGCTCCTGAAGCAGTGATATCTGCCTGGTAGTAGAGCCAGAGAAAAATGGTGCTTGCCCCTGGCCCACTGCCAACACCCAGACTCTGACAGATCTGCTGCTCTTCCAAGCAGTTGGGAGAGGAATGGGAAGGCACTAGGTTGCTGAATCTTCTTGGGGAATGCTATGGGGAGGACAGAAGATGAGAAAGGGGAGGATCTGAGCCCACTTCCTGGAATATCTATTGGAAGAATAGCAAAAGGGGAAAGGGTGGAGTTAAAATAACGTGGTAGTATTCTCCTAAGCACTATGCATTTGTGGATTTTGCAGATCACATACAATTGCTCTTCTCCATTCCTTGCTTAGATGTGCAGAGACACTCTTTTCTTTTGCAGTTTTACAATTTGCTTCATATGAACACGCTCCATGGGTATGGTGGGGTCCAAATAATCATATAGACCCCTACTTATACAATGTAACTTATACTGTAGGCCTCAATTTACACAATAACTGGCCTATACAATATAAAATGCCTGGGCTCACATACTTACGTAACTATTTGGGCAGTGTTCTGGTTGCTTTTATAACAGGCAATAGTGAGAGCCTCTGGAGAACTCAAAATCTATTTGAAGAGATACTAACAATTCAATAAGGATGGTACATCACAGTTAAAGCCCCAGAGGGGCAAACTAAGGCAGTTCAAGGGTATTGTTCAAGCTGCTTGCAGACTCAGGAAGAGTTTTCTGTATTTGTTTGCACCCAATTCATATTTAATAAATGTCTTCATCATTTCAAATTCTGGAGAGTTTTTTTTCTTTAAATAAAAGCTGGAGAAAAAGATGTC
The DNA here is from genome assembly GCF_000455745.1 of Alligator sinensis. Lineage (NCBI taxonomy): Eukaryota > Metazoa > Chordata > Crocodylia > Alligatoridae > Alligator > Alligator sinensis. Next base: position 700,971 of record NW_005842291.1, on the reverse strand, counting down.
AGCCTCAGAAAGGCTACCAGTTTGACAGCTGAGTCTGACTTGGTCAGACCCTAGCAAAACTAAATCTTGGATTTCTTAATTAAATTATTTTCTTATTTATTACTAAATTAAAGTAGGAATTAGGGGTCTGTTATTCTTGGACTGTGGCCACTCTCACATTATATGTCAGAGGTGCTTTGTCAAGAAACATGTATCTTTCATGTTACTAGGGAATCTACTACAGATTGTATTACTCTGTTGTTATACTGATACTGGGACGTGCCTGTACAAAGACTGCATGACTCATTAAATCACATAAGGAAAGTGGTACTCTGGAGCTGTCACAGAGGTGTTTAATTACATCTGCATGGTTAGTGGAAGCACCACTTTTTTACAGCAGAATCAGAATCCAAGTAGTATAACTGGGGAGGGCTGAGCAGGGCACCTACACCAGGCACCAACTAGGAGGGGGCACCAGGATCCCCCTGCTGGGAGTCTTTGCGCTGTGGGGGAAAGCCCTGTGCTGCCTGTCCCAGGCCACAGGAGCAGTGCAGCACGATGCAGCACCAAGGAGCTTATCTAGGAGATGGAAGGCGAGGGGGACAAGTAGAATGGGTCTCCCCACCCCTCCAGATACTCTGCTTGCTGTGGTGCTGAGCTATCCAGCTCCCGTGGCCTGGCATAGACAGCACAGAGCTTCCCCACTGCTGCAAAGACTCCCAGTGAGGGGGATTCTGGCAGTGCTCCCATCCCCCCTCTGTCCCACCAGGAGCCTTTCCAGCATCAGGGGAAGACTTGCACAGCCACTTTCCACCCAGGGGAGCTGGGCAGTGCAGGGCCACACCGTATAGTGCATCAGGAGGGTAAATGGGGCCAATGCCATAGCAAGAGTGGGGCGAGTGGGGCAACCAGCCTGGGAACTGAAGCGAAGGGGTACCAATAGGTGCTGCCCAGCTGGGGCAGGGCATAGGATGGACAAGTGATGGGGCCCTGGGAGGCTCTTTTGGGGGGGGGGGGGTGCAGGGATGGGGGAAGGGTGGCTCCTGCCATGGTGTGCACTCCCAGGCAAGCATGGGGGACCAAATACCCCCCGGATATGTGCATGGGGTGAGGGCAGGGCCGCCACTGTGGGCTTTGTCCTGGGTGCCAAGCACTGATTGAGGCAAATGGAATGGTGCTTCCCCTGCCCCTGGGAGTTGCCCCTACCCGTCAGCCCTGGGTGCTCAGTTTTCTCACTATGCTAAGCCTGGTATATACATTAGAGAATGTAAATATGAGATTGGATTTTCAGGGGTGTTAAACATTGTAAACACTCCTGAAAATCAGGGTGCATTGATTTATGTCTTTACACATGATTCTTACTTTGGGCACCCCAATTTGAAACTGGTAGAGACCAGATAGTTGCAAGCTGCCATCTGCTGGAGATAATCAGTTGTTCCATCTAGCCACTCTGGCTCCATTCCTACATCAGTGAAGTCAATGAGAGCAATATCAAGATCAAAACCTCTTAGACTACTGGTAGAGATAACATATTTTGGTGGCCTGTATGATTCAGCTTCTCTAGCCTAGCCTTGCAAGGTTTTGAGTTTAGGCCTGTTTGGAATGGGCCAGAATTCTTCTCAGATCCATGCCTGACATTCTTCCTGTAGGACTGTTGTCAGTGGGTTCTCAGCAGAAACATGGTAATTATGCTATATTTACGGTTCTAACTGCTTGTACTGTTGCCCAGGGGGAGGAGAAAAAACAGCTCCATGTGGTGACTGCTGTATTTTTTATAGGCATACCAGCAACAGCTTGTTGCAGTAGCTGGTCCCCTCCTGACGTAAAAGGGTATTAATTTATCATCTGCCACTCAAGATTAGATGTGTGTGTATCTGGCTCTGGGCCAGCTGCTTGCTTTGGAGAATTTTTTAGGCAAGCCGGCACCCCACCCTTTGAAACTCTGCCCAGGGAGCATGTTCCTTAGGGGTTTCATTCTGGAAGGAAGCTTACCTCACAGTGTAGTTCTGCAACTGGAGACCTGGATTTGGGGAGGTTTTCACTTATCTGACTGGAAGAACATCAAGTCTAACTGTTTTTTGTGCTAAATGTTATAGAGGCTGACTGCTATTGCTTAAGCAGGCCAGAGCTCTGTGTAAGGGTGGTCTTGTGATTCCCACAGTGGTTCACAGTCCTCCAGTGGTAGGATAATTAGTTTGGGAACATTAGTTTCACCCTCCAGCCAAAGCAAACGTCCCCTCTTCCAGAAACAACATGAGTCCAACAGGAAATACTAAACAATAGAAATAATTGTTCCTCTGGGGCTTCCCCTCTCCCCTTAGTCACAGTGTTATGATCTTACTGCTCACCAACTCCAGGTGGCACAGCTGGGGCATGGAGAGTTCAGTCACTTCCCCTTTTGCAGGGTCTAGACAAGGGAGAAACTAGGTCCTTTGGCCTTAATAATCTGATCTATTGCTTATACCACATGCTGCTTTCTGAAGAGCATAATAAACCTTGATCCTCTTCACAAGCTACTCTTATTCTGTAAACCTCTCATTTCCTTGGCTTGCCAGAACCCTCAAATGCTCTTGCCACCACCTTATCTTGAGCCACATCACCTTTCCTAGACAGGTCTCATAACGAACAAAGAAATGGACAATGGATCCTCTTAAAGACTCACCTCCCACTTTGATATTGCAAATGTATTTTCCCCCGCCACTTCTTCTACTTCAGTAGTAACACTCATTTTTGTCAGGGAAATCTATAACCTGTGCTTTTTTCTCCTGAATTTAAAGCTGCTTTAACACTGAAAGGAGAAGAAAGCTAAACAACAACACTCTAAAATCTTTTCAAGAATGCTTTATTATGCATGTCAACTGCTGTTGTTATATAGATAGGGAAATGAGACATCATGTGACGTCTGTCTTTTCTGTGCTATTGAAAAGCACTTTTGGATAATTTATTAGACACATTAGCAATATATACAGGTAACCAGAGTAATCTTATGGGGTTCTCTGTATGAAAACCCTTACCTCCTCTGGTTGTATTGCCTGGTTAGCTTGCCTTTTTGCAACAATGTAATATATTTACCATAAATGGTGTGCATAGTATTGCACTTAACTATCTATTACAGCTGTGCTTTAATGGTATAAATTACCTCAGGCTTCAGTGGATATTTTGCACTGACTTTCTTTCTGTCCAAATCTTTATTGCTACTCATAAAAAATAATGGAATTATAACTGTAAGGCCCTGGAACTTAAGCAGCATCAGTATGCTGTTCATTACATTTTCTATATCAAATATTAATTGTATTGTAAATTCTTACGTCATTTTGTGTCAATGATATTCCTTAAAAATTCACACTCTCAGACATCTGTATGTTATTTTATCATGTTTTGCATTTCTTACCTGAAAAGATAGTAGATGCTTAGGGTGACCATATTATTTTAAAGGAAATCTAGGACACTACCCCCCTCCCAAGTCAGAGGTGTCGTTGGAGGCAGAGGCAGAGACAGGCAGGCAGAGGTATGGGGTGCAGGGTGGCAGAGAGGCAGAGTGGCATGGTGCACTAGGTAGGCAGTCAGGAGCCCTGTACCCCTGTGATTCCAGGATTTTGGGATCTTTGTGTTTCAGTTTTTACCAACACTGGGACCAGCTTATGAAATCTGTTTTATGAAATCTGGGACTGTCCCAGACTAACCAGGACATATGGTCAATCTATAGATGCTTCATAGCTTTCCAGTTTATGTGAAATTTCCATGATTTTCACTTGACTGTACTGTGCTTTTTGTACATTTTGCCCATGCTGCTGGGAAGGAACACTTTAAATCCAGTTCAAAACAGCAGGCTTTGCAAGAGCAATGAAACACTGCAAAGTCCACCTATGACTAGCATCTGCTTAATTCACAGAAAGTTAGGTATATTCTTAGCAGAGAGTTAGGTACATTCTATTTTGCATTACAGCACATTGAGTGAAAGCATTATAACATTACTAAAACTAGGGAAATGGTAATTAAAATATTCTGTACAGAATAATAATATGCTAGTCTATGTCCCTTTGTACATTTTTTATTAACCTCTTCCATATTGCAAGCACAGTGGAGTATAAGAGAAAATCTGGGGTTCAGATATTATCGATTATATATGGCCAAGAGGCTCAAACAAAGATCAGAGCCTTTTTGTACTATGTGCTGATCATACATATGGGAAGAGATATTTCCTGCATCCTAGAATCAAGACAGACAAGACATAGAAAAGGTGGATGACAATATCCTCTACCTTAGAAAAAAACATTTTCTAATATCCTGAAGTTCCATCGCAGATTAGTCTCCTGACATCAGTGGTGCCTTTCAGTTTGATTTACCCCAACTGATGATCTGTAATCTTCAACATAGTTTAAAGTTCATTCAGGTGGAAAAAAAAGAATTCACCATCAGAAACATTGTTATCAGCAATGTGTAAAATATATTCTATTTTGCACTGTGGTTAGCATAGGCTTGCCTCAGTTAAGTGGTGATGTAAAGAACCAGAAGAAGCCACTATCACTGTACAAAAGCAATAAGCTTTATTGGTCAGAGGATATCTGCTACATGCTCTTGAGTACCTTCTGAATCCAATGCTATTGAGTAGCTATTTACCATTCCACATAAAAAACTGTTTTAACAAACTGTTATTAAGGTTGAAAAGTCAAGCACAGAAAATGTGGGAAGTGTCCAGATTAAGGGTTACTTGTGAAAGTTTAATTAGGCTTTTTGTGAACGTGTACTACTATATAGGTTTTGATAATAGGATCAGACACTATTATACTATAAGGAAAATGATGGGAAAATAGTGTTTTTTTCATTTCATTTTTCCAAATGGACAAAAATGGAACATTTGGAAAAATAGGAATACACTTCATTCATCATGGATACCACTTATTTAGTGAGCAATTCCTTAACACATTTGATCCTTCTAATTATTTAATATGACCCAAAGCTTTATTTATTGTACATGCTTCAAATCCTACTTGGAAGGCAGAATTATCAACTTCCTAGTGTCTTTTTCTATGGTGCTCATTGGTACAGTATCTGAATGGTTGCCAAATATTGCCAGCCCTTCAAATGTATGCAAAGCTCAATTTCTGTGTCAAGAGCCCAATTTAACACAGCTAGGATCATAGGAAAGTAGAGGTGGAAGGGACTTCTAATCCAGCCCCCTGCTCGAGAAGATCATCCTTGACTACGCCAAACTGGCCAAGTGTCTGTCCAACCTGCTTTTGAAAATTTCCAGGGATGGAGGTTCCATAAATTCTCTTGGTAGCTTGTTGTAATGTCTGAACTCCCTCATAATCAGAAAGTTCCTCCTAATTTCCAACCTAAATTTCCTCCATTGTATCTTGAGTCTACTGCTCATAGTCCTGTCCCCTATTTCTTTCCTCTCTAGAATTACCCTTCAGGTATTTGAAGACTGTTCTCAACGCCCCCCCCCCCCCCCCCACACACACACTCCTTCTCTTCTCCAGACTAAATTACCCATTCAACTTTTCCTCATTAGTCATGCACCCAAGGCTCTAATAATTTTTGTTGCTCTTCACTATCCTTTTTCCAACCTGTGCATAACTTTCTTGAAGTATGGGGCCCAAAACTGGAAACAGTACTCCAGGTGAGGCCTCCCCAATGCTGAATACAGTCAAAGACTCACTTGCCTTGATTTGGAAGTGACACTCCTGTTAATACAACCCCGGCTACTGTTGGCCTTTTTTGCAATAAGACCACACTGTTTGCTCCTATTCAGCTTCTGGTCCACTGTAACCTTCCTGGTCTTTCTCTGCAGTACTGCAGCCTAATCAGTAATCTGTGTAAGTTCACTCTGCTATTAAGATGGAAAACAATATATGAAGTCAAACAGAACACACAGAGCACTTTTTGCTTAGCTATGGTTATTTTTGAAGCAGGTAGTGAATGGAAAGAAAATTAATGCTAGCATGTTGTTTTAAATGATTTGTGTGAAATTAGAACTGAGTGGCAATACACATCACAATTCAGGCTCTGACTAAAGGAAAATACTGTAGCATGGAAATGATATAGTTCTATAAAAAACTAGGAATGGGAAAATGTTGCTATTGCTTAATATATTGTACATTTATATAATCCTTTTAAACATGCCTTGGACCTTTTGGAATTAACTTATTAACTATATGTACCCCTATACCACCTCTGAAAAATAACAGCTGTCTTCAGCTTAGAGAATACAAAACCAGCCAGTGTATGAAAGATTTCTACAACAACAGTGTGCACACATGCCATCCTCTAGCTTAATTTCTTCCCCCTGCTTCTCTCCCTTGTCCAGGACATGGGGCAACCCCTAGAACCTGGATCTTCTACTTCCTGAGCAAGTGTCATTATGCTATTGTGCTGAAAGACAGAACCTAACCTAGTCATGGGTTTTTGCCTGGTTACAATCCCAGGATTTATGCTACCACAGCTGTGCACATCACCGGCTGCAGGGTAGATGCTTGTGCATCCACACTACTTGTGGAATAGTACTGTAAACTCTGCGTAAGTGCCAAAAACTGGTAATTGGCATTTGGGCACATAAAGGGAAATAGAATTCTGCCCAGTGCGTTTGTTTGCGTGGGATGACACGCTGAATGGTTAGCAGTGTATCACTATCCAAAATCAGCCTCTGTATTTTGTTGTTACGGAAACAGCTCCATTCCTAAGCCACATGTGTAGGTTGTCTTTGCTCTCTGCACAGCAATAATACTATGTGGAAACCACATGGACACAGATGGGTTCAAAGAACAGTGTTTACTAACTATATATGTTTATTTATACAGGCACAGATGCATGTAAACTGCCCATGAGGCTGCAGGGCTGTCAACATGCTCTCACACTGCTTACCTGGCCTGTTGCTGACTGGCCAGATAAGGTTCTGTATGAAAACTCTGTGGCTCAGTTTTAGTTTCCATAGGATGAAAGAGATGTTTTTGGGTGTGGGCAGCAGTCTAAGTGCCTACTGTAAGTCATTTGACTTCACATTCAACTGAAGTGTTTGTCTTCCATCTTGACATTCTCATTCCCACTGAGATTGTGTTTCTGTGTTGTGAGACCACAGTAGTTGTCCTATCATTTTTGGCTGGGCAAGAGATTGCATCCTGACCTTTTAAATGTATTTTTTGTACTTCACCTTTGTCATGTCCAGGCTAGATTAATACAATCCAGAGGGCTGTTTGTGAAAGACACCTTGGAGTCTATTCCCTAGGCAGTGTGAATCAACAAACACATGGCATACCAGCACACTGTATAATGCACTAACTGCAAGCTCATTTCCAATTCCAAGTCTTATCTTTAAAATTGAGAATTGCCTAGGATCCCAACATTGCAAAAACTTGATCTTCCTCATGACCCACTTTGGTAGGTGTGCAGAATAAAGAATTTTGAACATTTGTCCTTTACATCTGTTTGTCTGTCAATCAAGTTATTTATCCCTCCTCAGAGCTCATCACCATGATCACTGAGTGCCTCCTGGGGTAAGAGGGCAGAGCATTCTTAATAGATGGTCTTTGTTTCTGGCATTTCCTTTTAACCAAGAATCATTAGAGACTGAGTTTTACTACTTGCAGTGCATGGTCCAAGTTTTGTGCCTCCTTTTAGGCTCTCTCTGAGTATTTGATTTCCTCTGGCAATTAGTCCCTCGCTAGCCATCTCTTTAAATGGCCACCTTTCAGATACAAATTTGAGGTTAAAGTTAGAAAATATTATGCTGATTCCTATTTTGGAAAGCATTATTATTTTTTTAGCCATAGTATACACAAGTGTCCAGACATCAAGTGCCTAAGAAAAATCCTCATTGATCTCAGAATATGTATCCATAAGTCTATTTATGTGTTTATGTCTTTGTATATCTATAGATGTTTAAAGATATTTCTAGGACAACCTTAGTTTAGAGAGTACATAAAAGGCCCCACTTCCTAATAGGGGGTATTTTTTCCAGGAGAAGTGAGTTTAGATTCTAGGTATATTCATTTACTTAATTTGTTTTGATTTCTATGCTAACCTCCTAACAAAAGCTCAGGGCAGTAAGTTTTGTCTCTCTTACAGTAAGAGACAAAAATGCATAGAAAAGCAAATAGATTATAAATGAAAAGCACCATAGCATCCCAGGCAAACCTGATGCACTGATGGTGCTAGGAGGAGGTTGCTTTCAGCTGATCTTAGGGGTAGCAATAGGGCCTAAGGGAGAACCCCTATAAGGGATAGACCCTGAGATATGTAGGGACCAGACCACTTGGAGATTTATAGGTCAAAACCAACACATTGTATGGTACCTGGAAAACTGTTGGGAGCCTCTGCAGACCTTGAAGCACTGAAATTATGTACTCCTGATAACCCACCTCTGTGGAAGGGTGGGACACCATCTTCTACACCAGTTGCAGATACACACAGCCCTGGGAATCAACAGGAAAATCCTAAGGGGTTGATGAGCATTCATCCATAATCATCCTCTGGGCTGTCCCATCTAGGAATGAAAGCAAAACAAATAGGAGTAATCCCATATATACCCAACAGGTCATGTAAATGCTTTGTCAGCACCTCATGGTCAACTGCATAAAAGGCGGGTGAAAGATCAAGTTTTCCATGTCAATTCCAAGTGAAGATCAGCAACCAAGCCCATGAGTGCAGTCTCAGTGCTATACCAGATGAAAGCCAGACTGACAATGGTTTAGGAATCTTATCAGGTGATCACCCATTCAATGACCTTTCCTTATAAGGGGAAGTTAGAAATGGGGCAATAGTTGGTTGGGGCGTTAGGGTCAAGAAATGTTTTTTTGAACAGAGGCTGGACAAATATAGACTTAACCTGCCCTTTTATTATTTTGCTATCACTATGTATTATTATGATTCACTCTGAGTTTAAATTTCTTATGATAATTTTTTTTATAAAAGCTATATGAGATGAAGGAAAGAGACATTACTTCAAGGCTAAAATGTGATCTTAAAGCCTTAATTCAGGAAAATACAGAACATATCAGATGGAATTAAGCTTGGGTTTAAATATAGTTGTAAAATGAAGTGCTTTGCTTAATAGGAATAGCAAAGATAGCAATAGATTTAGGTACATTTTTAAAGCTAAACATAAATGCTTAAAAGCTTTTAGACTGGTTATGGAAAATACTCAGTAAAACCATGGCCTGTGGTCTGAATTCACATCCAAGACAAATTTTCATAGTTAAATCTGATTTGGAGCATTCTTTGACTGAATAATAGGTATGACATAAGTTACACTAGTAATTGAGAAAATGTTTTTGTTTTCCTATTAATTTTGCAGGGTTATTTGTGGTCATTTTTTAAAACTGTATCAAAATGTATTAAAATTGACTTTGAGCAAAGTATTGATGTTATTAAAATTCTCTTGTTTGAATGTGAGACTCCATTCTCTGAATTTTCATTTTATTTGCTGTATTGTTAGGCAACGGGTATGCATGTAGTAGAGTCAGGTATCAGAGTTAAGTGCATGCTGCCAGAAATACTGTCTAGAAATGTCTTCTTTATAGCTTAGATATCTTGGACATTGGACATCTTAGGTTTGTGGATTTTAAGAAAACAAAATCAGAGGGTGTGTGTTTTCGTGTGTGTGACAGGAGTGTATAATGGTTCGGTGATGATGGTTTGGAATGACCACTAATATATATGATGAACTTTTTTCTTCCTAAAAAAACATCATAAATACTAACTTTTAACAAAATGTTTTATAGCAGCCAAGCTAAAATCAGTTCTTACAAATATTCCCACAGTATAAATGCAGTATTTTCAGGTTCAGGCCAATAAAACAAATCCAACTTTAAAGGAAAAAGGGCATGAAATGTTTTTCCTCTTGCAATGTCTTCCAAAACTGTGGTGTGGGTGGAATATGGTTGGAAATGCTTTCAGAATGCTCTTTCTTTCCTATCCCATTTCTTTGAACTTCACCTTCCTTGGATCATATAAAACTTCCTTCTAAATTGTCCTTCAAGCTAGTAGATGTGCTGATAAGCATCTACATTTCTAGGATCATTAAACTTCCATAGTCAAGAGTTTTATTCAAACCATAATGTAGTTGCAAATAAAATATTTGGCTGCCTAGCAATAGTAATCTTAAAAAAATTAAGTAAATGTAATGCATATGTAATATGCCAGACTGACTGACAGTCCTGGACAGCAAATCCCTCTATATATCCCCAAAAGTAGATATGGCACAGATTTAGCAGTGTGAGCTTCTCCATATTCTCTTAAGCTCTGAACCAGTAAAACACTTTAAGCATGAGAATAATCACATTGACTCCAGTAAGATGACTCATATGCTTAAAATTAAGTGCCTGTTTAAGTGGTTTCAGAGCCTTAATTTGTAATGATTTATGGGTAGCTCCTCTACAAGTAGAGAAGGAGTTTAATTTCCATGATCTCTTACAACCTGGATTGAATGCCCACTAATATCAAGGAGAGTGTTTCCAATGATTTCAAAAGGCTCTGGATCAGGGTAAGTTGTTAAGTCTCTGGTGAACATTAACTTGAGTATTAGCTGCCTCCTGCAGCAGTACCTGAGCCCTGGCTGCTGCCCATGGAAGGTAATGACTGCTGTAGCCCAAATGGTGAGCAGCGGGTAGAGCCTGGCTCCCCATCCCCCAAGGGCCTCATGACTGGAGTGAAGCCCATCCCGGGGTGATGGTGGGGGGAGAGGTGTGTGAACATGGGGTACGGACGTGGGATACCCACTGTGGACTCAGGCTCCCTGTTCTGCTGCCCTTCCCTGGGGCCTCCACAACTCAGTAGGCATGAACTGGTTGTGGCAGGGCAGAGTGGAGCCAGGTGGGGAAGTTTGCTGTTGTCGCTGGAAGTCCTGTGCTGCTGTGGTGAGGCACCCCCTGCCCACCCAGCAGCGAGGGGCACAACTCCGTGCCACCAGCCTCACTGCTGCTGGCCAGACAGGGGGCACCTCGCCATGGCAGTGTGAGGCTTGTGGTGGCAGCACCTAGCTTTCCTGCCCCAATCTGCCCTCCCACTCCAGGTCCCATCTGCAGGGCCATGTGCCCCCCATGTCACCCTGGGAGTGTGCACAGTGGTGGGGAGCCAGCTCAGCTACCGCCCAATCCCACTCTGCCCAGGACCTGCACCTGCGCATTTTTGGCATGCCTCACATCCCACCCTGGCTGGGCAGCAGCCCCAGCCATGCCCAACTTCCTCCCGCCCTTACTATGGGGGCCTCAATCCCCCCTGCACCTCCTGGGAGCTGCAGGAACTGCTCTTCAGGCTGCCTGGCACCCATGTGCATGTGTATGTGCGCACATGGCGCTCCCTGCCTGATCATCATCCTCCTGCTCCACTGAGCCCCATGCAGGCTAGAACCCACTGTTTCCCATGTTTTTTCCTTAAAGGGGAAAATCCAGGTTTTTCATAGATTTCATAGACATTAGGGCTGGAAGGGACCATCGGAAGATCATCAAGTCCTCGGAAGATCACCGAGTCCCCAGGGACAGGACGTCATGATTTTCTCCTTTAAAATGAGAAAATACAGTTTTTAGTATGTTTTTCCATGGCAAACAGAAAACTCGGATCTCTGCTTATCAGGCTTTCACCCAGGTTTCCTCCTTTCTCTTTTGAGGAAATGATTTTTCATGGCTTTATTGAGCATTTTCCACAACCAATTGGAAAATAAAGACCTGCTTTTAATAAAACATAAATTCCATCTGATACATTTTGACTTTTTGATGGTATGTATTTATCTCTCATATCTGATCTATAGGATTCAACATCTGCTCTTTATCTGTTTCTATGGAAAGTCTTTTAGGATTTTGAGGACAATGTTCTGAGGAAAAATGTTATCCTGTTGTTCACAGGGCCAAATTATGGCTGGTGAATACCAAGATTCCAGGGTTTTATTTTTATTGAAAGGGCTTCCTCCTGAACATAGTAAATATAAGTCATTCCCAATGTGTACTAATTACACATTTTTTAAAACCTCTTGGTTTGGCACACAATTTTTAAAATGGAAAGGCAAAGGAAAGTTGGACTTACTGGAAATGTGGTGTCCTCTTTTTCTTTTTCTTCCAGTTACAGAGAGCCAATATTGTGTATCTTTTGGAACTATAAGAAAATACTCATTTACCATGTTTTTTAAATTCAGGATCCATATGTCTGGCTTATGTTCATGCTGTAATGTAAATAAATATATAAATATAACACACTTGCTTTTAACACCACTTCTATATCTTTTTCACAGGAAGGTTTAATCCAAGTTTACCAATCAACCCTCATTTTGGTTAGGGTAGGCTAACATTAGCATACCAGCAAACATGGGGTGAACTGTCTTTGCATGGTTTTTCTTAGTTTGCAGAATTTACTACTATGTTTTCTATTATTTCCAGATGATAAGACATGGTGCTGAAAAGTATGGGAAATATGGTTAAATTAATGGTTTTCCTGCTTACTGAATCATTCTGAACCATTGAATGTGGCTTCTACATTATTGCATTGTTGATTAAAAGCTAAAAGGCAAACTACAGTGCTGGAATTTCTTTAAAGGAATTATCTGATGAACTGGTTCCTGCAGAGGTGGAGAAATGTGATATATTCTTTTGCTTGATATACATGGTTCCTCCAGTAGATCTTTGTATATGTGACATAGTCATGGGCAGTTAATTTATATTCCCACTGGATATGTTACCATTATAGCAACACATGTATACAGAGATCCTATCAAGGCTGAATGTTGTTTTTCAGCTTTCCTAATTTAAGAAGCTCAGATGTCCTTTGATAGATTTAAACTCAAAATCAGACTACCTTTGTAGAGAGAGAGGTTGATTTTCTTCACACAGGAAATTAAGACTGGCTGTTATTAATCCAAGAATATCAGTGGGATGCAGCTGAAGCTCCTTAATTTCTGAAGTTCAAAATGCACCCACATTAAGTGATAGTGCAATAGACATCTAAGGGCAAAAATTAAGATCTTTTTAAAAGAAGTTTTTATAATCTCAATGTCATTTGAGGACTCGCAATTATGACAGATGAGTAAATCTCCTCTCTTGGATTTAGCATGTAAAGTTGGCTTCTCAAACATGAAACCAATATTCTTATTCTATATTCTTCATTTCACACACGTCTGCATTCTCTTTTCCTTCAGTGACTCAAGATACTAAATACCATTAATGCAACTTTGAAATGTTTTTTAAATTTTGTAAAGGTGCCAAGGATAAATCCACATTCTGTGTGTCTGTGTCAATCTATCTTTGCTTCTATCCTGTCATTCAGGACTACTCTTTTTGTTCCTTCAAATGGTTGGCAAATATTTGCTTGTAAATGAAGGGGGCTAGCCTTGATGGCCTAGAAGGTACCTTCCAGTCTGATGTTCACACATGGTTAGAATCACCTTCTCTGCAGTTCTTAGCAAACTGAAAAGCATTCCTGTTTCTCTTTGAATATTGAGTCTCTATTTTTGATTTTTGTCCACTGGACAATACTTGACAGTCGATCACTTGTATATCAACCTTACAAGCAAGAACTTCAGGCATTTCAACTACTTCAACTAGTAGGCTCTATTGTCAACTACTAGGCGCTAGGTTCATTTCTGACAAACATTTCCCTTTTACAGAGAGCTCGTACAAAAAGACTGATATACACACAAGGTCTGAAAAAGCAATGGGTGCCGACAGCTGAACTCTAATTGTCTGCCACTCATGGAAGGCTGATATGGAAGGTCGTGCGTTCCTGAATCAGCTGGATTTTCACACATGCAAGGAGACACAGGGAGGCAGTGGTGATTTGCCTATCATTCTACCTTTTAGCTGCTGGAGAAGGCTGTGGCACCTGCTGGGCAGTGCCAGATGACTTTTCTCTCTGATCCCCTTCTGGATCAGGACAAGTAGTGAATAGTTAGCAGGTGACAGTCACTGGAGGTAGCAGGAAATAGTAAAGAGCCCAATATCAGCTCCACATTCCTTTCATTTCTCTTTGCAATCAGCTGCATGAGGGTTTCTTAACACAACCACCCAAATAGGAACAGTTTAAGATTCCCAAATTCACAGAAGTTTAGTTCTGGAAGGGACCTCATGAGATCATCAGGTCCAGCCTCCTGCTTTGGTCAGGAAAGACTGCTGGGGTCAAATAACCCCAGCTAGGTGTGCATCCAGTCTCCTTTTGAAGAGCACCAGGGTAGGTGCCTGGGCTTCAGGGTAAATCCCTGCTGGGAGTCTATTACAGACCCTGGTCACATGAATCGGGAAGAAGTTTTTCCTTATATCCAGTCCGAAACCTTCTAGGAGTTTATGACTGTTGCTCCTGGTTTTCCCCTGGGGCATTTTGGTGAATAGTTGTTCACCTAGCCCCTGATGCTCACCCCTGATATATTTGTAATGTATATTTCTCTTTTCTAGGCTGAACAGGCCCATATCTGTTGGCCTTTCCTCATATGACTTGCTCTTCAGGCCTCTAATTATAGGAGTGGCTCTTCTCTGGACTTTCTCAAGCTTCTCCACATCCTTCTTGAAGTGTTGTGCCTAGAACTGGACATAGTACTCCAGCTGCAGCCTCACCAATGCTGAGTATAGTGGGAGGATAACTTAGTTTTGCTTGAGATGCATTGGTTGATGCATGCCAGTGTATTGTTTGCTCTGTTAACCATAGCATCACACTGGTGGCTCATATTCAATTTATGGTCAACTATGACCCCCAGGTCCCTTTCAGATGTGGTGCTAGCTAGCGTAGCACCACTGAGCCTGTAAGTTTGTTGTGGATTTTTCCTCCACAGATGGGGCACTTTACACTTCTCAATGTTGAACAGCATCTGGTTCTGGTCTGCCCATCTAACTAATCTGTCTAGGTATGCCTGGATCGTCAGCCTACCCTGATGCGTGGCCACACCTCCCCACAGCTTAGTGTCATCAGCTAACTTTGCAAGTGTGCTTTGCACCCCCACATCCAGATCATTGATGATAATGTTGAAAAGCACTGGTCCAAGTACTGAACTCTGGGGGACCCCACCGCCAGGTCAAAACAGATCTATTAGTGCTCTCTGGGTCCGACCCCACAGCCAGTTTCCCACCCATCTGACCATTGAATTGTTGAGCCCATAGTCCCCTCATTTTACCATGAGAATCTCATGGGACACCAAGTCAAAGGCCTTCCTAAAGTCCAAATAAATGATGTCAACCTCATTTCCCTTATCTAGGTAGTGAGTAACCTGGTCATAGAAAGAAATGAGGTTAGTCAAATATGCCCTACCCATGACAAAACTGTGCAGACTGTAGTTCAGAATTTTGTCTTCTAGCTTATCGCATGTGGACTCCTTGAGAAATTTTCCTGGGAATGAGGTCAGGCTGATTGGCCTGTAGTTTCCTGTATTCTCTTTCCTTCCCTTCTTCTTCTCTTCTCCTTTCCTCTGCCTCTAACAGGACCAGTAATTGATATTCTCTTCTAAAGGAATTCCCTGACCTGGTGGAAATATAGCACCTACCTACCTCCTAGTTGCCCCTGTACTCAGAGAACCCACCTATTCCCAAAACTCCACTAAATGGTAACCTTTGTTTCCACCTATGTCCCAGATATGCCAACAGTACAGCTAACTATTCCCTTCTCATACTTGATGTGTGCAAGTAAGGTAACAAGTGCAATTCAGTCTCACGATCTGGTGTCTCACTGAGTGCCATCTGAGTGACTTCATACATACACATCAGTTGCTTCATGCCACCTGTTTGCATCCTGTGCCCCCACTAATGACTGTTTTTTTTCCTCAAACAGAAGACTGTTTCCATGTTTGACTCTGTGTCTCACTTGGCCTTCTTGTTTCAACTCTTAAACTGCCTGCAGCATACTTTGAATCAGCAGTCTTCCTACTGACCTCTGACTTAGAACTCCCAGGAGAGGAAAGAAAATGAGTGATTGCTGCTCATGAGATCAATCACATTCTAATCTATTTCTTGCCAGTACTATTTCATTCCTTTCCCTTAGTCATCACTTTATAAGGCCTTTTAAAATTAATTAATGAAAAAATTATATTGCAAACAATGCAGCAAAGTAGGTAAGAAAATAATCAAGACTTTGTAAGAGAGCATATACAAAAGATGATATTTCCAGCAGATGTATAAAAGTAGACATATGTCCAGATATATCTTCAGTATAATCACAGTACCATTGTGAAGGTATCCTTGGTTAGAGTCCAGAGGACTGTGCATTTTATAACCATACATATAAAATCATGCAGTTTTGCTATACCACTCTGGAGCTTTTAATAGTCAACCAATTAATCTGATATGCATACTGCTAGTGAACAGTGTATCAAATAAAGGATATCCATATACTTCTGGGCTGAGATGTTATATACATAACTAACAGTTTTTCTTAAAAATATGGTATCTGTAGGTTTCTTTATACCCCCTTCTTTCAGTAATGTATAATATGTGATCCATCCCTGCATGCATTTCAAAAACAATGTTTTGAAAAGCACTCTTCCCACAACAACCTGACTGGTTAACGATGGGCAGAGAAAAGCTAGCCACATTATTGGAAATTCTGGAAACCTGGTCCCTGCTGCTTTTCCTTAAGTGCTCCATTCTTTGGATGATAGGAGTACAATTCTGGAACAGATGAGCTGAACATACTTCTCCAGCGGGCACTTAGCAAACTCAGTCAAAACTCTTTAGTTGACAAACAGCCACAGAAAAATGCTGACTACATGGTTATTATGAGTTTTCCCCTACACTGTGTGTCAAAATTGTCTACTCTTCCAAGAGAAGGGACTTTCTGATTCTGAGCCTAAGAAATCAAGGCTAGAGGGATGATAGGGGCACTGTTAGAGCTGTTTGTTAAACACCTTGAATTTCTTTAAATATTTTCTCATTCACTTTCCCATTACATGATACTGTATTCTTTCTGTCTACGCTAATAAAGGTTTTGGACTGAACCTGGAATTACTTTTGCACAAATTCCTGTTTCCTGAAAGGTTGTAGTCTTTTGTGGTCTTTGGTTCTAAATTGTGGAAGAACATGGATTTTGGGGTATTTTAAAGAGTGAATTTGGGATTTTTTTATCAGAGATTTTGCAGTTTTAAAATAGGGAACACCAAAATTGCTGCTAGTGAGGCAAGTGGCAGGACCCAGACAGAGGAGCCAGCTGAAGGCTGGCACCTGGGACCCCGCTGGAGGTGGCTGATGTGTGGTAAAGGTTTGACATAAGAAGTCTTTAATATGGGAAAAGAGTCAGAAGGATACACTTTTCCTCCTCTGCATTTTTTTCTTTTAAAATGGTCATGAATCCTGTTATGTTTTGGAGGCTAATGTCATATCATGAATGCTTTATGCGTTTGATTGAACTGATATGGCATGTGTAGTCTCATCAGAAAGCCTGTGTTATGTTGTATCATTAATGCCATTGTTATTACTGTATGGATTATGTTATACTGGTTATATCTTTATGATCTGGATATGGCTTAGCCAGGGAATTCAGGTAGTAGGCAGAACTGCCAATTATCTCTTACTGTTGTGTTTTAGGGCCACGACAATTGCTACTCACAAAAACAGACAGAAGGAGCCACTCATGTTATTTGTAGGTATTATTTGCTGGCAGTTGGGAAATCAGCTCCACAATAGGAAAGGATCTGAGCCCATCAGGTCCAGGTAGCCAAGAAGACCAACACTTTCTGGAGGATACTGGTGACTCATGAGTATTAAAATAATGTGAGGAAGAAGGGCTAGCTTTGAATGCTTTTTAGGGTCTGGCTAGGTTAGAATCCTTGTTGTTGAATCTCAGGCTTTGTGGGGTTCAGTGATCCCAGTTGATCCCAGTTGTCAGGACTGGTAGAATCAGCAG
>NW_005842291.1:674675-682999 GCF_000455745.1 Alligator sinensis | reverse complement strand
CTGGGTGAGTGATATTCCAAGCTACCCTTTCCACAGAAAGGGAGACCTATAATTTCTTCTCAACTCCAAAACAGCCACATGGGGCTGGCAGAGAATCCTGCACTGCAGCTGTAGAGTCCGGTGTAAGGACAACGGCACGGCGGCTTGCTGGGATAGGGAGCTATCCTGGGGCAACCTCAGTCTGTTCCTCGGTGCAAGTAGCAGTGCAGTGGGGAGAAACTCAGGGCTCTGGGGGTTCCTCTGGAAAGGGTTTGTGACAAGACTGAGCAAGTTTCCCATTCTTCACAGGAATAAAACTGAGGCTTTGTGTGAGAACAAAAGATCCACCCTAAAACAACACCTATATGTGAGAGTTTAAGGTCTTTATTGTAGGTAATTTTGATGAGGATTTGAGAGTCTCCTAGCCACTGGATTCTTCTGGAATGGGTCTTTCTCAGTGTCTTTTGTGGAGCCGTTCCACTTTTTCTAGGTAAAATATGCATTAGGCCAGAGGGACTGAGACTACAAGATTATTCACTATTCATGGAGCATGTTTGCTTTTGAAGGGACAATCCATCCCCAGCCCAAGAAACCTTCCTGATTAGAATTTTGTGGAAACTGATACATTCCTGTGAAGTTTTGGTTTCAACAATTCAGGTTTTTCTGAGGAAAAGAAATGCATCAAAGACATTCTGATCAACTCAAGAGAGAAGCTGCCACCATTATAATTATTTACCAGCAGGCGTTAAATTGTACCCCATCCAATTCTGGGTTCCACAGTTTGGGAAGGATGTGGAGAAGCTTGAGAGAGTCCAGAGGAGAGCCACGCGCATGATTAGAGGGCAAGAGAACAAATCATATGAGGAGAGGCTGTGAGTTATGGGACTCTTCAGCTCAGAGAAGTGCAGGCTCAGGAGTGACTTGGTGGCAGCCTAGAAGTATGTAAGGGTGCATCAGGATCTGGGGGAACGTCTGTTCACCAGAGCACCCCAGAGGATGACAAGGTCCAATGGTCACAAACTCCTCCAGGGCTGTTTTAGGCTGGACGTAAGGGAAAACTTCTTTACTGTCTGAGCCCCGAAGGCCTGGAATAAACTCCCCTATCTGACTTCCTGCCCTTGGGCAGGGGGCTGGACCCAATGAACTTCCAAATTTCCTTTCAGCCTTAATGTCTATGAAATCTATGACATTGCCATAGGCTTTGCCTGCTGGACTGTCTACTGATAGACTCAGTAGGAGGACCAGGAGAATAACCCATCTGATGATCTGTGTGTATTTTGTCTCAGAGCGTTCAGCATCTTCTGAGCTAAGTCAACCATCCAGTCATATCTTTTACTGCATTCCTTCAGGGGACCGTCACACCCCCACTTATTAGTATGTGTAAGTTGGATTTGGGTTGGAATTTCATTTGACACAGCTTTCTTCTCCCTCCCCCACCTTCAGGTTTGAGTTTCTGCCATCATTTTTGTATTAACCATGTAGCTGTTATGATTAAAACTAATAAAGCTTTTTTGGGGGGATGGAGGGGGTGGAACATAGATAAATCAACCAAAATATTTTTTATTGTATTTCATTCTACATTTGTCTCAGCAGTGCTTACCTAAGGCATTCATTCAAATCAGTTACTCCTGGGTCAAATTGACCTGTATATATGCTATAGAGAAATCTTTTCCTGCAGCTTATGCTGCAATCTCACCTGGGTGGTCAATATGAAGGATTTGGGGGTTCTGTCCTTTCTCCCTATATGGAAATTATGGGTAAAGAGAAAGAGATGAGGCTAGATGTCTAGAATTAGATAAAATAAGTGCCTCAGTCTTTGAGAACAGACTAGTAGCTTTGGGTTGCTGTGTCTGCATCCAAAACCTCTGTGAGAAAATGTCTTTATCTTGAGGAGCAGCACACTGCACTCACAGGAGACAGCTCTGTTTCATATCTTTCTGCTGTTAAATATGGCTTGTTCACTGGCCTCCAGCCCCATTAGGAGTTCCCTCATGACAGCTGATTGATGTTGCTAATGGGACATAGCTCTGATACCCCTAATGATTAGCTGTCACTTTGGGAGGACCCTGGAGGAAACGTATTTCTTGAAATAGTTTTATATTGCAAAACATTGTATTTATCAGTGAATTCAGATATTGTTCAAATATTGGTTAATGGGACCTATTCCTTTAAAATCAGGCTAGGACATTTGATCATAGAGTGTGCAGAGTGTATTTTGTAGGAACCTCACAGAGGTGCCAGTGTAATATTATTTCCACTTCCAGAGTGTGAAAGACTTTGCTTATGTTAACAGCAAAACCTCAAACCTTTGTTTAATTTATTTATCAAGAAAATGAGCCCAAGTCTTGAAGGTAAAACAAAATTAGCCCAGCTCAAGTAGGGATTAAAACTTGCTTCCATATCATGGGTCTGAGGAGTGCTTTCAGTTTTCTCACCACAAACCTATCACCCTGCTTTCCTTCAATTGACAGACCCAGCAAAACACAAGGACTTCATGTGCCTTGAAAACTGAACAAACCCTGTTATCTCTAGGGGAATGCATCCACTCAGGTTGAGGCATGGTAGTAGGACACAGCATGAGGGAAAGTTTTCCTTCTGTAGCCTGTATGAGAACAGATACCATTGTTCATCAGAACTGTCCTTGTAATGCATGTAACAAGGAAAAAAGCCACACTTTTTTAAAGCAATTGTTTATTCTTGCTTACTTTTATGCATTTATACTTTCTGTTTATTACTTTCCACATAAAGGCAACTGGAAGAGTCTAATTCAGTCAGCTTCATTTCCTGATTCCCATGAATTAGCAATATGCTGAATTATGTGAGCTGTATGCATATCAGGGAATATATTTAACTGGTTCCCCTCAAATGTAATTACAAATCATGGAAACATTTCTGTTGGTCTTAGATTTTGTGAAGGCTCATTTTATGAAAACCTAAATTTTGGGTTTAATTTAATTTTACATTAGCCCTTTAAATGCATCCAGGCATTTTAATGTTCAAGATTCTGATGTACAAGAGAAGAATGGAGCCAATTAGCAAAGATGGAGACCTCAAGATATAAGATGTGTGTGTATATATTGTGTTAGGAGGTATTGGATAGTACATTACACCTTGATTTAATGATCTTCAGATATTTTCCGGCTTCAATTTTCAAAAATAATCTTCCACTTTTTTTGGTAGCGGTAGCTACTATTTTCTTTCTTCCCCAGACGTCTTAGGTCTGTCCCATCTCTCATCAAGAACTATGTTACAATTTCCAGTAACTAAAATTGGTAAATCAACATGTGGAAGTAGTTTAGCTAACATTTTCTCAACAAAAAGGCAACATCTATGTTATTAGGACCATATATACATACTCAAACAATTGTGTCACCAGTCAGTTTCCCTTCAATTACAATATATCCGCCCTATGGGCTTGATTCAGATCTTGTCAGCCAAAGTGTAATATGGTTTATGAAGATGGCAACTTATATTTAGTATTATTGCAAGTAAAACTGCTCAATTCAGGTCATGACTAAACATTTACATTGTTTATTTTACTTGTGGGTCTATTGCAAATAGGCTTCATGCATGTACATTTCTTGAGGTTAAAGTCCTGTTTATCTTTATTAAGCTGAATAGCCCTTTAACATTTAAAGTTATACAGTTCTACTCCTGGTGGCTGAAATGGAACAAATGTCTGCTCTTCAGTTACATAATATTCACACACCAACCTGTATAAAAATGCCTCAAAACATGAGAGAATCAGGCTATAATCTTAATGTAGAATCAGCAGATCTAATTATTGTTACAGTTCTCTGAATCTTTGCTTTTTCTGCTAAATGATTAAGACTAGGGTCAGACATTACACACAAACTGCTTTAAGTGATCAGAAACTGGTTTAAACCTGTAACAGGACATAAGTTCAGTGCACATAAACCAGTTTCAAAATGGCTGAAACTGGGTTAAGATAAACCTTGTTGAATGTAGAGGACTTAACTGATATGGGTCAAACCGGTTTATGCAATGTTTGTCCCAGACCCCTTCCTACTTAAAGTTAAACAGAGTCCCCCAGCATCCCAGATGCTTTGCAGCCCTGGGCTGGGCTGGTCTAGGCTGTGCTGTCTGCTCCAGAGAAATGCTGGCCCTGCCCCTCTCCTCCCTAGTCAGAGCTCCAGGGGAGATTACAGGCACAGCAAGGTCTGCCTAGCTTCCCTTGCTGCTCAAGCAGGGATTCCCCGCTCCTTTCCTCTCTCCCATCTCCCACAGCATGAACCCCAGGCCCATGGACTCTAGGCATGTGGTATGCTAGCTAAAGCTGAGAGGTGTGTGTGTGTGTGTGTGTGTGTGTGTGTGTGTCCGTCCAGTTTCACTGGGATAGGCAGACAGAACAGTATCCACTTAGGGCTTTTTGGAGCTAATCAACAGGTCACCTAGTAACGTCCCTCCTTGGAAAAAGGTGTTTAAGAAGAGTTAGAACTAATGAGAGAGGCTTTTGTTTGGCTAATGGGCTGATAAACACTGTGGTTTGCATCCCTGTCAGGTTTGCAAACAGTATGAAGAAGCAGAGAGAGGGAGATTGAAAAGCTCAGTATCATCAACAGATGCATACACTGCATACCTCTCCCCACTACCCCTCCTTGCCTCAGAGTACTAGCCTGGGGCTGGGGGCTGGCAATACTCCGACCCCTTGAGCAGCAAGCTGGGAAAAGCTTGAGACGGTGCCAGCAGGGTGGGGGTTTACACCCCTCCCTAATCAGAGCATCCTGGAAGGTCTTGGCCACACCCCCCCTCAGCTCAGCGCTTTGGAAGGGAAGGGAGGGATGCATTTCTGGAATGAAAAGAGAATGCCTATCCTCCTCCAAATCAGTTCAAGTTTTGCAGGTTAGAATTACCTGCAAAGATTAAATCATTTCAGGCTCAGACTTTTTGAATGTTTGTCCTTAGCTCTAGAGACCAGGTTACAAAAACTTGAACATATTAACATTCAGCAAAATTGCACTATATCTTTTCCAAAGTCTTCTTTAATCCTCTCTTATAGGAAAACAAAATATTATCTGCTTTATGACTACTGTCAAATCATTAAAGCAGATAGAGCTAAATCCTATTTCATGTTTATGCACCTATGTGGCACTTATATATCTGGGTAACTGAAATCTTGACACTTACAGCTTGCATTATATTTGCAACTGCATGGCTATTAGGCCTGTGTGAAGCGGCTAGTATTCACTTCAGATTTGGATTTTGCCGATCCGGGGGACAGTGATTTGATTCAGTGATTCAAGTCATTTCCCAAATCAATTCAGCCACCACTGAATCGGCTGAATCTCCTAATCAAACAGGACCCATTCCCTGCCCACTCTCCCAGCCTTGTCAATGGCAGACCCTGCCAGGCCCCAGCATCCTGGCTCTTAAAAAAAAAAAGAGCCAGGCAGGGGGTGATTGCCACTGCCCCTTACTGCCTCGCATTGCATGGGGAGGGAATCTGCCATGAGCCCCCAGGAGCCCTGATGGCCACTGCAGCAGCCAGTGCGTGTGGGGCTTTTTTTATTTTGTTTTTTTTAAAGAGCTGGGATGCTGGGGCCAGGGAGAGTGGGTGGTGGATGGGGGCTTGTGGCAGAGCCCCCTATGCAACATGGGGAAGTGGGGGTAGTGGGGGGCAGTGGAGATTGCCCTCCTCCCCACTTGGCAGGACCTGGTGAGTGCAAGGCTTTTTTTTTTAAGAGCTGAGATGTAGGGGGCTGGGCAGGGCAGCCATTGATGGGGCTGGGAAAGTGGGCAGGGGTCAGGAGGTGTGCATGGAGTCCAGGTCCAGCTCCCTGCGGCAGTGAGCAGGGACTGCCTGAATATCCAAATCTCTCCAAAGCTCTCAAATCTTTTCCAAATTGATTTGGGGAGCTTTGAATTGATTTGGACCTTTTCGTTGGTCTCCCAATTTGATTTGTATTCAGAGATTCAGCTGCCAAATCAGGCCAAATCTCCTCTGAATTGAATCAACACCCAAAGCTTTGCACAGCCCTAATGGCTATACTTGAATGCTGAATAAGCTATGCTCCAGCCATGTAGGCTTGAAGTTGGACTACAATTGCCTGGGCATATGAGTAACACCAGGGAAGTCCTGAAACATTAGTTGCAGAAAAAAATGGTAAGGTGTTTGATGCTGGAGGAGGAGGGCCTTCTTGCCATGTAGCTCAATAATACAGTGGTTTGGACACTTGCTCAAGGAGTAGAGGATTGGGTTTTAGAACACCCTCTTTGTTCCAAGAATATTTGAATGTATATTTTCCACTTCCCAGAAAAGTGCTCTAACCACTAGATCATTGGTTCAGTGTTGCTCATAGTGGGCCATTGGTTCACTGGGTAAGAATGCAAAGTATGTGGGGTCAGTAGGAAGAGTGCAAACTAGAGGGAGGGTGTTTTTTTGAGAGGGATGCTGCCCTGGGTACTGGCCTCTGACCCTAATGGGTTTTCTATGCTTTGCACTTAACATTCATTGGATAAAATGAATAAACAGCAGTGGACTAGTTTCTGCCCAATATTTGCTAAGCATAGTTTGGGGGTTTTGTACATGGCTTGATACGAGGCAAAAGAGAAAATATGATAGAGCAGAAACCATAAAAGTGTATGCAGATTATTTTCCATTAGCCCTAGGGGCCACACTACAATAATATAACTCCATCATGCCACTAATTTTGGATGCTGCACTGGGGGCTTTGTTATGTATAAAATGAGGAGTTTTGTATTTTAACTGTGCATGATATGAAAATCTTTAGTGTTTATTGAACCTTATGAACTACAATATTAAGAGCTTTCATGAGAGTAAGAGATCACTCCCTTGTTGATTGGCAAAAGCTGACAGATGCTAGCTCTAGGGAAGATGCTCCCATAAAACTGACAGAAGTTTCTTTTTTCCAGCAGCCTGATCTTAACCTGTCTGACAGCAAGTGTCAAATGCAGGGTACTGCTGTCTCTCTCAGTGATACAAGGCTTTTCTACAAGTTGTTAATTTCATTTTGTACCTTCGCTTTCTCCAAGAATGTTGACAGCGTAGTCACTCGAAGTAATGCCATATAGACATTTTGGGAACATGGCCTTTGGCATTAATTTGAAGTTTACTAGCTCCAGAATGAGTTTCTCATTTACCAACATCATCTTGAAGTCCATTCCTAGTGTCAACTAAATCTGATGTTGCTAATTGTTTTTGTGTTACTTAGTATCAAACACATTAGCTCCGCTATGCTAATTTCATATCCTGCTTGAAACATGTGCAATGTAAAAGATAATTCAAGAAAGAAGAGGACTCCTAAGGAGGCACAGTATTATGAATGTAATCTTGAGTGAGCAAAAATGAGCACTGGCAATTGTCATTATTTTTAATTGCTAAAGTGGGGTGGATTTAGTATTAGAAATTCTAACTGGTAAATGTTGATGTTTATGAACCCTGGACTCAGGATTTCCATTGACATAGCTTTAATAGGGTCAAGCCTTTACCCAGGAAATTCAATGCTACAAGTATACACACACACACACACACACACATATATATATATACACATATATACACAAATAGTATAAGCTTAGGAGTTTTTAGGATTGGGGTTATTGTTTGGACAAGTCCAGTTTTTGGCCTTTCAACATTTTGGCGCTAAGTATTAATCAATGGTTTTTGTTTGGGCTAGCTGTTTTTTTTTTTGTAACCAATGGCCACAACAGGGGTCAGTTTAATTTTGTTGACTAAACATTATATGAATTCTGGTCCTATTTCATTCAAATCCTAAAGGTTTGAGGGCAAAGAGAAGAGGAGTCTGTATCAATGGAAAAATTCAGAATAAAAAGTTACAAAAAGAGATGAAATACATGTTAGCATTAGGAAATTATTTTTT
Organism: Alligator sinensis; assembly: GCF_000455745.1. Classification (NCBI taxonomy): domain Eukaryota; kingdom Metazoa; phylum Chordata; order Crocodylia; family Alligatoridae; genus Alligator; species Alligator sinensis. Next base: position 675,158 of record NW_005842291.1, on the reverse strand, counting down.
GGCATGGAAAACAACTCTCATTTCCAGTCTACTCAGCAGTATGGCAACAATAAAAAGCTAAATCAGGCTTTTCCTCCTGTATTTACTAGGCTCGACTACAAATACATCTACTAAATTTTATTGTGCTTGACTACACTTTAAATCATTTCTTCAGGTTAATGTCCCTCTAAGAATGAAATTCTAATTTTAGCTAACAGAAAAGCAAAGGATGCATGGCTTGTCCTTATTCTGAACATTATGTACCAAAAGCAGTTCACGAAAATAAGTACAAGACTTTGCAATGTTTTGATTAAGGTCAGTACTTTTATATGTGCTTAAGTATGTGATTAGATAGTCCCCAAGAATGTTATCATGTCTAATCACTTTTTAAAACTTCATTTTATGATTTGTGAAAAAGGCTTTATCAAAATAAATATGAAGTAGATTTCAGTATTCCTTCCCCCTTAGGAAAAAGATAGCATTTTGTGGAGTGAGTTAGTGTAT
>NW_005842291.1:651338-674665 GCF_000455745.1 Alligator sinensis | reverse complement strand
TAGGGAAGGACTGGGGAAGAAGAGAGAAAGATAATTATCTTGTGCCACTCATGCAAAAAGTTTAGTTGGGTTTATAAGTAATTTGCAAAATCAAGACCATCTTTTGCTACTTTTCATTTCCTCATTTCAGTCCATTGGGATGCCTGTTTAAAGGGGCACTTGATTTACAATTGGTCCAAATACTTGGCGAAAACAAGCTTTAATAACGTGGAAGTTTCCACAACAATTGTTCCCCTAAAGATTTTGAAACACATATATAGGAACAATAAGAACTTGATGATGAAACATGTGGCTGTGTTGCCAATTCTAGTGATTTTACTGACAGTCTCTCATCCTTTGGTGCTTGGTACTTTTCTTTAAAGTCCTGGATTTTGTTTTGTTTTTTTTGTAGTTGTATGAAAAAAATCACTTCAGGGTTTTTTTTTTTGGGGGTGGGGGGTGCGTTGGTTGTTTTTTAGGAAAAGTAAGTTTATTACAGCCCTCAGAACAACTTGACAATGTGGACTCACTGGCTAGGGACAGAAGTTACACATAAATAGGTATAAGTGATCAGAAACCAGGTCAAGTCTGTAACAAGAGGTTCAGTGTACATAAACCACTTTCAAAATTGCTGAAACCAGTTTGTAATAAACCTGGGTGGATCTAGTATCAGACTTAACTGATTTAAGTTAAATTGGTTTATTGAACTTCTGTCCCAGATCCCTTCCAGATTCAAGTTAATTCACAGCCGCCCAGCATCTCAGGATGCTCTGCACCTCCCCTACAAAACTCCCCCCACTCCCCACAGGGTGGCCAGGCTAACTGTGTCCCAAGCTGTCTGTCCCAGCCTCATCCAACCTCCATGCATTCTCAAGAGAACTTCAGAGCCAATGGCTCTGAAATGACCTCCACTAGTTCCTTCAGTACCCTAGCATGTGTCCCATGCAGCCCTGCTGACTTAAAATCATCTAGGTCACAGGTGGGGAAAATACGGCCTGTAGGCCAGATCTGGGCTGCCAAAGGGTTTTATCTGGCTTGCGGTGGATCCCTTGCCCCATCCTGGCCCAGGGACAGGGGGTGGGCTGGGCCATGGTGCATGTAGCTGGTCCCACTGTTCTGGGTGCTCAGCAAGACTGGGGTATCACGGCAACCAGACTCTGCTTCCTAAAAGCTCTGGTGACAGTAGTTCCTCCTGGCTACTGATGCTAGTTTGCTGCTGCTGCTGACCCCAGCTCCACTGCCCAGGCACCATGGCCTGTCCACCCTGCAGCCACTGCTGGGGTCTCAGGATGGAGTGGGTGGGTGGGATTTTCATGGAGACCAGCCCAGGACCCATGCAGGCAGGGCTTGCTTGGCTGGGCAGATGGGATGGGGTTGCACACAGGTGGGGAGTGGCATCTGAGATGTGGCCGAGGCTGGGGCTGGGGCTGGGGCTAGGGCTGGGGCCAGGACCTTGGGGTAGTGACAGCATGGATCTGGGGCCTGGGGCAGAGCTGTGATCTTCTGCCTGCCCATCTCTGTGACAGGTGGCAGTTTCATGGCAGGGGTGTACCTGGAGTGGACTGTGGCTCTGTCCTGGGCTCTGGCTCCATGCTGTCACTGCTTCAAGATCCTGGCCATGGTCCCACCTGTCCCACTCCCAGATGCTGCTCCCTGCTCACTAGTGGGCTTACCCCATCTGCCCAGCTGAGCGTGTCCTGCCTGCACGGGTCCCAGGTTGGTCTCCATAGAGACCCTGGGGCCAGGAGTGGGCTCATCAGGTGGGCAGTGGGTAGGGAGTGCTGACATGGCCCACAACAGCTCACCAAAATTCCCTAAGTGGCCCTCTAACCCAAATAATTGTCCACCTCGATCTACAATCTACAAGTAATCCTTAACCTTTCCTCCACTCAGAGATGACCCGATCAGGGTCTGTGGCAAATCAGGCTGTGTGGGGCCCCACCCCCAGATGCAAGGAAGACAGTGGTGGATTCAGCAGCAGGGGGGAGGGGGGTGATGAGCGGCCAGACATGTGGTGGATTCAGCAGCAGGGGGGAGGGGGGGGATGAGCGGCCAGATTTGAAGCTGGCAGCAGCACAAAGTCAACACGCTGCTCCCCCCAGCTGTGCAGGGCCTCCCCAAAGTGCGGGGCCCAGGGTGCTTGCCCCGATTCACCCCTCCCCCCAGGAATGGCTCTGCCTCCACTACTCTAGGCTAATTGTCTTTTGTGCTATCTTTGCTGCCAACTGCACTTGTCATCTAATAGTTGTCCCTGTTTGTAAAGGCTGAAGTAAAAATAGCATTACATGCTACAGCCTTCTCTGCATCATCCATAACTAGATCACCTTCTGCATTCCGTAAGGGACCCATAGTTTCTTTGGTCTTCCTCTTAGTTTTCTGATATACATGTAGAATCCCTTTTCATCGCTTTTTATGTCCCTTGCCACTTGTATCTCAAATTATGCCTTGGCCTTTCTAAATTTATCTCCACATGCCCATATGATACTCTTATGTGCTTCCCTAGTACTATGACCACGTTGGTTTCCTATTCAATCACACTCTTCTGTTGCAACAGGATAGCTTGCTCCTACAGCCTTAAAAGGGCCTCCTTAAAATACAACCATCTTTCCTGCAGGGCTTCCTTTCCCCCTGAGATTTGCCTCCCAAGGGATCATGCTTATAAGTTTTTTGAGCACTACACATCACTGTTGCCTTCTACTCATATGACAACATGTAGTACACCTTTGGAAAAATGCTTAGGAAGTACCACAACCCAGTGACAGAAGTGAAGGTTATTGATATCTCAAGAAGATGAGCATGGTACCAATAGTGCTGTCCATGAGTTATGCTAAAGTAAATTGTGAAGACATTAAGGATTCTGGAAACAGACTGAAAAGTATCACTAATTCAGAAAGTTGTACTCTTGTGTACAGAGGATTGCCAAAAGATTCTCTCCTTCTTTCATCCAGCAGGCACAGCCTGCCTACTTACATCTTTACCATGTGCCATTAACCTAGATGATAATTATTATATAGTGTTATGAGCAGGATAAGCAAGGACGTGTTTTATTTTCAAGTTGACTTAAATTAACTTCCCAATTTCTTAAAATAAAATAATGTGAGGCTGGTAGGGTGTGGTGCTCTGGGGTAGAGGGGTAGAGGGCAGGGAAAGGCTTTTATTTTTTCCCCCAGTCAGTAGTTTGTATTTTGAGCACTTTCAAAAGCATTATACATTTTTATTAACTCTCTAGTTTTCTGAATTAGTTCACTTTGCTTCAAAAGTACAAATGTAAGAGAATATGATATTTCTGTTGCTGTTGTATAAAGACTTGCTTTGGTCTACTCTTTAATTAAAATTATTTTCAGAAAATTGAATGTAATGTATTATTTTTGCATTTTTTTTTGTTTTAACTCTTCAGGGTTATGCATGAGTCTGAAATAAAATACAGTGTGTATATGAAACATACACTTTTAAAAGCAAAGAGATACATAAATATTTGTTATGATAATCTACCGAATTACTTTTATTATTTGACCCATATGCCTGTATGAATACCAACATCTATAATCCAATCATATATTCCAGTATTACAAAATGCAGCCTTAGAACTAAACACATTTTCCTCCTCGTGTCAAAGGTGAATCGTTTCCTTATGTCTGAGTTATCAGGATATGAAGGAAGATTACTTTCACAGACAAACAAAAGACAGCTGCCCTTGATAATGTTAGATTTATTCTTAATATTCATTTCAAAGGATTCGTTGCTGGCCAAATTTTCATAACAAAACAGGAATCTTTAAAACTATGTATAAATAAGAGTTCTCAAAAAAGAAGAGAGTCATTTTACTTTTAAAAGTCTGATACAAAAAGAGAAAAAATGTACTTAAAAACTTATGCTTCAATTTTTAGATTAACAAGAAAATCATTGTATGCTGCATCTAATAACAACTCGACATATCTTCTTATTAGACATGTTCAAGATATATATATTAATATTTCATGTTTCAAATTCTATAAAGCTTAGACATGTTTTAAATAATTTAAAATCAGCCTATTCTTTATCTAGTTTAAATGATTATAAAGTAAAAGATATTTTGCTACCTGTTAATGTTACCTATCTAATTAATATTAGATGCACAATATGGTTCTTGGAGATTTCACCTGTATTATCACAATACTCCTTGTTTTTCTCATTCCAGAAGAAATTCAGATAGTTTACAGATTGAGATCTTGGCAGGTGTAATATGGCAGATTAAGGAAGTGAAATTCACCATCCATGGACATGTTGTATACTGGTAGTATCCATGTACTTTTGCATGAACTCAAATGGAGCCGGTGGTTCATACCTTAAGGCCTTAAGGAGATTTGGCTAAGATCACACAGAAGTCTATGGAAGATTAAAAATAAAATTTCCTGACTTGCATGGAACACATTTCAAATTTTAACAGTTTGTGTTTTTTTCCACAATGATATTTGAGCAGCTTATACATCTGGGAAGGGTTCTTGTGTCTCCATACTGTACTTTGTTGGAATTATCTTAAACTACCTCACAATGGCTCATTTATTTTATAATCTTGGCCCTGACAATGGGATGCTTCGGAAGACATGTAATGGATAATTATACCATAATATGCTTATAAAGAAATATCCTTGCTAGCCACATGTACTTAATCATCGGTTTATATATGGAAGAATGAGTGTTGATAAGCCTTCTAAATCTGTATCCTGACTGTGGATATTCTTATTAGCTAATCCTTTTTGAATCTTGTTCTAATCCTTTTAGAATCCTGCCATCATCTCTGTGTGGAATAGTACTTTATGGTCATGACAGTGCTAACAGTGCTGCTAACTATCTTCCTTCAGTGCTCACATATGAATCCCATTTCATGGCACTGAAATGCTGAAATGTATGTTACCAATCTGTTCCAGCACCTTTCCTTCTGAGTCTGATATTTAGTATTTGAAAGAAGTGGTTGTTGGTTAGGTATCTTCTATGATAAAGACACTTCTATTTTCTGCTATGTTGTTACCTCTCTGATTGTGCTTTATACTCTTCGAGGCTCTAATGGATCCACCAACTGCCTTAAAAGCAGTCATATATTCCTTATATACTTAATGAGTTTCCTATTGTTCATTTTTCTAATTTCCTGTATCAACATAGTACTTCAAAACTATTTAGTTCTCGACACATTTAACTGCTATATAAACATTCACTAATTCTCACAGAATCTCTGAGAATTAGATATGTAAGTATTATCCTTACTTTGTATATTAGGGATAGTGATGGAGTAACTTGCCTGAGGTTAAGGCTATGTACAGGTTACATTTCTGTCTGGAGAACTGCTATTCTCCAAACAAATTGAATGCTTATATGCTTGCCATTTCTATCTCAGAGGAAATATGACCCTTTCAGAAGAAAAAATAGTTCCAGGTGTAAACCTGGAAGATCTCCCTTGTACAAGAGTTTCTTTTGCAAGTGTTAATACCTGTATACTCCCCCCCGGTCTGGTCTGGTCTGGGATTGAGGAAGTGGGGCAATGCTCCCTGCATTTCTCCAAATCAGGTACTGCCTGTTTGGGGAAATGGGTGAGATGCATTGCCTCGCTGCTACAATCCCCTTGCAAACTGACCCACAAGTGACTGAAGCAGCGAGACAAACCTTCCTACCAACTTCCCTACTGGGGTCCTTGGTCTGAGAAGCAGGTGGGGATTTTGTCATGATGCTCAGTTTGCTCCACTCTGGGTACCTGGGAGGAGTAGCCGCTCCTTGCCCCCCTGAAGTCCTCCCCAGACTGGGGTCTCTGCTCTGGGGAGCAGTCAGACGGGTTGTCCACTGCTTCCAGAGGAGCAGCTGCTGCTTCCCCCCTCACTCCCCAGGCTGGAGTCCCAGTCTGGTGAAGGTACAGATATCAGGGGAGAGGGGGTGGCTGCAGGCTGAACACCTGTATGGCTCTCTCTCCCAGAAATATTTCTTTTGGTTAAAACTTCTCAGAAGTTTCCACCTGTAGAAATGAATGCCTGTTCTTTGCCCAAGTCAGTGACATTGTACAATTATGCACTAGGACCTCCTGCCTTCCAATCTAGTGCTCATATTTTTACCTTGCTATTTTGACCAAATTAATTTGTGACAGAACCTGGAATTAACCCTATATCTTTTAAATCAGAATCATAACCACAAGACTATCTTTTTAAGCTATTCTCTCTCACCGTTTTTGTCCTTAAGCCTCTATCGATAGCTAGAAGTTTATATTTTTTTATTTTGACCATGGGTATGTCTACAGCACAAAGAGTCTACCCTGCTTTAGATGCAATGCCACTTTCTTGACTTCAGGCAAGATGTATCCTAAGTGTACATATCAGTTCATTTAATCATTTTATCTGGAGCCCACTAGGATTGGACCTATCTTATTCAGTTCACATCACTAATTTCCACCTACTTTTAGATGGAAAAGGTCATTTCCCTGAAACTAAGATTCTCTTGTTTCAGGGTTTGCCAAACTTACTGTTTGGTTTTGGTGAACCAGAAAGCCTGTATGATGGGATATGAACCTATTCATTGTCACACACTGACAGGTTTCATGGAAGATTCAAACTTGGGAAAAATTTTAATTTAATTTAATGCTTTTCAAGCATCAGAACAACTCTCAGAATGTCCCTGAAGGTGCAAAAAGAATGGGAAGAGAGGGGAAAATGGCCACATGCAGCTTCTTCTTCCTCTCATATGCTATTTGAAAGGATTGCCCCACTGTGGAGATGCCAGCATGGCTCTGCCAACAGCAGGAAAGGGTTGGAGGGCAAAGGATCAGGTCACTATTTTGACTACAGCCATCCCTGCATCATCTCCATATCCCATTCCTTTCAGCAATATCTTTGAGGGTGCGTTTCATTTCGGTTTGTTTTCCCACTTAGCAACACATTGCACTGTTTCTTCATGCTAATTTTGGAAAATAAACTCATAATCTACCCAATATTTTCTCCTCATGTCTGACCTTTTATAGATATTCCCTAACAGATCTAACTGCCAGAGCATTTATCTTTCTATGCATCATATTTTGCCTTTCTAATTTCATCTCATTACTTGTAGTTATCACCTCTTATGTTTATAGCATGTACAGCTCCTTTTATTATAGTAAATACTTCCTTTCACTCTGCAATGCTTATATGCATCAAATATTTGTTTCCTGCTTTCAAGTTCCTTCTTTATTCACCACTTAGTTATTTTGCACATTCAGCTATTTGAGCCAAATTCTTAGTCTGGCTAGTTGAAATTAATGAGATAGTTTAGGACAGTGCTTCCCAACCTTTTCCTCAGCATGACACCATGTATTACACCATTTTCTAAGCATGACCCCATTTTATCAGCATGGCTCCTCACTCCAAGGCCACAGCCCCCCACCCTCCCTAGGTGCCCCTCACTCCTGACCCACATCCCCTGGCCCTTCTGGTGCCCCTCACTCCCAACCCAGAGCCTCCCAACCCTCCCAGGTGCCCCTGGGCTAGGGCCCACAGCCCCCTGCCTCCCCCGCCAGCAGTGCCCAAGCCCATGCAGAGCAGTGGCTGCTGTGGCTGGAGTGGCACACAAAGCCTGCCCTCCCCCCACCCCGCTGCCTGTTGCACCCTCCCTCCATGGGTGGCACAGCCAGAGTGGAGTCCATGCTGTGGGGAGCATGGATGTAGGGCTGCTCCCCCTTCTGTTCTTCTCCCAGGGACCTCCACAGCTGGTGGTACCCAGTGTGGAAAGTTGGGGAGGCTTGGTGCTGCCACCAGGAGCCCCACACTGGCCATGCTGCCATGGTGAGGTGCCCCCTGACTGCCCAGCGGCAGCGGTGTGGAGTTGTGTCCCCTGCTGCTGCTGGGCAGGCAGAGGGTGCCTTGCCATGATGGGCCAGACAGCATGGTGTTCCCAGCAGTGGCACTGAGTCTCCCTGTCTTTCTCTATCCAGCCCTCTGCTGCCACCTGGATGAGATACCCATAACTCCATCCTGCTTCCCCAGCTGGACCCTGCATTCCTGCCCTGACTCCCAGCCCCATGCACTGACCTGGCTGGACAGCGCCCTCAGTCCCAGCCCTGCCCCACTCCCTCCCTTCCTCACCATGGGGGCCTCCTACTGCCCTCCCCCATAGTCTTACCTGGAGGGAGCTGTGGGATTTTCTCTCCACACTGCCTGGCCTCCACATGCATGTGTGCACATGCACACGCACATGGTGCTCCCTGCCTGATTGCCCTCTTCCACTCCCCGCAACTCCAAGCAGCCCCGTGCAGACTGGAATTCTGCCAGCCTGCAAAGGGAACCCACCATTTCCTGCTTTTTTCTCCTGTAAAGGAGAAAATCTACATTTTTCTGCAGTGAACAGAAAACCCAGATCCCTGTATAATCAGTCAACATTGCTGAGTGTCTTTGTGACCCCATTTTTTATTGTTGCAACCCCACATTGTGTCATGACACCAAGGTTGAGAACTACTGACTTATGAGTTAAGACATTCCTCATCATGAGGAGCGATGTCAGAATCTGGTCCTTGCAATCTTCCTTTGTACATTATAGTTTTGTGGTCCAATTCACATATTTGCAAACTGGATTGCTACAATACATAATGTCAATTAACATTCTTCTCTTGGGTGGAACAGTAGACCAATTAAGCAGTAATAAAACTATATGAAGCTTTGTGTAGATATTTTGTTCTTCTCTACTATATTTGCTAAAAAGAATGGTTGTTTTTTAGTTTATATTGCTTTTGTCACCTGGTTATATGTTTACTTATCTTACCAATAACACTTCCATGATGAGACAAACATGACTGATTAGAATTAGACCAGAATATAAAAATTTATTTTGTTTGGAAAATTATTCTTGATAATTTTCATTAGGCTGCAGTTACATCATCGTTATTTTGAATGCAACTGAGAATAAATTCCAGAAATAATATTTTGGAAAATAAATAGAAGGAGGGTTGGGTTTTAAAAATATATTTCATGGTCATGGTTTACTGTACTGAACCTTCTAGCATTATACTTTCTGTTCTAAATTTTATAGTTGACTCTCCAGAAGGCAAAATGAAAACTATTTCAAGCAAAGGATGCTGCAATCCAATAAAAACTTTCATAAAATTCCTTTAATTACAATGACTTCAAAATCTATTTTTGTTATATAAAATGGTATTTGATTTTCTGAAAAAAAATCAGAACTGAAATGATGCAGCTAGATTATGATTTTGTGTGTGTTGATGAAAATGTCTGGATCACTGATCTCAGTGAGAGATTTTTAGTATTTCATACACTTGGTCAGTAATAAAAAAACAATGTTTCCTACCTACTATTTCGAGTTTCCATTTATTTTTAAATGGAACTCTCAATATCTGTTTCTATATGCATATAAAAATGTCTGATTTAGGTTAAAACTGGTCCCTGGTAATAGCAGAAATATGGGGATGGGAGTTATATAAAGTGGACTGTCAAATGGTAATTGTATATACCCATTCATTTAGTGATGACTTACAGTGGGAGACAGATCATGATACAATGGGTAATGCTTGAAGGCAAGCTCCCTATTTTCTGTGGACATTTTGAATAATGGCAACCTGATTGAAAACACCACTGGTCAGAAGTGGTGGCAGATGTGGTAATCAACTGATGATTACTCAATTTATCTTTGGTTATTTTGGCACTGTTCTATAACCTCCACTCATTTTTCCTAAAGTATAAGGAAGGCTAAGTTGCTGTCCTTAAAAATGCCCTGTCAAACTCTGAGCAAAACAAATAGCCCAAGACTATTTCACATATTTTTAAGTAGCAGGTTGGGGAATGATGACTGTCATCATGTGTCTTTTTTTTTTAAATGATGTCTTCATCTTATTTATACAGTTCACTGAAGCAGCAACCTTTCATGATAAAGGTATGTCACAGTCCCTTTCTTTACAAGGGGTAACAGTGCCATAACTTAGCTAATACATCCCATAAATATGTAGATAGACATATTATGAGCAAAAGGTAAAACTTCACTGTTTCTATATTGTATTTTTACAGAACAGGGATATGAAATAAAAAGGAAACTTAAAGAACCTAAACCTATGGCTGTGTCCACAGAGGCATCATGGCTAGGGACCTACTGTGACAGGGGCAAGCTTTCATGCCCAGTGCAAGCACCAGCCTGCCCCCTGTCTATGGGTCAGCCACCTGCCTCACTCTTCTGCCACACCTTGATTTAATTATATTGATGTAATAATTAGGCGGGAGGCTGCTCATTATACACCCTGATATTGTGGGGGCTACCCGCTGCTCCATTCCACCCCTACACCATGGCCCAAGCTTCGCAGATGGCATCTCAGGCAGCCAACTCAACCATCCCCTTCGCCCATTAGCTGTGGCCCCTTCCCTGGGACCTTCAGCTTCCCTTTAAGCCCTAGCCCCATCTCTCACCAGTCAGGACCCCGAGCTTCTTTGCTCTATATGGGTATCCCTCACATTGGGCCCCTGGCCCTTTTGACCCCTGTATGGGTCCTGGCACCGGCACTGACCAGTTGGGCCTGTCGGTTAGGTCTAAGCTGCTTGCCTGCACTCAGGGATCGAGGTCCCCCATTCCCGGCTCAGGTGCTTCACAAAGCATGCCTGGCTCCACGGTATCACTAACCTCACCAGGCTTAGGCACATCAAAAAGCTTGCCTGGCCTCCCCTGGATTAGATGGATCTTATAACCCACCTGAAGGTGAGGGCTGGGGTTAAGATGCCCCTACCTGGGTGGTAACTGGCCTGGCATTTTCCTGGGATTCCTGCATCACCAGGAACCCCACCAGAGCACCCACTTCCAGCAGGGTGAATTTTTAGGTCATGCCCAAGACCAGAGCTGCCTGCTCTTACCTGCAAAATGTGCCCATGCAGCCACATTTTCTTTTTAGTAAGTTTTTTTTTTTCTGCAGATTTTTTGGACATTGCCTGAATTCATGATTTCTACTAAATCCATGAAATCATGAACTGAGTATGTCCCTAATCATGGCCATCTCTGGCTAGCTATAACCCGTGACTGTATTAGAGGTCATGAACATTTCTCTAACTCTCAGTTACTTGACTGTTATGTAGGAGCATTTCTATCACTCCACCTAGGCTTGCAAGTATTCCCATTGTAGGAGTAGGGAAATGTCTGTCTCTCTCTCATTCTATACAATTGTTACATAACTCAGAGTTAGTTTCAAGCTGCTTTCTGGTCATCCACAAATTGAAGTAGAATTCTGCCTTAAATTCTTAAATACAAAAAAGAATGTCCATTAGTAGCTTTAAATTTGGGGTTGTGCCTGATCTATATAAAATACTAGAGGGCAAAATGATGATGTCCCTTGTCCATTCACTAGAGGAGGAATATATCAGGAAAGCAGGAAGCAGGTTAAAGGTTAATTTTAAGAGCACTCTTCCTGCAAAAAGTAAAATATAAAGAAAATACTGGGCAGAGTAAAATAGTTAGCTATGTTAGTCTGCAGTCAGGCAGAAAGAAAGGTAGAAATGTGCTTTATAGGGTAACTAAACCAGATATGCATAAGCTTTCATGAGCATGGGCTCCTGAAAGCTTATGCATGTCTGATTTAGTTAGTCTATAAAGCTCATTTCTACCCTGTATTCTGCCAGAGTAAAATATAAATGCAAAGAATGTTACCAATGAGACAGGAAATTTCTAATCCAAGAAATGTACCTGAATACAGTCAATCACTTGTGTGTGTTCAACATTTCCACAGGTGCATTTCTATCTCTAGTGTATATATAATACATTCCTCTTAACTAGAAAAATATATTTCTTAACAATGAAACCAACCTGGGGCAAAATATTCATCTTGCTAACTTAGCAAACACTGAATCCAAAAGGTACTTTTGAGCTTTGCAAAACCTCAGGCTCCAAGAAGTTCTCTTCACTGGATTATACGTTCTCTGTATCTATAAAAAAGGTATTACTGATTTCAGTGGCAGCTATTAAACTGGGAGGAAGAAAGAGATATAGAACTGAAGCAGCTCTTTTTAAGGCAGAGTTAGGGTAGCTTTGTAGTTGAGTAAGATTTGAAATGACTCATGAATATACATACTGTTGGAGGCATAGCCAGGCAGCTCTATGCAATGCCTGGGGCAGTGCCAGTTACTGCAGGGCAGATTGCAATGGTGCAATAAGCTGCTACTGCAGTTGTGGCTATTTCTGCACCCTGTCCATGGAGGTGGCACCAGGGGGTGTTACTCCAGTAGTTTCCCCCCTAGTTACACTACTGCATACTGTATTTTTCACATGCAATAGAATAATGAAAGCTAGATAGAAATGTAGGCATACATTCCACATGACTTAACAGTAAAGAAATAAATACTCTGCAGAGAATATTGCAACACATGAAAACAAAATGTTTGTGATCTACAAACAATTGTAGATATTTTGCTGGATGCCACTAGGTTGTCAAGTCTGTTAAAATAATATACATATTTGAATTGTAATTCATATACTTCTCTCTGTTGTCTGTTACTCTGTTGTCTACAAATGTCATTTGAATAAATTCCTTTTGTTTAAAAAGCTCAGTTACATGGGTTAGCCCTGAAAGGCTTGTCATAAACAGAATAATGGTGCTGGATTTGACTAGGTTAATCCTTTGAGAGGATCCTCTCATAAAGTCACCCTGGTTACTGAAACCCCTGGTCTGGAAGAGAATGCCATTGCTGTTAGGTCAGTCTAGGCAAAATGTAGGGCCATGCTATGCTACCTTAAGGTTCAGTTAGAAATCCTGCTTTTGTGGGTGACCTAAAGGAGGAGCATTTGGTATTATCCATGTTAAGACAAATAGAAGGATCCCACTTTTCCCCTCAGCCCAGTAGAAGTATAACATGCATATGGCAAAAGTTGCTCCCTTGACTACAGAACTGAAAAACAATTCACTACTGCTCTTTTGAGACCGTGAAAGAGGTGCTGCTGCTGCTTTTTCTATGTATGGAGCAAAACGGAGGTATTGGGTCGAGTTTTGTGTTAAATCTCCTTGTTAGCCTGTTCTTAAAGACCGACAGGGAGATTTTAAAAAGAATAGGAAATTGGGGATAACCTCATGGTCAGGTTCTATTTAGATAAACAAGAAAAAAACACTGCTCCTCTTTTTGTACTCAGGCTTGGTTTTCACAAATATTAAATAGTTACTCCTGTGACTGAAGTCAATGAGAATTGAAGGTACAGTACTTTGAAAATCAGATTACCCTTGTCTACTATTATGAGTAATATGATTGCAGTCATCCAGGATAAAATGTAAATGCACTTGACTGGTCACCATTTCTGTGGATTGAATATTCATTGTTATTGGTATTTCTTAAAATTGGGATGTTTAAAGACCGATTAAAGATTTAGGATCACAAATCCTGTTGTCAATATGATTTAATTTGCACTTCTAAATCATATTAAGTGCTTCCAGGAAATCCATTTTATAGCCTTCCAATGACTTCTTGGTAACAAAATATTTTCCCTAGCGACAAAATATGAGGCTGATCCTCATCTTTAACATCACATTTCATTTGATGCAGGTTCATGACTTTAAAGGGTTATTTCTGATTTATGTTAATGAAAAAGATAGAATAATCAGGCTTGAAATCTTTTTTTATTCAAACACATTCTTTGATGTAATACAATATTACATAAAACAGACACCTCAAGAAATGAAGAAAGGACAGGAGAAATGACTTCCTGTTTCTGCTCAAGTAACCTGTACTTTTAGATCTGTTTGTGTAAAGGGCACAATTACTTTCAGCATCAGTAGCTGCATCTACACGAGACGCTGCCTGCACAGTCAGTGCTTGTATAAACAAGTACTAATGACTGCAGAGTAACCCAAGTTACTGCACAGTAATGTTGATGAATAGCTTTTTTGTGATGCTGACTGCAGAGCAGCCTGAGACTATTACGCAGTGGCATCATGTCACAGTTGCTGTAGTGCAATGCTACTGTGCAGTAGTCTCAGGCTACTGTGCAGTCAGCATCTCATGTAGACACAGGCACTAAGAAGCAAAAACCACTTCAGAAAAATTAACTGAGGAAACTCTCTTCCTATTGTCACATGCATTATGCAAATCTAAATTTTGCTTCAAAACGCGTGTTGATTTCTTGAGTGAAATCCTGGACTTGTTGAATTTAATAGCAGACCATTCCTTCGCTTCAGTATGGCCAGAGTATTAACATTTTATCTTTCCCTTGCTTTTTCTCTTTGCCTTCTTTGGCCAAAATATACTTTGTACATGAAAGCTGTGGACAGGCACCCTAATTATCCACCCAACGCATACTATTTATAGCTCCATGATAATTTAGGGACTGTTTTAACATCTGCCAGCTGAGGTGTGTCCCAGCTCTAGTCATATCCCTTTTTCATCCTTTTCATTCCCAAAGAGGCCCTTTATTCCACAAGCTAATGGAGGACCTGATTCCACTAGCCCTCTGTTTTTTTGTTAATACTCGGATGCAGGAAAATACCCACCATGGGGAAATATATCAGCTATCCTATCACTTTAATCCTGCAACACAAAAGGAATAGGTTTTGGTCTGAGAGTCTGGTGTTAGGCTATGACTGCCTTGAGTGGAAGGGCTGCTTATATTCAAGGTGAGGATTCAATAGCTCAGCCACAGAGTCATGTAGTCTTTTAATGGAAAAAATTCTTCTATATGATCCCTCCTAGAACCGTCACCTTCCTTCAAGTTAAATGATTTTACAAGTAGGTTTGTAGGCAGCTTCCAAGAACAGATGGATCAGAGCCATTATATCTGGACCAAACAAAACAAACCTTCAAGAAATTTGGATCTTGATTTGAACTTCATAGCTTAGGTCTATCTTTAGGGTTTGAGTCTGTGATCATGCCATTTGTTTGACTCCAGTGACGATCATGACTTTTTTCCTGGCTTGAACCAGCGTGAGTTCAGAATTAGACACTAGAGACCTAAAGTCAATCCAATATACTACTGAGCCTTATGCACTTAATGTAAATGTTCACTAACTTTTCTGCATATTCAAATTTACAAGTAAAATGGTCCTTCTTTGTCTGTCAGGGGTCTGTTTCTTTCCCTTGTCATTTTTACTCTCTCACTATGATCCTAGTTGTTACAGTTTTGTGAGGATGTAATAATGGGAATAACATTCAGAGAAATCTTAATAAAATACTGTTAAAGCATGCAATAATTCCTATTTGATGCAGACTTATGGAAATGGAACAGTATATGGGTAACTTAAATTTCAGGTTATATTCTAAGTATGGACATTAAAAATAAAATCTGTTAAAACTGAAAGGATATTTTGGGTCAGGGATTTTGTATCCATAAGATGTTAGTTTTGAATTATCCACAGGCAGTTTGATTCACTGAATAATTCACTAGCTGCACTGTACAACTGCATTAAAAAATCAGCAGCTCCTTGTACTATTACGCTGGCAAGCTTCTAACAGATAAATTCCAGTGCTTGAGGACATCATGTGAGTATTTGTTCTCTCTCCAAATGCAAAGCTTTATGCATTCTTGTTTAACCAAGTGCATTTACTAGACTCTTACTCTAATTTGCACTGTACCACATATCTCTAAATTAGCTCTTTAATGCTAAATAATTGAGACCAATTTTTTTTAATTTATTGTTTTTGAGTGATACTAGTATGAACATTACTACCTGCTCAGCATGATTAAATTCTGCAATCAATATGGTTATAATTATTTAAAAATGAATGCTCTTTTTTATAACTTGTGACGTATACATTTGCTTATGCTTAGCAGATACCCAGACTCCTTTAATATCATCCTCATAATAATCACCAGAATAATATTATAGAAAGTAAAAGTTCAGTAAATAAGTTTTAAGGTTCATATTGTCAGTGTCTAAACATATATCTGAAAATGATTATTTTTTGTTACAAGGGCCTCGATTCAGGGAAAAACAAATTAAGCTTTGCAATTTTCTCATGGATGTTCACTAGGCTTTACTGGTTCCATGGATATTAGAGAGCCAAAGTGTGCAAGAGAAACAAAATCTCCCTTTTTCTTCTTGTGGAACTGTGCAGTTGGGGTTCTTAGATTTGACTATGCTTCCTGAAAACATAGTGAAGTGAACAATTTCTTAGATTATTAAATATGTTTAGAGAATTTTGAGAAAGTGAACATCTGCAAAGTCTTTTTGAAAAGTTTGTATAAGTTTTGTTGCCCATTTGGATGGATAAAAACATTTAATTCACAATAAGTGTGTTAATCTGTTGCAAACATTTTCAACATGTTCCCTTTGAAATGTTGATGCATGACTCCCACTGATTTCAACTGGGTCATTCAGATGAATTTTTGTGCTTTATTCTGCCTTTGGGATAGATTGGAAAAGAGCTCAACACCCATTGGGTGTGTCTACACATGGCTGTACTGCACCTTAGTACTTCCAAAAGGAAGTACAAAATTATAGAGTAGTAACAGCCTGTACTGCACTGTGCTGGCTGCGCATGGTTATTTTTGGCCACTACGTCATTGTAGCAATGTGCTCCGTTGTTATAGTGCATTGCTATGGCAATGTAGCTGCAGTGTCATGGTTTTTGCCAACAGACACTACAGCACTGTAGCGTATTGCTATGAAGCCATAGCGTCTTGTGTATACACACCCATTAAGACACAAAGTCAGTGGCCTCGTGTTCAAAAGTGCCTAGCGCAGAAGAGACTGAAAGCTGCCTTGGCTGCAAATACAGGATCTGACTGATGCTGGTCTGAGCCCTTTTAAAAAACGTGCCCCAAATATGGGTGGTAAACACTTGAAAATTTGGCCTTTTATGGACTGTAGGGCTCTGGTACAAACTATGAAGTCCTACTTTCTGCTAATATTGGCTTTAAAACTAAATATTGCATTTGAACTGAAAATATTCAGCCACTCTTTGTCCTTTTGCTTTATTAAGAGGAATTCCAGTTTCTGCTTGTTTTAAGACAACATCGTACCCCCTGGTTCTAGAAGCAAGGTATGCAGTATCATGGAAGGCTTGTTTTAATAGCATGTGCCCAGCCATTACCTAACCCTATAAGCCTTTTATATTCACCTGAGATTCACCAGAATCTCAGGTGAGGATACCAACAAATTGAAGCATCAAGGGATAGGATGCTTTAACTTATTCTATTTCACCTGACTATCTGACTCCAGACCCACACTGTAAATGACTGTTGTGTGAGTTTACAGTAACTGAAAAAGACATGGTGGTACTTGAAACAAGACCTATAGGAGCATGAGGAACCAGACAATGGAGGCATGGGGCACATCCTGCATCATTCATGGTTTTAGGCTCCCAGCCAGTTTATGGAAGAGCAAACCTTACCTTGTGCCAAACAATAAAAAGAATAATTTGGGGGAAACTATGGGTAAGACTGCAAACCCTTTAGTACCCTGGATGAACTGTTTCTTTGGGTAACTGATTACTAAGTCAGGGGTTCCCAGTTTAGCTTTTGTAAATTGCAGCTCATGGATTCCCCAGTCTCCTGCAAGAGAAAAAAACCCCATACATATATATGAGTATAGGGCCCGAAGTGTATTCCATAAATACAATGCTGCTTTGGGTATACATGTTAACTCTTCTTTTCTCTTTCAGCCCAATCCAACTTCTATTCATGTCAGGGGAAATCTTGGTTGTAGTAAAGTAGAAGCCTGATCTAACACCCATTTTTCTTTTCTCCTGAAAAATAATTTTTTGAGGTCAGATCATGTCCCATCTCTCTTTCCTCCTCTTCTTTACCAGTTGAATCTCCTCAGGTGAAGAAGCTTAAAGCTCCTGAACTTTTGCAGGAGGCTTTCCACTGCCTTTAGCAAACATACTAATTCCACGAGTACCATTACATTAAAATGACTGCTCACAGATTCGATCTATGCTCTGTCATCTTTGTCTTTCGCTTTCACATCTGTTCCAGGCTAACTCTTTATCACTAACTGCTAGGCACCTGTAGGCAAGAAATGAAGGTTAAGTCTCCACAAGGGAACCTCTCAGGGTTTTTTCATTACAGAATTTGCTTATTTGGTGAACTGCTCGCTAAAGATCTGCTTCTAACTCATTGGTGAGTATCACTCATTGGAGTGGACTTGGTTATGAGTGGTAATGTCATGTTGAATTATGTCAGATGTGACACAACATGACCCTAGTAAACATGATAGATAGTGAAGAACAGAAAAGGACATTTCAAAAACCTTTTACAACAGAAAAAAAATTGTAATCCTATTTGAAAAACCAACCTTGAAAGGAGTCATTTTCAGGAAAAAGAGGTCAATAATTTTCTCTCTAGTATCACTTTAAATATACAGTCAGAGGAGTTTATTATAAAGAAGAGAGTATTTCCCCCCCTATCATGAGACTTCTGCAAGCACAAGCACTTGAATAAGTACATATCTCCAGCTGTGCTGTCTTCTTGAGAAAACCAACTTCTCGGAGTAAGCTTTGTTGCAAATCTGGGGAGTTTATGCTAGATATATAGCACACACTCCCTTTAGCTGAGACTTTTAGCTCAGAAATATATACAATATATATATTTCTGAGTTCCCTTCTTTTAAATTGATGTCTCCCAAGGGGGCCTTCTTAGCACTTATATAGTGTTTCTCATCTTTATTAGATCTTTTAAATATGTGTGATTATACTTTGCTGCATGAGGTGAGAGGGAATTGAATAGACAGCAGATCTGTCAATGGTTTTAAGGTTAGTTTTACAGACCTCAATTTTACACAATGAAACTTCATACACATTAACATTTGATACAGTTCCCATAATATGTGCTGCAGTGTCAGTCTGTTAGATGATATTTGCTTGGTATGGAATCAGTAGCTCTGAAAAAGGTATAGTAAGATGGCTTTTGCTATATAGTTGTTCCTCATAGTTCCTCAGAAAGAAAGGTGATCCATGGCATTGTAAGCATTTAATATTATATTAAATAATATAATAACATTGTTGTATGCACCATTATTATTATTCTACAGGTCCTTGAGGTAATTACTGTCTTGAATTAGGAGTTAAAGTTATTACTTTTCAGCTCTAGATTCTTTAACCCTGGGTCTATAACTCTTATAGGATGTATGCTAGGTAATAACAGTATTTCATATAAAAATAAAAATCTGATGCTGAGCAAAACAGACTGAACATGTTGTGGGGGGTTCTGCATAAATTCTGTAGAGACAACAAGGGCCTTCAATAGGAATGAATGAGAAGCAAGGGCATTTATAGGACTTAAACATGTTGAATGGTCAAGAATTTACCTCCTCTTACCTCTTAACCTCCTGCAAGAATTTTTAACATAATGGTGAAGCAATTCAGTGCTTGATTCATTTAATACTTTATTCATGTACAGCCCCCAACCCAGGAAGGCATCCCTATTCAAGAAGGGTGATTAAGCACAAGCTTAACTTTAACCACAAGCTCAAGTGCTTTCCTGAATCCTTAAATAATTACTGCAAAAACTGTATATAATGGAAATGAATTTCAGTGGAAGAACATCAAAGGCTTCAGGGGCTGGAGTGACTTGAATAGATTTCTGAAAGTCTGATAGTTTTCTGAATCTATACTAAACTTTTCTTGCCTCTGCCAACTATGACCTACAGTGGATGTCTCAAGGGCCAATGCAGAGCCTTCTTGAAGTGCCGGACTCTACAAGCATCAAGAAAAGCTAGCAGGTGTGGAAAATGAAGAATGGGAGTAATAAGACTAACAAGGCCACTACTAGAAGCCTGCAGAGTAGTTGGAAAGGATTAGTGCTTGTATACAAAATTAACCCTTTTGAGAACATAGAAAACCAGTGCAAAGCCAGTGGTTACTTCACTGGTTGCTTTATAATATTATTATAATAATAATAATAATAATAATAATAATAATAATAATAATGAAACATAGCAAATTACTGTGAGGAAGCCAAGAGAAAACTGACTCTCAGACCATCACAACATTAACATTTACTCAAAGGACATATCCCAAATGCACCAGAGTCAATGGAAAGTCTCCAGCATTTTCAGTAAGTTTTTGAATTGGTAAATATTATATATACAAGTAAAACTTTAGTCTAAAAAGTCGATAAATATACAGATAAATAATGTGCTTTTTGGCATTCTCCTTTCAACATCTGAATTTGACATGTCTTTGCAAAGCAGAGAGCTGCTGGGTCTAAAAAATATAATGCCCTCTAATGTTTTATAGTTTGAGGTGGGTACATTTTCCTCCCGGAAGGGAGGTCAAGCCACGCTAGAATCTCTGAATGACTTGATTGACGGTTGCAGTGAAACTAACATTGCCTGTGCTTGTTGTGGGGCTAAAAAACATGAGTTTGGGGAAGCAAAAGTGTATTTTCTGCTTTGGGTTTAAATATCCTCAAAGGAATTCTCACTATTTGAATCTGAAATAAATTGTCAAATTAGCACATGACTGACACTGCATGAAACATGTTCTGACACTTTGTAAAGTGCAGTACAACAGAGTCATTGAATTGAATTGCTAGTGCTAGGTGAGGCATGAAAAAGCTTGAACAATATTGTGAGAGTGTGAAGTTGCTAAAACTACAGCAGAACATGAAGGAATTGTTTCCATGGTCTTTTATGAGAGAGTAGGAATTCAACTGGCATAATGCTCTTGTGCTAACCATGAAATTGTGAAGCATTCATTTTCATATATATATTTCCAAGATCCATTTGACATGAAAAATGGATCTGTTTGGTAGCACTGTTGGTTTTTTTTTAATATAATATTTAGCTTGATACTTGGGATCCAATTCTGAATTGGATAGATTAGAACAGTGCTTCACAAGTTGTGGGGTATCTCCTTTTGGGGGAGCATGAACGGTTGGGGGGGGCAGCAATCAGCAGGGAGGGTAATTGGTAGTAATTGGTGATGAAGGAAAGCAATGACAGTGACAAGAATCAGCATAGGGGGGAAATGCCAGCAGCTGCAGAAATGGGGGAATTGGGGACCATTTTATTGTCCAACTGTTTGGGAAACACTGGGTTAGAGATTTTAAAAACAGTACTTTTATGTTAGTCTGTAGTACTAAGGGATCCAATGCACAAATCTGCTGTACAGATGGATGCAACTGGCTGTAGAGAATTTTGTGAAATTTATTTACATGAAAAATTTTCATGACCCAGTTCTCTCCACTCTCAGTTTTTATCTTCTAGGATTGAAGGGGTTTAACTACTACTTCCCTAGGTCAGAGTAATAAGAGATGACCAGGGTTAGGTTGATACCTAATAGTGCAGACCTTTTGAGGGTTTAATTTGGCCAAAAAAATGTGCACCCAAACTATGTTAGTGCAGCTCAGGAGATGCACTAACTTAAGTCAAGAAAATGTTAACCCAATGCAGAGAATTCCTTCCCATATTTGCAACATACTCTCTGGGCTAGGAAAGCCCAGTCACTTGACCCAGCCCCCAGGACTGTGCTATGCCCATCCCTCTGACTATGCTATTTTTGGCTTCTTAACCTTTCTCCCCTCCCCCCCTCCCAGAAAACCCCCTCATGGACACACCAACTTCCCCTGAAACAAATCCACAAGCCCCCTGAACCTGCCAACCCCACTGTAGCCCTGCCAGCCCCTCTGCTCTGCCGCAAGTTATCACATTGGGCTCTGCACTCCACTCCCAGAAGTGATGAATGGTTGTACACATTGCTTCCAGCAGCAGCGACTTGTTGTATGCAATGCTATCAGTCTAGGTTTAGGTGGCTTAAAGTTGGGGACTTTGACTTGGGTATGTCAGTGCTCCTGCTGGGACCAAAAGTGGAAGTTCCGGGTGTCATAACCCAAAGGTATGATTTTGTGTGTGCTTCGGCACTAGAATTATCCCCGCCAAATTGCAGCTTCGTTGCACGGTAGAGTTTTCTGCTGCAGAGGAGAACCCCGGTGCAAGGAAGAGTTCCCTGCCTATTTGCAGCTTCCTTTGCAGGGTGCATTGCTCAAGTTGCAAGGGAAATGCACGGTGCAAAGGAGTTCCCACCACCCGTATGCAAATTTGTGTCCCGCTATTGGCTAGTTCTAAATTATTCCCACGTGGCGGCTAACGATTGGCCTGTTAGCCGTATAAGAGGCTTGAGCGGTTTCCGCTCAAGCTGAAGAGGACTCCACATCCAACTCGTGGGGACTCTGGGTACACGGCAGGGTAATAGAAACCCTGTGTGAGATTCAGAGGAGTTTGGCGACCTGATCCATCGCCCACCTCTTCCTGTCTTTGAGCGATAATTCTTTATAAGACGTATCTACGAGGTTCCTATTTTGGTGGCGCGCTTGTCCAGAGCATCCAGAGCTCTGTTTCCGTGGAGCCTAGCAAACTCCACGTGACCGTTCGTGTTGTTTTTGTCTGTAACCGCAACTCAAGCAAGTTTTCCAGTCACGGCCTGCACATGGCAACGAGGATGGGATCAGGAGAGGGCTCGCTAGAACTGGAATTAGTTAAGAACTGTCCTTGGCGCAGTGGAAAACGCCAAGTAAAATGCTTTATGGAACTGGAGGCGCATATCGCTTACCACCAGGCGGGCGGAATGGGTGAGAGGTTTGTCAGCGGATGCCTTTCGCTGAAGGGAGAAGAGGGAGCCTCTGAGGACGGAGCCCCGAGAGAAAGAAGTATATTTGCTCCCCGCGGCGTTTGGGTGTGTTATGAATGACGAGCGGGTCCTGTTCAGGCCCTTCGATACTGTGTCCCTCGCCAGACCCAACCCGGCTGGCGAACCGAACCCAACTTTCACCCGGGAGCGTGCTCGTTGCCGGCGATATGCTCGGGAGAGTGAGGAACCGGAGCCAATCGGCTGGTTCTCCCCTTGCATGGTAATGCCTATATTAAGGGGTCGCGAGCTCCGCGAAGATCCGGAGACAGAGGAACGCACCGCGGATGAGAGGGTGGCCCTACGGTACAACAAGGGGGGAGAATTAAGTGCAACTTTAACTGATTTAATGAATAAAAATCTAAGTTTGAAAGCCCAGCTGCGTGTGGCCGTTCAAGCGGTCGGAGAAGCGGCTGAGAGAGGGGATCTTAGAACGTCAGCCCAAGATGGCGCTGAACAAGAGGGAGACTGCGTGGAGGAGCCGGAAAAGAGGGGTGGAGCTTCGGAGGAACCCGCGAAAGTTCGGTCGGCGACTCCGCCCATTGACGCAGCGTCGTCTCCAGCAACCTCGCCCAGCGCCGCAGCGCCGCCTCTGCCGACCATGCCCTCCTGCCGACAGAAGAGAGAGTCAAGCGGAGGAGTGCATCTGCCCCTCCTGTCTGTAACAACAGCAACAACCCCTACAATAACAACAACAACGACTCATAAAGAAATTGATCAGCCTATAGCATCAACCAGCCGAGTCATCAATCCGCAGAGTGCAGTTCGTGCTACCACCTATTACGCTCGCTCCAGAACCGAACTGCAGGATTTGTGTAGAGAATCCAGAAT
>NW_005842291.1:649984-651106 GCF_000455745.1 Alligator sinensis | reverse complement strand
TATTGTGCCTGGAACCCCAGAGCATGTGCACTGGGATTAACATCACTCCAGCGAATACGACCATGGCCTCACCGTCACCTGCGGAACCCTGGAACTGTTCCAATAACCATCCACAGCATAGACAGTTGTCTGGAGATATATGGACGGAAGAACATCGCCGTCCTCCGAATTATGCTCAACCCAATGGTTGACCATCCTGTGAGTAGTCTCCTTCGTCAGTTGCCAAGACTGCATATCCTGATGGAGCCAAGACTGTCCAGTGATCGGGAACATCAACGGCCAACTGAGGTTCAAAACACAAGACGTCGCGAATCCGAACGTTCAGTATTACCCCAGAGAACACAAGAGGAGCGATACATGTTTGGATTTCTCCTACAGCGTTCTGGACTTAATAAGCGACAGCTTCGGATTTTGGGGGATGCGGGACAATGGCAACTGGCCTATGAGTTAGGTTTTCATTACCTGGAGGAATTTGATGACGACTCCTCGACGATTTTGTCGAGTTGTTGAGTGTACAAAAAGGCTGTTTAGATTAGAATCATGTTTACACATCTGAATTATATGTTTAACAGTGATAGTAAGTTTGATTAACCACTTTATCGTGAGGATCCGTATAAGTTTTGTAAATATTAGTGAAATAACTGTTTTAAGAAAGTTCTTTTGCAGATCCAGAATGCAGAGTGCATGGTGGAGAAAGGCCCCAAGAAGGACAACATCACCGAGAGGAATAAGGGCCTGATACGCGACTCTGCCATGATGCCCACTGAAGCCCTGATCGTTCAGTTTTTTATTATGAACATAATTATGTGTATATTTGTGTGTGCCGGTTATTATTTAATTCGATCCCTTGAGGACGAATTGCTTATGTTAGTTGATTCTGTATTTGTTCATTTAGTTTCACGAACCGTTAACAGAGCTACTGATGACCCGAGTGATGGGCATGAAGTATAATTCTATTATGCCTTCAGCAAGGGGGGATGTCATAACCCAAAGGTATGATTTTGTGTGTGCTTCGGCACTAGAATTATCCCCGCCAAATTACAGCTTCATTGCACGGTAGAGTTTTCTGCTGCAGAGGAGAACCCCGGTGCAAGGAAGAGTTTCCCGCCTATTTGCAGCTTC
>NW_005842291.1:628921-649953 GCF_000455745.1 Alligator sinensis | reverse complement strand
GGTGGCTAACGATTGGCCTGTTAGCCGTATAAGAGGCTTGAGCGGTTTCCGCCCAAGCTGAAGAGGACTCCACATCCAACTCGTGGGGACTCTGGGTACACGGCAGGGTAATAGAAACCCTGTGTGAGATTCAGAGGAGTTTGGCGACCTGATCCATCACCCACCTCTTCCCGTCTTTGAGCGATAATTCTTTATAAGACGTATCTACGAAGTTCCTATTTTGGTGGCGCGCTTGTCCAGAGCATCCAGAGCGCTGTTTCTGTGGAGCCTAGCAAACTCCACGTGACCGTTCGTGTTGTTTTTGTCTGTAACCGCAACTCAAGCAAGTTTTCCAGCCTGCACCACAACCATCTCTGGTGTAAGTAAACAATCTTTAAATCTACCGCTACGAGTCTGTGCCTAATTCTAGCTTGACGCGCCCTCTCACCGACCCCGCGTGCCCGGGCTGCTGGCCACAGCCCGCGTGCAGCACAGAAAAGGGCCCGGCTCGTGCCGCGCCCACACACCGGGCTAGAAGATCTTGCCCCTCCTCTCAGGGTCAGACTGATCATCATATTTGAGGTCAGAAAGAAATTTTACCCCAAGGTCAGATTGGTATGGACTATAAGGGGTTTTGACTTCCTCTGTAGCAAGGGGCATGGCCCTCTACCAAGGATCTCCTGAGCATATATTGACAACATTTCATAGAAGCACGACATTAGCTGCCATGGCTCCCAAACTTTATCTGTGGCAGGTCATGCATGGCTAATGGTAGTCTTATGTAGGTTTTAGATTATGGATTTGTATAGGATGGTTTGGATAGGAGTGATCCTGCCTCAGGTAGGGGGTTGGACTAGATGACCTCTGGAGGTCCCTTCCAGCCTTACTTCTTTATGATGCAATAATAGGAGTTCAAGTTCCTTAAGGCTCTTGAAAAAGCCACAGTGGAAAACAAAGGTGCTGAGGTAAGGCCCCAAAGTAGCAAGGCTTCCCATAGTAGATATACTCTCTGTATTAAGGTTATTGGCAAGCTCTCCTTATGGATCCATGACACTGACAATAATTTAAGGGTAGCCCAAGAGTGTAAAAGGCACAGGCAGCAGAAGCAGGGGGGGGTGTCTAACAGGGCTTAGTCCCCACAAAGGCGGGGCAGCAGTAGGGCCTCAAGGCAGCCCAGTCAAGGGCTTCTGGAACCTGCAACAGCAGTGGGGAGGGAGTGAGGTTGGGGTTAGGTGAGGGACAGGAGCTGCACAGCCAGCGGGGTGTAGGACTGAGCCACAAGTGGCTCGTCTAGGGGACATGGCTTCTGCTCTTATATGCCCCCTGGGAGACATGGGGGGGGCATGTGCAACCGGATCTGTGCGGGGCAGGGCAGGCTGCTGCTGTGGGCTGGGGCAGGCAGTGGTGGTGCTGTGAGGGGCATATGGCAGGGGGTTGCAAGCACCCCAAAATTTACCATAGCCTGCCCACCCCACCTCCCGGTGCTGCCGCTGCTTGCCTTGAGTGCAGCCTGGTCGCCCCCTGGTGGTAACCACTTGGTGCCAGCCCCAGCCCACAGCAGCAGCCGGCTCTGCTGCACACAGATCTTGGGGCATACACCCCTCTATGCGCTCTCAGGATGTGTGCAGCGGCAGGAGCCACCACCCCCTTCTCATGTCCCCCAGACAGGCTGCGGCTTTGTCCTGCACCCTGCCCTGCCCTGGCTGTGCAGGGCCTGCCCCAGCAGCAGAAGCAGCAGCAGCAGCATTAGTGTTATTATAATCATTATTAATGACTATGGGCTGTGCGTGGCAGGCGTGGGGATCCTGGGGACTCTGTTCCCTCTGGCCTGTTGGCGCATCTGAGGCTGGCCCTGCTCTGGCCCCCGGCTCTGGGCCCCCTGGGCAGTGTGGGACTGGGGTCAGGGCCAGTGTGGGAGGCAGCCGGTGCCAGTGCAGGGCTGGGGGGCAGCAGATTTGTTGGTGTGGGGGGTGCTAGGCAGTGACCCTGGGCACAGGGGAAGGTGCAGCTGCATGGGCACAGTGGGCCCCAGGCACTTCCCAATCCCCATCGTGGGCCCAGCCTGGCTCATCTCAGCTCCCTCCTGGTCCCAGCCCCAGCCCCACTCCCTCCCTCCCCCTGCAGCGCTCTCCCCTCCCACCGCCTTTCCCCCACAGACTTTCCCACCTGGGCGGGTGTGTGCACACATGTGTGCACACACTCAGCCCTCCCCTTGCCCCCCCAATTTTTTTTCTCCCTCCACCTATGGTAAAAGGATAAATCAAGCTGGGAGGCATAGGGAAATAAAGCACAGACCTGTCATTGTTGTTTCCCTGATTTATAGTCTTTGAAGTCAGATCAGTTTATGGAGTTCCTGTTTCCTACACAGACATCAGATTCCTGACTTAGGCCCTAATTCTGCACTGAAATATAAGATACTTCATTGCAGTGCGACACAGTTCCTTGAGGACCTCATTGCACCATGGAGGCTTTCTCGCATTCAGTCTTCCAAATTAAAGGACTTTGAAAGAGGGTGCCTTTGTGCAAATATGGTCTCTTGTTGATGTAAAAAGAGGCTTTAGGCAAAATGAGTGGGGTAGTGAGCGAGTAAGTATAGAGGTAGTACAGAATAGGAGAGAGCCTCCTGAGTTCTTAGTGCTCTAAATGAAAGAAAGTCCATTCAATGAATACAAAATAGAAACCTTCCTTATTAAAGATAAAGCCTAGATAAACCGTGGACACAGTTTCACAGAGCAAAATCCCCAGTATAAATCAATGAGGTCGAAAAACAACTACAAACTATTCAGGATAGGGCTTGCCAAATTTTCAAAATTTCCCTGAAACCATAATAAAGACCAGATTTTTCAGCAGTTAGGCTCCAATTCAGACCCAGTCTAAGTGGCCACATTTTTGGGGGTCAGATATTTTGGAAATCTGGCCCCAAGTGAACAGGCCGAACATCTGACCTGGCTCCCTATTTACATCACACAGAATCTGCAAGTCGCTGTCTACCATGTGAGATACTGGGACGCACATATACTTCAAGTAGCTATTTGCATTTGCAAATGTGCAAATTCATTATAAGATTTTAAATGAAATTCTCCCATTGTAGGCAACAAATAATATGAGTTTTGTTTTAGATTGGGGTGAGCAGAATTCTAATAGTCAGATGGAGTACACCTTATTCCCACTGATAAGTAATTGCCAACACAAGCTGTTCCATTAAAAATCAATATCAATAATACTAAGTGCACAAAATAAGAATTAACTGCACATAATACTACTGAATTAATGAATACCCCTAAATTATGGGGACATATTCAACTCTTGAGTCTGCCACTTTCAGACAGAGTCTGTTAGGCAGGCTGTCATCTCTTCCATTTTTAAATCACCTCTCTTTTCTGTTGTTTATTTTTAACATGCACCAGATTACATCATTGCTATATAAATATTTAATTTAGGTGTCCTCCTTAATGTTGTAATCTTTCTGGTCCATTTGGTCCTGAATGTTTCATGTATGTACTCTAGATCCTCACACAGGTCCCTAGTGAATGAAGAAACAAAAACACATTGAAAATAGATGTCCTTTAAAGAACTAAAAAAGTGACTAACATAGAAAAAATCCGTATCTCCTTGAATTGCAGAAGGTGCCATTTTGAAACTTTAATGTGCTCATCCTGCATCTTCCCAAATATATTGTCCCACTTCAGTACAATTTTTAAAAAGTATATATTAGGAATTATAGTGATTAAATGTACATGATTTGCTACTTTTTTTCTTAAAACACAGACCTTAAACCCTATTCCTACCCATTAAACTCCTCTCTCTCTTTTTTTGGGGGGGGGAGAGGGGGTTAATTGCATTTTCCTATTTATAAAAATATTTTACTTTTTTTTTAAAAAGCAACACAAAGCAAACAGATGAAACTGATTACTAAATACTAAATGAGAGACACAGGGAACCTGACCATACAAATTGGATTAAACCTTGACTTGGATTCCATGACCACACAGGGACATAACAGTCCTCTTTTAAAGCTGTTGGGTTGCCAGAACCTTGGGTCCACATATGCAGGAACAAGCGTGACTATGCTATCATTCCTGGGACTGTGCAGACAGGGGGTAGGGGGCAGAATGGACAAAACTCTGACTTCTAGTCAGAGTAACCAAGCTAGTCCGAATGAAATTATTATTTACAATAGATAAAAGCTATCAGCAAGAATTACCACTCCCTGAAGCAAGTAAGAAACATGGGAAGTGTTTCCTTCCAAGCCAGAATACCTCCTGGATTAGTCCAGTTTACACAGGGCTGTTTCCTGAAAGCCAGGTCATGCTCAAAGGGCTGTCAACTGCGAGATAACAGATTCTGGCATATTCACTCACAATGGGCCAGACCCTCAGCTGAAGTCATTTGTTATAGCTCCATCAAAGTTAGATGACGGGTTACACTACCTGAGATTTTGGCCTAGTACACAATGGATGTATCTACACATGCTATTATGGTGACAGAATAAACTCTGGCGCAATTCATGCCAGAGTCAGCTGCTCCTGGGTTCAGCATTAACACGTGTGCTGGGGCAGAGGCAGTTTGAGCTGGGGTGGAGCAGCCCCAGCCTGGCAGCAGGCTTGGGGGTCAACCCCAGGGTCTGTGTGGCAGTGTTGGGTGGCAGAGGGGCTCAATGGGGCACTAGAATGCACTAGAGTGCTAACGTGTGGAGCCATACAGCAAGCAGCCCCTACACTTTAGCACCCTCATGCCCCAACCAGCCCATGTCACTGTCTACCCATGCATTTCATTGCACTTAATTTCTCGACCATAAGATCTCATTGTCCATGACAGTACTATCTTATGTCAGAGTTAGTTAATTTACTGTGTCCTAATACCAGCACATGTGTAGACAGTGATGCTTTACTGCAGAGCTAATTATTCAACTCCACAGTAAAGCATGCATGTGATGCACCCAGTGACATGTTCCATGAATAGTTTCATTAAAATTGAAGTAGAAAAGGCAACTGAATCTGCCACTGAGATAAACTGAAAAAACAGAGGATTTTTCTGCAATCTTATTCAGTTATAATAATCTCAGGCCCTGATTCTGTAAGTATCTCCATTTGGGTTAATCTCTGTCTTCCCATGATGTATAACTATAGGGAGCCTATCCCTATGTAGGATCAGAGCCATAAGTGTAGTCTACCAGAGCATATTTACTACACATTTCAGATATTAATGTGCTTTCTTAATTTCTAGGGAAACCTGTAATATATTAACAAGTGTACAGAATATATATTTTAGCATATTTATAGTTTAATTCAGCAGGCAACACCCTTAATATTTTAAAATATTAATTACATTTATGGCCTTCTCAGCCTTACATCTGTACTCTCTCTCCCTAGACAGTTTAGTTTAAATAAAACTGCCTTACCAGTCATCATTTTCTTGTCAGCCTTTCTTAGAGGGAAAATTAATTGAAATGCAAAATGGAAAAGCTAAAGTAAACAAGAGAACTATTCTGGGTCCCACAGGTTCTTCCACTTCAGCCAGAACTTCCTCTGGTGATAAGTAAGAGGCACTTACTGCTCATGTTGCCACTGGTGTCTTTGCCTATACAATTCTTCAAGAACAACAAATGATTCTCGCACACTGAGCATTCCAGAGAAAAAAAAGGAGACATATTCTCTCCTCTTCCTAAGTGCAGAGTGGAACAAGACTCTCTTCATATAAAAGCAGAAAGTCACAGAAAGCTTAGGCATGCTATTTGTAGAATGACTGACACTAATATTGAACGTGCACTCAGGAAGAAAGGTGCAGATAATGAATGAGCTACTCAGTATGAATTGGACTGAAGTGAGAGCAGAGCAGACCATACTGAGTATGCATGGTATTTGAAAGCAAGGAGGACAGAATGATGAAATCCAGCAGAAACTGGGGGAGGGTAAGATTGCTCAGGTCAATTTGACCCGCAGAGTAGTTCATACAGAGACAGAGTAGTTAATACAAAGACAGACTAGTAAAATTATACAGAACAGCTTTATACCTTGTCATCTTAAATTGCTTCTCTCTCTATCTGGTTATAGTAATCAGAGTATTGATTAATATCTTCTTCATATTAATATGAAGTGAATCATATTCATGTTGAATTATTCTTTCTCTAAACTGTGCAATACATTTATGTATGCTGTGCAGACAGCAAATTTTTGGGAATGTAAAGAAAAACACAGATTCACTTGTAGCACCCTCACAGTGTGTAGTAAGCCAACCAAAGCTGGTTACAGTATATATTCAGGGTTGAAAATGAGAACAGTCCTCTTTGTCATTTTCTCATCACAGTGCACAGAGGGACTTTCAAAAACAAATTTCCAGTGACTTTTCTTTTGGCCTTCAGACATTACCCAATACTACTTCTACTGGTTAGCTATTTTGTTATTAAGCCAACCTCAGCATTAGTCATATAAGGGCACATCTACACATGTGCACCCTTAATGGACATTAAAAATAGTGAAATTAGGCTATTTCCACCTAAATTTGAAACCTGCAAATGCAGGTTTCGAATTTAGGTGTGATTACTTCAAACATTTTAATGCACGTGTAGATGTGACCCAGCTTTAACCTTAGTGCTGGGTATGCCCAGCCATTAGGGGCACATGCTAGGGCTGCAGGAACTTGGCACTAACTTTAGTGCAAGTCTCTGCATGTGTAGACACCTGCCAAAAATCACTTAATGTGCATTAACTTAATGCGCATTACATTTAGTTGTGCTTAAATACACATGTAGACATGCCCTAAGATCAGCAACAAAATGGAATGAAACCTTCATACCCATCTGTAAAATGCACAGAAGTTTGCCAGGGCTATTGACACACATAGTCAATTAGAATGTGTATATCAGCAGCCCGGGTGATTTTTCCCTTTTCTCTCTGAAGTGAAAAAGGAAAAGATTACTGGAAAGGTAGAAAAACATCCTCAAAGGAGGTAACTAACTAAAGCAGGATGGCTCATTCATTTGAAGATTTAAGCCAGAAGAGTATCCTCCTGGGAAAGTGGGAAAGTCTATATTATGCTTAAATTTTTTTTTTAGCAGGACTGGGACTAGATCATCTTCTTATAGGATCAAGCCCATATTCCATAGAAATGGCAACTCAAGGAACACTATGAAGGTCTTTGGGAAAAGATTGCAGAAAGGCAGAAGGCATTGCTATCGAACTGAACAGGGCCATATAGTGGATTCATCACAAGGAAAGCTCTATCCCTAGGTCATCTGGGCTAAGTACAGACAGTTAAAAAGTCCGAGGCTGAATAGATTCAGTCTTCACAGGTTAGTCTAAGCTGTGTAGATTGAACCAATAAGCAACTGCACAGACATTCACTTTTGATCCTGGAAATGCAGCCACATGTGACCCCAGCCAGAAGCCAGGGGGCATTACAGTATGCCTCCCTGATCTACTGGAGCAAAGAGCTTGGGCCAAGGATAGCGCACCCACCATGCAAGAGGAGCTTTGGGGGGGAGGTGCAATGATCCTGGGATGCTGGTGGACTGTGAATTAACTAGAATCTGGAGGGGATCAGGGACAGTGTCGCAGGGCACTAAGGTGCCCTGCTCCTAGAAGAACAGAAACTGCCTGGGAGAGGGCCCAAAGAGAGAGACAGAAGCCCAGGTGCAGGTTACCAGGGCAACAAGCCAGAGGGCAAATTAGCCTGCACCTGCACATGGCAGCTAACCAGAAGCGGGAGGGCCCTGGGCCCATATAAACCCCAGGCTGGAGTTAGAGAAAGGAGTTCTCTGCTGGTGGCCAAGGGGGAAGGAGCCCTCATAGAGTAAGTGAAAGGAAGAGGCCTGACTAAGTTCTGTTTCCAGTAATAGAAAGGGGCAGAGCACACCTTATGCAGTTTGTGTTATGTTATAGCCCAGGGGCTTATGTTTGGTTGCAGTTTTATAAGATGGGTGGTTTGGGTAAGGCTATTTGGGGAAGGAGGAGGCCTCATTGGGGGCCCACTGCAGTGTGAGGACCCCGGTGCCAGAGAGGGCGTGGCATTTGGGGTGCACAGACCCTGGTGCCAGAGAGGGCATGGCATTTGGGGTACACAGACCCTCGCACCAGAGAGGGCGTGATACTAGGGGCGCAGAGAGCCCAGGCACTAGTGGGGTGCATGCAGGGACAGGGCTACAGAGAGCCCAGAGAGGACAAGGGGACCAATTCATACCAAGGCCCAGACTGGACAATGTCAATGCCATCTGCAAGACTTGGGGCATGGTAAAGGAGCAGTTGGAGCTGTGCATATAGCTCATAAGGCCGGGATGTCCCAGGACACCTATTTTGAAACGAGACCCATGGGGTTCAGTGAAATCCATCAAGACTGTGTCCAACAGGATGTGAAGGCAGCCTCCCTATATTACAAAAATACACCAAGATGTGGGGGGTGAGAATAGAGGGGGTCCATCTGGCTGAACTGGCACGGTCAAGGGGCCTTAGGCGTAACACAGCCATCCTTAGGGACCCCATCCTGTGACAGACAGAAGTTCAATAAACAGATATAACCTAAATCAATTAAGTCAGATACTACATCCATTCAGACCATTCAAACTGGTTTATTTTAAACCAGTTTCAGCCATTTTGAAAATGGTTTATGTATAGTGAACTTCTGTTCTGTTACAGGTTTAAACCAGTTTCTGATGACTTAAACCTGTTCATGTGTAACTACTGTCACTATCCCTGTTGTGTTACAGATTTGAACCGATCATTTATACTGACTTATGTGCAATTTCTGTCTCTAGCCCTGCAAAGAGGATCAACTCTTTGGCCTACATTCAAACTGGAATAGGTGGGCATGATCAAGGATCAATGGCATCTCTTCCCAGGTACCTTCTCTTCTGCCTGTCAGCTGTGAGTGGACTTCATTGAGAAAACATTACTGCTGCTCTAAGTAGTCAGTGTGCACAAATTAGTTTACATCTAAAACAACTTTCCTTAGGGAAATATATCAGGGATTCCTTGGCCTTCAACCAAAGGACCTCATGACATTTTCCTCAATGTATGACACCATCCAGCTCTTCAGGAGAGTCACTATCAATTATTTTTGAGAGCCTGGTGCAGCCAAAGAAATGGGCAAAGTATCATGCCATGATTTATTTTCAGAAAGGAAAATAAAGGAATGTAAAAGATTGCTGATATCTCAATCTAACTGCAGTGCTGGGCAAAACAAATGATTATTGAATCTGTAGCTGTTGATGTTTAAACAACTAGAAGAGAATATGCCAATCACTAGTATGTGAAAGGCAAGAATTTTGGTGGTTGATATCTCTTATTGGACCAATTGCATGGTTGGGAAAGATTTAGTCAAGCTTTCAGGTACAAGGAATCTAAACAAATCTGTCTAAATCTCTTCTAACCATGCAGCTGGTCTAATAAAAGATATCAACCACACAAATCTTTCCCTCTTGCATATTTCCCAGACTATTACAGCTACAACACTTCTTCAACTCAATCACTAGTTGGCGTTGTTGATTTAGGGAAAAAAAATCCCATACTTATAGTTTATTTTCTTAATAAGTAATAACTATACAAGACTGGATCAAGTAAATGGAAAAAATGGGCCTTGTGTGGGTGTGTATGTACAAGGCTATTGGTGTGTACAAGCATTACATCTAGATCACTGTAATGGAGCATAAGATTATCTAAATGAGTAAGTGCACAAATGTTCGTAGGACTTGGGTTGCTTTAAAAATGGCATGCCTGATCTAAAGTTAGGTCTCATCTCATGAGAACTAACTTTAGATTGGCATGGGTTAACCCAACCCAACATGTGTTAACTCATTTTAATGGACACTTACATGTATCCTGATCATAGTACAGTCAGTCTCCACAGTCCTAAGACTGTGCTGTTTGTCCAACCCCCCACCCCCTCAACCCTGACCAGGCTATTGTTTACCCCCTGGACCAGCACACTCTCAAACTGGGCAGCCTGCCTTCCACCCCCCCTCCCCTGACCCCGGATTCATCAGCTCCTTCCTGATTTTGCCAGCACCCCTAGACCTGCCAGTCCCCCCTAGACATGCCAGCCCTCTCCTTGGACTTACTTCTCACAGGATGCCCATGAGAATGTTTGGGTACAGCAGAACCTGACTAAGGTTTAAGCCACTCAAAGAAAGCCACCTAACCACAGCTGGGTCTTCTGAATGCTTGTACACACTCATAGTGTTCATCATCTGCAGATGCTTCAAGGACTAAGGGCCAGATCCATAGGCTAAGATGCCTGCATGTTAGGTGATGCAATGGCTAAATGTTCGGTGCTTGACCCCCAGAGTGGAATCCAAATGCCTAGGGAAAGTTGGGCCTGTGTATATCACTGCAGTAAGAGGTCCTGGAACTGTGGGCTTGAACATGCCTTGCCCAGTCCTAGCTATGGCCACTGTGAAGTGATTCTGCTTCCAATCTGTTTGCTCATTGCTTCCTGTGTATTACAGAGCATGGAGGAGGGAGAGAAGCGAGCGGGGGGGGAAATTCCCATTAACCACTGTGCTCTGTTTTCTGATGTACATCTGAGGCAGAAAACCCACTGGAGCTGTGGTTTGGAGAGTATCTTAAAGACCTATGGACAGATTTGGAGCTAAACATAGGGAATTATTGGCCCAGAAGAAAGCAAAGCTCTATTATTAAATGCGTAAGGAGTGACTGATTATTTTCATTAGCTGACAGTGAGAATTTAAGTAACTGCCTTTTATCTTACAAGCTGGTAATGTTTAGGTTACATGTTAGGAAAAAATGGAGCTAATAGATTAATAAATTAGTGCAGTATTATTTAAAATCATTTAAAGCCATTCTCAGATGTATTTCCTATTCACTATTATCCATGAAATAGTTCATGATGGCTATCCCTCTCTTTCAACAGATTTTGAATGGTTTGTTGTGATGCTGAGATTTCAAAATCTGAGCTGGGGTGGTAAGCTGCTTTGTTTCTTAGCAGGATATTTTACTTATTATTGGCTATGAAGTGCCAATCCTGCACTTAGCCTTGTTTAGCACATAAGCAAGACTGTCCGTACCCTGAAACTGTATAACATAAAACAGATGCATAGCTATCAGGCATATCAGAAAATTCAGAGTTGGAGATTTTTTTTTCTTTTGAATCATATGTATAAAATCAAGCAACACAGGGTGAATTTATTTAAATATTTATTTTTCAGTTTATTTTTGGACACATTGGAGTACTGAGGCTTGAATTTACTTTTACAACTCCATTGCTCAAATGTGAATAGAGAGCGAAAATGAAGGAGTTTTTAACAGATTAAATGTTTTCCAATATGAGCAAATATTTTTTTTAAATGTTTATTTCTATTTATTGAGCTGTAGATAAAATTCAGCTGCCAAGCCACACCAAGGCAAAAGAAGGCAATGTTCGATTGCAGAATCACCTACAAGGCACATATTGAAGACTCCATTTGAATGTGATCTAACTGGGAATGAAGTTGAGGTTTGAGGCCAGATCTTCAACTGGTGTAAATCAGGGTAGTACCATGGACATATTACTATTATGTACACTATAATATATCTCAAGGAAAAAGCACAAGTGCTATCATGAAAAAAGCTCTGTAGTTTCTGATAAACAGACAAATATCCCTTCCAGTACTCACTGAAATTTCACAAGTGTTCAGCATCAGCCAGAATCTAATAGCAAAAGCCCCATCAGAGCAGAAAGAGTCCAATTTGAAATGTTTATGAAAATTCCGGCTTAATTTCAAATCTTGTTTCAGTTCATGTTGCATGTAGTGAAAGACTAAATTATCCTTTTCTTCCTGGTTCAAAACACTGAAATTCTCATTCAAGAGTAAGTTACAGTCTTGTTTAGATGTGGCAGGAAAATTAAAGAAAGTTAACAGAATCTCATAAACAATAACCCCTTTATTTAGTTTTTAGTCAATAGCTGCGGAGCATATTTGTTTTTATAGTTGTCTGTGGAAGGGTTATAATTATTTAATAAGGCATACTAGAGATAAGGTTATCATGATATAAGTGCCTTTAATCCCCCTGGTGTGTAATTACCTCATGATAACCTCATCCCTAAAGTTGCCTGTATTGCTAATATGAAAAATGTTTGTTTTCACTGGGAACATACATTTTGTGGTGGAACAACATTAAACTGTCAGATCAAAATGTTAAACAGCAGTTGGAATGAGCAGAAGGATTCAGATAGATTAACTCAGCCTTCATAGATGGTTCACCAGACAAACTGAAATGATCCAAAGCCATTTTATAATGAGTCATTTTTAAGTCTAGAAGCATCTGAACAGAAATAGCTGTTGCTCAGAAATATGCTTCAGGGTACTCATATTGTACCGGTGACATTTAAGACTGTGAAATGCTTTTTTGGAAGACAGGGATTGTGTCATGATAGCATCTGGGCTCTACTTGGGATGTTAAACTTTAAATCCAAGCACATTCCATAGCGTATGGCATTTCATACCAGAGGGTGATATGCTAAGTCACCTACCTGGAAACCATTAGCAAAACACTAACTTGAATTAGTGGTTCAGAGATGCCTGACTTTTAAAAGTGCTTTCATGATTTAGCAGTACAAGTCTCTTGAAAGTCAGCACCTAGAAGATAGTAAAGTCTCTCCATATTGTGTGTAAGTCTGTATAGAAAATGACAGTTCCTTACCACAGTGTTTTATATTGAAAAAAGTAGACTTAGGCTCATGTGATCCTATTTCAAACTTTTCATGTTGTTGAAAATCCATTAGTACATCCAGGGAACATCTGCACATGCATTTAAGCATGAATAAATTTAATGTGCATTAAGCTACTGTGCATTAAGCAATTGTGGGCAGGTGTCTACATGTGCAGAGACTTGGCACTAAAGTTAGTGCCAAGTCATAGAATCATAGAAAATTAGGGTTGGAAGGGACCTCATGAGGTGATCTAGTGCAACCCCCTGCTCAAAGGAGGACCATCCCTAACTAGATCATCCCAGCCAAAGTTTTGTCTAGTCTGGTCTTAAAAACCTCCAAAGATGGAGATTCCACCACTTCTCTAGGTAGCCTGTTCCATTGTTTTACTACCCTCCTAGTGGGAAAGTTTTTTCCTAATATATAACCTAAAATTCTCTTGCTGCAATTTGAGACCATTGCTCCTCTTCTGTCATCTGCCACCACTGAGAACAGCTTAGCTCTATACTCTTTTGAAACCCCCTTCAGGTAGTTATAGGCTATTATTCAATCCCCTCTCAGTCTCCTCTTCTCTGGACTAAATAAGCCCAGTTCCCTCAGTCTTTCCTCATAAGTCATGTACCTCAGCCCCCTCACCATTTTTATTGTCCTCCACTGGACTCTTTCCAATTTCTCCACATCCTTTCTAATGGGGGGCCCAAAACAGTACTACAGATGTGGCCTCACCTGTGCTGAATAGAGGGGAATAATCACTTCCCTGGACCTACTGGTAACACTCCTACCAATGCAGCCCACGATGCTTATCGTTTTTTGAAAACAAGGGCACACCGTTGGCTCATATTCAGCTTATTGTTCACTGTAGCCCCCAGGTCCTTTTCTACAGAGCTGTTGCCCAGCCAGTCAGCCCCCAGCTTGTACTGGTGCATGGGTTTGTTCCATCCTAAGTGCAGGACTTTGTACTTGTCCTTGTTGAACCTCATGAGGTTTATTTCAGCCCAGTCGTCCAATTTACCTAGGCCACTCTATATCCTAGCCCTATCCTCCAGCATATCTACTACTACCCCCAGTTTGGTGTCACCTGCAAACTTCCTGAGGGTTCACTTTATGCCATCTTCCAGGTTGTTGATGAAGACATTGAACAAAACTGGCCCCAGGACCAACCCCTGGGGTACTCCCCTTGATACCGGCTGCCAACTAGACATTGAGCCATTGATTTCTACTCTCTGAGCCCTATGCTCCAGCCAGTTTTCTATCCAACTTACAGTCCGTTAATTCAGCCTGTACTACTTCAGCCTGCCTGCAAGAATGTTGTAGGAGACTGTATCAAAAGCCTTGCTAAAATCAAGGTATATCACATTCACTGGTCTTCCCACATCCACAGAGCCAGTCACCTCTGAAGATGAAAAATATTTGAAAATAAACCAAAGTCTTCAAAACCAACTTTATATTTCCTTGGGATTTCTGGCATCTGTGGCTCTTTTGACAGTGTCTGAGTGGAATATGCTGTCTCTGCATATGTAGTAATATATTAAACCTCTTCATTTTCTGTGTTGGGAAATCTCACCTCATACATCTTTCACAATTTTGAGAGATTGTAAAAAATTACTGAGCCAGGTTTACCCAGTTAATTGAAGATGGGGCCAGACTCCACTCTTGTTTCCAAACTGAGATCCTTGTTCACCTGAAATCTTTCTCTATAGATGATACAATGTCAAAACAACCCAAATCATCATAGAAGGCAATCAGATTGGTCAGGCATGATTTGCCCTTGGTAAATCCATGCTGACAGTTCCCAATCACCTTCTTCTCCTCCAAGTGCTTAGAAATGGATTCCTTGAGGATCTGCTCCATGATTTTTCTAGGCACTAAGGTGAGGCTGACTGGTCTTTTCCCTGGATCCTCCTTTTCCCCTTTATTAAATATGGGCACTATGTTTTCCCTTTTCCAATCATCCAGGACCTCTCCTGAGCATCATGAGTTTTCAAAGATGATGGCCAGTGGCTCTGCAATCGCATCAGCCAACTCCTTCAGCACCGTTGGGTGTATCCCTCCGAACCTCATGGACTTGTATATGTCTAGGTTTTCTAAATAGTCCCTAACCTGTTCTTCCACTGCTATTGGCTGCTCACCTTCTCCCCAAACTGTGCTGCCTGGTGAAGTAGTCTGGGAGCTAACATTAGTGCCAGGTTGAGTTTACACATACATTAATCTACTTTAACTAACTGTGTCTAAATTTGGTATCTGAATTTTCCAGTATCAAATTTAGGTGGACTAGCATAATTTCATTTTTAATGTGCATTTAAGGTTCACATATGTTGATGTGCACCCATAATTCTTATTCAATTAGACTAATGCATATTAATGCATCTTGTGTAGACGCACCCCTATATTTGTAACAACTGGCATTGTACTCTTAAGGCTGAGTCACAAAAAAGCATTGAGGCGGGCCTACTTGTCCTTTGTATTAACAGTTTTTGACAGATTTGAGCAAGGTGGAGTAGGATCATACCTATGTGCCTAATTCCACTTATACATCTAACAGGTGGAATAGAATCTGTCCGAAATTGCTTAGGTTTGTGGAGGTATAGGAACAAAAATTCTTGGATGGAAAGCTCTTTAGGGCAGGATTATATTTTCTATGTGGTGGAAAGAGACCTTTAGTTAGTACTATAGTAGAAGTCTGATAGCCTAATAGCCATTGCTGTTCATTTTCAGTTTCAAAATCAATCCTGGGGCCTGATTCTTCATGTTATTCATTGTAAAATCCACATACGTTCCATGAAGGTAGGGTTTGGCAGGGGGGAGGTGAGGGGCATGTAATTTTTTTATACAATATTTTTAAAAAAGGACATTTGAGTGCTTTTCAATGGAAAAGCTTGGGAAGCTTGGTGTTTGTTTTCACTCTGGACAGAGCTCTTTCTTTTAATACTCTCTCAGCAGCTGAGTACCTGGGAAAGGCATGCCTGAAGATGAAAAATATTTGAAAATAAACCAAAGTCTTCAAAACCAACTTTATATTTCCTTGGGATTTCTGGCATCTGTGGCTCTTTTGACAGTGTCTGAGTGGAATATGCTATGTCTCTGCATATGCAGTAATATATTAAACCTCTTCATTTTCTGTGTTGGGAAATCTCACCTCATACATCTTTCACAATTTTGAGAGATTGTAAAAAATTACTGAGCCAGATTTACCCAGTTAATTGAAGATGGGGCCAAACTCCACTCCTGTTTCCAAACTGAGATCCTTGTTCACCTGAAATCTTTCTCTATAGACAGTACAATCTCAAAACAACCCAAATTAGGGGAGTTTTGATTTGGGTCTTATTTGTATGATTGAAATAATTTTGAAAGGTTCAAATTCAGGCCCATCAGTGCTTATTTTAAGATAATACTTCCAAACTTAATAATAAAAAGAAGATGGACAAACTTTAAAATGTTCAAAGTCTGGCTAAGAGGCTCACTCAATGATTTGGTTTCTAACCAAAAGCCTATTCTAATTTCTAAGTTATACCTGAACTCTTCAATCTCCAGTTAGCATTACCTTTAGTTCAGTTGTGGAGAAGGATAAAAAAAATATGGCAATTGCCTATTACTGGGCACATCTGCATGAGATACTAAATATGCAGTAGACTAATTACTGCTATTGCACTAATGCATAGTAGAATTAGTCTACTGTGCGTTAGCGTCACTTAAAAAATGTGCACTGGCACTACTCTGGTTACTGTGCATGTAGTTAGTAACTGTTATTACAGGTACTAATCTTAATGTGCAGTAACCATGTAATGCACGTGTAGATGTGCCCACCGGTGTGGGCTCAAGAAAATTATGACAAAGAATGATCTTCTTGCTATACAGTAATAGAGGAACATGTTTGCTACCGTTAGGTACAACTATACATATAGAGAGACAGAAGTATGTTCCTCATACAAGCTGGGGCATGTTTGATTGAGGATCCATAAAAAAAACCTATGTACGGTAAGTATTTTTACATGGTCATCTTCACACTTGTCACACCTTCATGTTAATTTATGACTCTAGGTCAAAAATGTGTGCGCTTATTAACGGCATGCAGCTTTAAACATGCTTCTTAAATCTTTTTCTGTGGCTGCTGAGATGTTTGGTGAAATTCAGGCAGTCTCCCTAAAACACTATTGCTGTTTTGGAGCTCTTTCCTGGATATGCCCATACAGTTATATGGTCAGAAACATTTTAGAAGGTGCTCTTCTCTTGGAAAGAAATATACTGTTATATTTATGGCCATGAATGGGGGGACACTAGTGGGGAAAAAGACAAATTATTTTGCTCTTCCTTTTTTTCTTTTTTTTCAATTTTAAAGTTTCTGACTGGGGCTGAAGTCCCTGACCAGACAATTATTGGTTTAATACATAACCTATATTTTTCAGGGATGTTATTTTACCAGATAATTTATACTGGCAAATAATACAGCTTGATCCACCTCATCTCTAATGCTGATGCCTAAATGATGGTGCATTTAAAACATGTCAGTTTATAAAGTGCTTAAAGTATTTAATTTCAAGCTATATTGTACTTTGCTTAGTTATTTGTGTAACAAAGGAATCAGCAAAGGTATTGCTATTTAACTCTAAATCTAAGGCTTTCTTCTATATATAGTAAAATGTATTACTGGTGTCAGTGTACTCAAGGTTTAAATATTTGTCCCTTGATTGAATCCTTTTCCACATTTTAACACACAATAGATCTTGAAACACAGATATTGTGAAATGGTTTTTCTCTCTAAGGCTCTTTTGCTTTCCAGCTACAACCAGAGGGCTCCTGATTTTATCTTTCTCAATAAAATAAATAAAGAAAAGCAAAATGTACTGAACATTTAGCTACTAAATTAATAAATGTGGAGGGTCACAGGATTAGAGAATTCAGTGAACAGGAGATGGAATTAATCCCGTTGTCTTGTCTGTTGCAATTGCTATACCCTGTTTAGACATCTC
Source organism: Alligator sinensis (assembly GCF_000455745.1). Classification (NCBI taxonomy): domain Eukaryota; kingdom Metazoa; phylum Chordata; order Crocodylia; family Alligatoridae; genus Alligator; species Alligator sinensis. The sequence goes on along the minus strand of NW_005842291.1, from coordinate 632,368 downwards.
ACTACATGTTCCTTTCACCTTTAGTACACATTTGCCTTATGTCATTGTCTCTTCTTCTTGCATTATGGGCATCGGGGAAGGGCTAGTAATTATGTCCATTATTCTAGTTTCTCCAGGTTGAAAGACAACAGAAACTTAGGAAAATATGAATGGATTTGTCTTCTATCTGTGAAGCCCCTTTACTGCCGATGTATTTTTAAATACATTAAAATTAAAATTCACTGCTATCAGAAATTAATACTAACAATTTTTTTAAATGTGTTTTGGAGTAAAATGCAGTTAACAGTCAGACTGAGCTAATAAATTGCTAGATCTTGTTTTCAGTGCTTAGCCAAGGAGATCAGGGCAGAAGGGTAGGCAGGGGAGTAAAGAACATCATTTTGGCCTGACAGAGATTTTACTTCACAGTTGATAGCTCAGTTTTTCTAGACTGCTACTTTTGTATTTGCCAGCCATACAGACATTTGGCCAGTGTATGAATAGTGAAATCCACTACTTATACATCCTATTTCTCTTCCAGTCAGCCCTCAAGCCCAACCTTAAATATTGTTCCATGAACTGTTCTATGCTTCCCCAGGGTTTTGCTTTCATGCAGAATAAACTACATTACTAGTACTGAATTCAGGGCCTTTATCTTAGCATTACTATTTCAGCTATTCTGCAACGTATTATTCAAATGCCATCCATATTAGTATATGTTGTAGTAAAAAACATTAAAGTGCAATCAAATACATAGCTAAATATTTTTACCCAGTGCCCACACATGGGAAGTTCTGGCAGAGGTGTTTGATAATCCAGAGGCTGAAATACTCTCCCTCTAACTCTGTACTGCTCAAGTAGTAGCGATGAATATACTGGAACAGTAGTATAACAGAATTATGAGCATGTGTGTATGTCCATACAGAAATATATACAGAGAGATATTTAAATTGTTAAATTGATCAGTTTATTCAAATGCCTTGTAATATTTTTAATTAGAGGCGGGGTCAGAAGCAAAAGAGCTGAGAGGAAAATGGAAAAAAGGGTTTTGGGATATTTTAGAAAGATACGTTTAAAAAAAAATACTATTCAAATGCTGGCTGGCTCTGTGTGGTGATAGCTGGGCCAAGCCTGCTCCTGCTACATCCTGCGGTCTCAGCCATGCAGCTGGGACATGCCAGAATGGCAAGTGGGGTGGTGGGGGAGTGGCAGGAGAAAGGCAGTGGTGGCAGAAAGTAGGGGGAAGTAGTAGCAAACGGGAGCACGGGGTTCACACCGGTGGCCCAGGGCCAGGAGCAGTAGCAGGGGAGAGAGAGAGAGAGAGACTGCCATACACATACACGCCACACCCTCTCACACACCGCAGCCACCCTCCCCTTCTACACATGCTAAAACCCTCCCCAGACAACCTCGCCCCATACACGGACAGCTCCCCACAGACTTTATACCCATTGACACCCCACATATCTACACACACCCACATGCTCCCCCACCCCACATACACACACCCATGTCCCCACACCTATCCAACCCACAAACCCCCCCACACCCACAGCTGCCCACAAACTTATACCCACCCACCCATACCCCCCTGCACAATATACAAGAGTAAGACTATATTTTAAGCTATTATACAATCACCTCTATGTACACTATGCAAACAAAAGTAAAATCAGGACAAAAATATTTTTTGAAATGAAATGAATGAAAGTTCTAGTAGATGTTTGATTTTTAGAATATAATTTGGTATTTTTCTGGTTCTTAGATGGAAAATCCCTTTTCTGAAAGGAGTACTTCTGGGGACAAGGGTAGAGACTTCTGATGCCAAAGGTCAGGGGGTGGGACTTCCGGTCCCAAGATGGTGACCTGTCAAGGGGCAGGGGTACCCTCGACAGCTTGTCAAAACTTGGTAAGCGGCCTTCCAGCTGAAAGAATTGCCTGCCCCTGGTGTAAAATACACACTATACAGTAATAGACCTTTAATGGAGAAACCATCAGAGACTCAAATATAAGTCTAAGACAAAAATGACTTTTGAATTATGCATTAAAATTACAGAAATAATAACTTCTTTAGTATATTCTTTTAGATAGAAACACGTTTAAGTAGATGTAATAATGATGTATTCAGTATTATAGATCGTTGCAAGCCATTATTTTATTTTCCATTTCTAGTTGTGTATGTTAAGGGAACTAAATTATATGAATTTTGAGTTTGTTTTTTTTTAATTGAAAATTATATTATAATCACAAAATCCCTGAAAATGTTTGAATTTTTCAACTAGCTCTAATATGTAATTAGAGCATGCTTTAGACAACACCATCCTTCTATTACATTTAATTAGAAATTAAATACAGAGAAGCTGTGTTTATAAAATGATCTGTCTCAGGATTAGAAGGCTTTAATTTATAATCGTTCCAAAGTCTTTAATAATTAACCTACCGTAGCTGTTGCACTAACGTTAGCATATCTGCAGAAAATAAATTTTAAAATGTTTATTTTGATTGGTTTACACCTTAATTGAAATCTAAAATCTGAATTTCCTTGCTAATTTTTCTAAAGACTTTGCATACCAGATATTTTACCCTTGTTTTTTCTATGAAATTGTATTTTAAACCTCTAAAAATTCCCAGACTTTTCCAGAAGGTTGTTTTTATTTTGATGGAGTCTATATAATTTTTGGCATGACAAATAAAGAATTTGAATTTGGAATAATTAGCTGGCACAGAAGTATGTAATGAATAACATCTAACTTTAAGTGTCAAGAGAAAACTAGAACACTCTGTTGCTGTCTCCAAATATTTTGATCATTTTCTAAAACTGGATACTAAGCAATGCAGAACATAGAGGGTCTGTAGGGTTGTTATCCTTTGAATCCCCAAGACCCATATTGGCTCCTGGCCAATTGAAGTTCCAATTAAGCATAGCATTCCTTTCATACTTAAAATTCATAAAACTTAGACTAAACATAAAAAAAAAATCAATAAATATAGTGTGTCTTTTTCCACATTTATTTCACCCTAGTCTCTTTTTTTCTAGCTGCAATTATTATCTCTTAATGCCTTAAAAGTAAGCACTTACTGTCACTTTATCTGCAAATGTTTCTTTTGTACCTTTATTTTTATTCTAAAAAACACATGAAATAACTTTTTTGTGATGCTAGTAAATCTGCATAACTGCTTGCATATACAGATATATATGTTCCATATAGCTTTACATATAAGTTATATATTAAATTTAAATAGTGTCATCTTAGTACTGAATAGTTTTATGAAGGAAGATCATTCAAAATGCATACAATGCAGACTCCATTTTATGCTGCAAATATGATGAAGCCCAAACCAGTGCAAATTCCATGGTTTATCTCTTGCCTCATAAATATGCATTATATTATAGATTCATAGATGTTAGGGCCGGAAGGGACCTCAATAGATCATCGAGTCCGACCCCCTGCAGAGGCAGGAAAGAGT
>NW_005842291.1:603741-627827 GCF_000455745.1 Alligator sinensis | reverse complement strand
GGACTTGCCCCGTGCACCCCGAGCTTTCAAATATCCCCGCCAGTGGCTGTGCAAGGATGTCGGCCAGTGCCTTCAGCACCCTCGGACGGAGCTCATCTGGGCCTGCCGACTTAAAGGCATCCAGTTCTTCCAAGTGACTCTGCACCATCTCAGGGTCTATGCATGGAAGTCTGGCGCCTTGCTGCTGCATCTCTACAACCCCAGTGAGAGACTTGTCACGCCCCTCGCTTAGGAACACTGAGGCAAAGAACTCGTTGAGGAGTACAGTCTTGTCCCCCCTGTCCGTCACCAATTGTTTTTGCCCATTTAGCAGGAGTCCTATTCTTCCCTGGGCCTTCCTTTTACTCCCTATATATCTAAAAAACAATTTCTTGTTGTCCTCGTTATAATTTATACCAGTACTATATTTGACCCAGAGATTTCCATGGGAATTTGTATTCATTCAAATGAATTTGAAATTTGAAGGAGTAACCAAGATTCTGAAAATATAAACACATTGAGCATACCTGTCAGAATGATGAAATACGAAGTTTGAGTTAGAGCTAATATTGAAAGAAAGAATGAATGGTATTGGTGAAACAATTGTGGGTGGATGAGGTTAACTTGGTTAAATTTCTTCTTCAAATCTAATAATTTTCTAGCCAGGTGAAGGCCAGTAAAGCAACTTTATTTTATTTTAGGCCAGTCAACAGGCTCATAACTAAGTTTCCCAAGTCAATACCACAAATATAGCAACACAAAGCAAGAGGCCAAACATGCAGAAAAAGAACCCACATTTATATTGTCAGTGCTCAGTCATTAAGAAATGGAAAGGCAAAATCACTTAGGAAGAGCCTTAAAAAAAAAAACATTTCCAAGAACTGTATTGAAAAGGTACAATAAAAACTTTCTAGAGGCAGCAAATGCACGCCTTTAGAAAAAAAAATTATATCTGAGCCAAATGAGTGTTTTTGCATCTGTTGAATGCAACTGTAAGGGTAGACTACTATGAGAAAGTTCTAAAAAGCAAATGGAGAAGATGGGCAGATGAAAGATTCAGAAAGGAATTCTCATACCATTGAAAACTTATATACTAGCAAAATCTTAATGTTGTGCCTGATTGGTTCATGGAATAAAATATGCCATGAAATGGCTAGTAACTAAAGCTATATAAATAAATGAAGAAAAAAAAATTCTTAAAAATGTTTTAGGTGAAGCTGCAATAAAAATATTTTGGTTTTCTTGGTAAAAGATGCAAACGCACATCATTCCAGGTTGATCTGTTGAATTTTACCGGTTATCATTTAAAATTTACACAAAATAAAAAGCTGAAAAGTTATGATCTCTCTGAATTTTTTTTGTTTTCAATTTTAGCCAAAACTCTTCACTGAATTGGGAAATAAGTTTGGATGACTTGGAACCTGCTTTTGGCAATTCATTTGTCTTTTAAAATTTTTTTACCTACTCTACTAATGACCACCACTGGTGATGACAGAAGCATTTGCTATCAAAACCATAAACAGGGTAGCAAATAAGGAGTAACATTTTAAGAGAGAGTGTGTGTGTACATTTCATAATTTCATAGATTTCATAGACATTAGGGCTGGAAGGAACCTCGGAAGATCATCGAGTCCAGCCCCCTGCCCAAGGGCAGGAAGTCAGCTGGGGTCACAGGATCCCAGCAAGATAAGCATCCAGTTTGCTCTTGAAGGTGTTCAATGTAGGCGCTTGATCCACCTCCAGTGGCAGGCTGTTCCAGACCTTGGGGGCCTTCTTCCTTATGTCCAGCCTGAAACGGTCTTGAAGTAGTTTGTGACCATTCGTCATCCCTTGGGGCACTCTGGTGAACAAATGTTCCCCCAGATACTGGTGGTCACCCCTGATAAACTTATCGGTGGCCATCAGATCACCCCTGAGCCTGCGCTTTTCCAGGCTAAAGAGCCCCAGGGCTCTCAGCCTGTCATCATAGGGTCTGCTTCCCAGACCTCTGATCATGCGCGTGGCTCTTCTCTGGACTCTCTCAAGCTTCTCCACATCCTTTTTGAATTGTGGAGCCCAAAACTGGACACAGTACTCCAGCTGTGGCCTCACTAAGGCCGAGTACAGGGGGAGAATGACATCCTGGGATTTGCTTGAGAAGCATCTATGGATGCAAGCCAGCGTTTTGGTCGCTTTACTAGCCGCAGCATTGCACTGCAGGCTCATGTTCATCTTGTGGTCAATGATGACCCCCAAGTCATAAGACACTATTGCAGACATTACTGTGCATTTATTTAGTACTTGTATGAGCAAGTACTAAATAAATGCACAGTAACTGGAGTTACTATGCAGTAGTACTGGTGAATGTCTTCTAGATGATGCTACTGTGCAGTAGCATGTTAGCACTGTTCATGCTGTGACACCTATTTTTCAGCCACTAAGCAGTCAGCGTCTCATCCAGACACACCCAGGAAGCAGTGGCCATTTTTCAGTGCATCATGTAATATAAACATTGTATTCAGTTCGTTAACATGTTTTAGCAAACCAGATGAATATGTGTAAATAACTATTTGGGAAGAAATTAATGAATTCACTGTTGCATAGCTTTGTTTATATTGCTTCACTAAAATTAATTACCTTTATTAATAAACGCTTTTCTCAAGGGAAGTTTATACCAATCACTAAAATGATTTAGTCTGTGTTTAGGCACTAAATGCTTTGCAATGTTTAAAATATGATTCCATATTTTACTATCTTAAGTAACTACAAATGCAGAAATATTTTGAAAATGAGAGGAGGAAGACTTGTGATCTAGCAATTGATAATATAACAAAAAAAAATTATACTAGTATGTGTCCAAATACCAGATGAGAAAATGAGCCAGATCCTTGACAAAAGTGTGAGATTGGCAGCTGGTGAAAGATTTCCAGGTGGGAAAGATCTGACAGAATGACTCATATATCATGTTTTATCACAGATTAACATGTGCAATGTGTATATCTGAGAGAAAGCTACAATTGTTGCATGGGAGGACCAGTGTAAACATGTCAGTCAGACAGCGGTTTTCCTTGTTAGATGAAATGATTCCTTTAGAGGTATGGGAGCATCCCTAGGAACTTCGTGTGTGTGTGTGTGTATGTGTGTGTGTGTGTGTGTGTATGTGTGTGTGTGTGTGTGTGTACACTTGGGTTTGTAAGACAATATTGAATATTAACTACAACATACACCTGTCATCATGACATACATTATTGAAAATAAATGTTAATTGGAAGGAATATTGCTTAGGGAGCATGAACACAGCAGATATTCATAGCAAGTGACTATAATTATAGCACAGTGTAAACCACAACAGTCAGGCAAAGTCCTATTCCTTACTCTCTGAGGAGATGGGTAGAAAGAGTGCAGAACTGCAAGATGAATCCATCAGCTTCACCATCCAAAAAGCTCAAAGCTATTTGCAAACTTTAACAAATTTAGACTCATAGTACACTTAGGAAACTGTAGCTGCACAGAAGATTAATGAATAATGAGAAATTATGAATAATGAAAAAACCCTTAAAGTTTAATACAAATAATGACAATCATATGAAATATATGTTTTTAAAACTTCAGGAACCACTAATATTGCTTTATATGCTGGGTGAATAATATCAGAATAATTGAGTAAGTTATTTGCTTAGCACCTAACCCCAATTCACAGAAAGCAAAATGAAGTACAGAGAGAGTAAGGGACTGATATTTAGACATACTTTTTTCAACAGAAACCACCAGGAACAGTATCTACTCACCTTCTCTAAAGGTCATAAGGCTGAGACCTACAAAAGCGCTTGGGCATGTCCATGCTGAATGTCCCTACAGATAATATTTACGCATTGGAGGAAATCAGTGATTGGGCTCACAGTACCTAGTAGGGGAATGTCTAAACCAGGCACAGGGAAATGCCAAAGATGGTGAGCCTCAAAATACCATACCTCTCCCAGACCTAATTTTGTTCCAAGATGAAGTTCCTACTGACCCATTCTAGGCATATATAGTATAAGAAATGTAGGCAGCCCTGTAAAGCTGTTTGGTGAAAATGTAGGTGTCTATAGGATTAGGCAGAGTTTCTCTTAAAAATCTTTTTTTGGATTTCAATTTCTACATTTCAGCTACTTCTTATTTTAGAGACCTAAATGCATTTTTGGATCTCAGTGCCTTACCATGATCATGCAGGAAGTTGTGGCAGAACCAAGAATAGAAACCATTTCTCCTTGCTTCCAGGTCTGTTTCAACCACAAGTCCCTTCATTCTCATCTGCCAAACCTCTACAGTGATGATGTCTGGTTATGTTGTCTTAAATTATAGGCCAAACTATATAGCAAATCATTATGGTTTTGCAAAATGGATATTATATAGATAGTCAGACTGTCCAGACAATTCATATTCCTGTTAGATGGAACTCTTTTTAGTTAGTTCATGTGAACAATGCATTTTAAGGAGATAACTGACCCAAAGGAGGTACATTTTGAAGGAAAGCAATCGGGTTTCAAAAAAAACAACCAAACAAAAAACAAGCTATTGCATTTTAATGGACATGCTTATGTGGTAATGGAATTATTTCAGGTTAAAGTATATTTTTGTCATCAGATCCAGATATTTTAGGCCAAAACATAATATGGGCTTGGCTAAAATAATAGTTTGAGCTGAACACAGTTGAATCAATTCAGTCTTTGCAAGTAAGTCTAAACTGCACAGATTAAATTGAAACAGAAGTGAACAGACATTACCTTTGATTCAGGAAATGCAGCCACAGGCCTGCAGTGGCTCAAGCCAGAAGCTAGAGGGCACTAGAGCATGGCTCTCTGGCTATGTGTTCATTTCTTCTTCCTACAACCCCCAGAGGTCTCTGGGATTTGCAGTCTAGAATTACAGCAGCAGGACTCTGCAGGGTTGCTCATCAGTCACTTCCTCTTCCTGCTTCCAGATGCCTCTGGAATTTGTAGAGGCACCCAGAGTTGTAGCCAGCAGTAAATCTGAGCAGAACATGGGGTGTTTAACCCCACTCCCTGACCCTCAACCCTAGCTGGGGTTTGCCTGGCGGAGGGTTGGGGGGGCAGTTCCTCCCCTGCAGACTGGGCTGCATCCCCAGCTGGGCTTGCCACACCCACCCCTTTGTCAGTTAGCCCTCACTGCTTCAGCTAAGAAGCACAAGGATGGAGCCAGCCCTGCTCTCTGGAGCAGACAGCCCAGCCTAGCCCAGCCCAGGGCTGGAAAGCATGGTGGGATGTCAGAGGACTGTGATTTAACTTGAATCAGGAAGGGGTCTGGGACAGAAGTTTCATAAACTGCTTCAACCCAACTACATTGAACTAGGCTTATCTCAAACCAATTTCAGCCGTTTTGGAACTGGTTTATGTGCACTGAACTTATGTTCTGTTACAGGTTTAAACCAGTTTCTGATCACTTAAACTGGTTTATATGCAACTACTGTCCCCAGCCATAGAGAGAAATTAGTTTAATACATGCAACACAATGGAGGATATATTACTGTTTCAGTAACATTATTAAAATACTGTGGGCTTTATACACAATTTACTATATGTCTCTCAATAAAAGTGCCACCTACTTACTTTTGAGAATATTCATGGTTTTGCTGCTAGGCTTTAAAGTCACCATCATTACAGAGCATACAAAATAGTGAAAGTTGATGTTCTTGTACTAGCAACACAAATCATAGCATATTTGACAGAAACTTCATTTAATACAATCATTTACACTTTGAAAGCAATGAGGTATTTAGCCCTCTTTTTCTCAAATATGGATTTTACTGAATTATGTTAAAAATTCCGCAGAAAGGAAAATAACTATATCTGGGGCCTGAGGCATTATAAGTTGGCCCTAAAATGAGTGTAAACTTAATTTTAAGATTCTTTTACACTGCCAGAGTGGCATAAAGGTTCAGAGCATAAATAGGATTGGGGTCTAGAGTTATAGGTACTAATAGTGCCTAAGAAAGCCTATTCCATCTCTATTAACATGCAAATAATATGAAAAATAAGGGATATAATTTAATGTTATATTATTCTTAAACTCTGGAATACTTCATGAAGCCTGTGGTCTCTCTTTGCCTCTTTGGAACCTAATGTCATGTCTTACACTGAATTATAATTCCTTTTCCAAAATATATTTATTAGTTATACATTATGAACCACAATTACTTTTTAAAATTTTGGAGTAGATTCTGATCTTAGGCACTGGAGGTCTACCTATGTAACTACTACTGGCATCAATGGGAATTATGAGTTTCCTACATGATTTATGTATTCAGATAAAGATATGGACCAATACTTTTTCAATACTGTGGGTGCCTCAAATTTTGTATTTTTAACTGCATCATGAAAAGGCCCAGTTTTCTGAGGATAGCTCATCAGCACTTTTAGAAAATGAGGTCCTGCTAAACTGCCTTACATCTGATATAATAAAACCAAGGCTCACATCCCGTTTAGAAAATCTTGTCATTCTGTTCCTCATTTATCGATCAGTGCTATCCAGCCCAGTGACAGCTGCGGGCATTCACAGGACAGCCCCAGGACTTGGAAAGCTCAGCCATTCTCCACAACCATGGGACTATGCTGTTTTAACCCTCCAACGGGTTATTTTTACCCTTCCCCCTAGGATTTGACAGCCCCCCATGGAAGATCCACCAACCTTTCACCCATACCTACCAGCCCCTCCTGGACCTCCCAGCTTCCCTTGGACTCATCAGTGCCCACCTGCTCCTCCCTCCTCTGACTTACCTGCCTCCAGCTGTCTGCATCTACCCCCAGCAAGCAGTGAACGCTTGCAATGATGGATCTTAAATCAGGTTTAGGTGGCTTAAATTATGTCACCAAAACCAGAGCCAGGTCCTGTGAACACTTGTTTACTGACTTTGTGGATCCAACAAAAAAGTTACATAAACAGGAAGTAGGTAGACACAGTTCTTTGGGTGAATGTGATATCTTTTATTAGACCAGTTAAGTGGTTGGAAAAAAATGTTCTTTACAAGCTTTCAGGCACATATAAATGGGAAATGAAATTTACAGTCTCAACCAAAGAACGAAAGCATTACTGACATATGAAAACATTCTGTATGATGGAATAAGCATCACAAAATTCATAATAATGTAATGCCATAGCATCATACTAAATTGCATTGTCCTGTTATGGCTTCTTTCATCTAATAAGATCTGTGACTGAGATGCATAGCGTGTTTACTAATAATCTCATGTCCTTTTCACAAGATTAGAGATACAGAGTGATATGTATTTTTATCTGTATAATCTAGTTTCTCTTAATCTAAAAGGATTAGAGAGAGGAGGTAAGGTGAGTAGTTGGTACTGGGGGTTGCTTAACTCCTTTTGTGTTTCTGTTATCTCTTTTATTTAAGAGAGAATTTTCACAATAGATCTGGGCAGTAAACCCATTTCCCTATGAAATGAGCAGTGGAGATTGTCAACACAAACATGAATAGAGCATTGAAGGAAAGACTCTGAAGGACAGAGTACATGGTAAGAGAGACCTTCTTCAATAGTGCCTTCCTTCTGGCAGCTTTGAAGAGAAAATAAGGGATGGTATTTGTCAGATGTTAGGAGAACTGATTCTCTTGAGGGAGTAGAGCTTTGGTTTATTACTAGAAGAAATTCAGGGGAAGGGTAAAAATAAAGAAATGTGTTGTGTGAAAAACCAGGAATGCTTTCAGTGGAAATGTGAGGGGGAAGAAATCTGTCTCATTCTTATTATTTTTATTTATTTTTTCTATTACAACTAAAACAGCCAAGCTAAAAGCATTTAAACTGCCCCTCTATGAAAACTAAATGATGTTACTTTCCTGTGCTTCTTTCCCTCCTTATAATTATTAACAGGACTAACAAAACTCCAGACTCTATTTTGAGGATAGTGAATTTGAACCCCATCTTGCAATCTGGCTGTGTTTGATAAAAGGACAGATTTCCTCCTTCTGGCAATGAAGTTGGTTTCCCAGGGCACTTTCTTCTGTCTGCTAAATTTGCTCTCCTGTATTTATATGCTGAAATTCTGGAACTAATTAACAGTATATGGAACCCTTGGCATATATATAAAAGCTAAACTCCCTGGGACATTATCTTACCAATATACAGTGTGATTCAAATGTGAGGTTAAATACATGGTTTATGTTTAAAGATTCCAATAATGCATCCTGCAGCTCTTTATTTCAGAAGCAGTCCTGTCTATTTTTTAATTTCACCTTCACACTGTATGAAGAGTGTTGGAACCATGGCAAATGAGTACTTTGATTCTTTACTTTATATGTGCTTAACCCTGGGGCAGGCCTTCCTTCTTGCTTACTATGTTGCCAGCAGTCAGAGCCTCCTCTGCCTTTAATAATGACATGGAAGGGTACTGAGAACAAATTGCACTTTATATGCTGTCCCTGTCCCTTGACAGAAGTCAGGTCGAAGAAGGGGCCAGTCACAAAGGAGGGACCAGTCACTTGTAATTTCAGTGGTTATGTCATTTAAGCAAGTAACTAATACCGTTCTGACTTAGAGCATGAGCAGGCGTTCATTTCTACCAGGAAGAATTTCTCTGAAATAACTGGGGAGCTGAAACATGCACATTCCAGACTCCTGGCTGGACAGCTATAGAGGTGAACTCTGTAAATGGTGGAACTGGAAGTACATGATGGGTGGGAGACAAGCCTCCATGACTGTGAGGGTCCATGAACCCAGGGAGCCTTGTAGCCATGGCACAGCTATATCCTGCCCCTGCCCCTGCCCCCTGGTGGAACTACAGGAATGTGAGGGGTGGAGGACCATTCTCCCTCAGAAGCAACCTTCCTGGGGTTTGGGGAGGGTTCCTACTGCAGGAGAATGCCCTCCTCTTCTGCCAATCAGCTGATTGGTTGGAAGAGGGTGGGAATTTTCCCACTGAGTTTCTTGACAGCTTATCCCTGGACAGGCTTACCAGGGAGCCAATGCTCTCCCTCCCACCTTCTCCATACCCATAAAGAAGTGGATAGCCTTTCAAGTTAGATTGGGAGAAAGGAGGTCCTCCTCCTAGGTAACTGATTTAACTTCTTGCAGGACAAGCCAGAACTCTTCCACAAGAAAGCCTTTGAATGACTGTATAGCTCTATTTTTGTGCTGGGAGAAAGGCTCTTCTCCCAGCACAGATGTAACACTTGTTCATGGCCATAGGTGAATTAGGACAATGACAAGACATCTTCAGTGTTGGAGGAGAAACTTTCTGCTGTACTCCCATCTGGTGCTTAGGCCTGATGTCCCAGTTGATCAATCCCAGTTGATAAATTAGCAACTGACAGTAAGGAAAAGACACTTATGCAGGATGGGAGATGAGAAATCACTAATAATTATATGATTATTACTAATTATAATATGTAGCATCATAGCAATGGGCAAAGTTTCATCCCTCAGTATAGAAATGCTTTAGAACAGGGGTTCCCAACATTTTTATGCCGTGGCTTGGCAAACCGCGGCTGTGGTCTGGAAGTGGCTGCAGGCCAGCAAACTGTGGCCCAGCAGTCACAGATGACCACGGCTGGAATTTTCAGCCAGAAAACAGGTAAAAACCCCCCCACCCCTGGGCGGCGGGGAAGGTAGTGCCAAACCCTGTGCTGCCATGGGCCCTGTGAAAGGAACCATGGCTTTTCCACCTAGCTCTGAGGGCCTGGGATTTGCCAGTTCGCAGACACTTCCAGTCTGGCACCCAGCTGTGCTGCAGACCGGCAGCTGACCCGGGGATTGAGAACCCCTGCTGTAGAAGAGACACTGTAAAATCATTGAAGGGCTAGGGGACTTTTACACGTTTGAGCAAGTGCTATAGTAAAAGCACTCAGGAAGGCCTCTGGTAAATGTGGTACTATACCAGTGATGAGAGGTGCGGTGATGGAAGCTGCAGATAGGAGCTCAAGGAGTTGTAGAGAGGAGGAGGAGCAGAAAAATCAAGCAATGCCATGAAAAATCTTCAAGCAAAACTCCAGAAAGATTTTCTGCAGTCCAGTAAGTGCTACTTAGATTCTGGAGGGGCATCAGCAGACACTGGATTTAGACTTAATTCCCCAAACCATCCCCTAGAGTCAGGGTTGGCTTGGAAAGATGGACGTTCTTTGAACTTAACATTTTTGTTACCAACTTGAGTTTAAAGAATGTTCACACCCTGGGATCTGAAGAGGCATACATCCAAAGGATTGACATTGCCAAATAAACAAGTCAATATTATGGTTTAAAATAGATGGTTCCCAGCATTATAAACAAACATTTTTCATTTCATAGCATAAAACTTCTAATTGAAATACATGTGGCTAGCTCCAATTTACCATTTCAGAACAAGGATTTTCTATCCCAGAGGCATTCACTCTCTTCGTTTAGTTTTTCTTGCTTTGGTGGGGGTAATGTATTATCATTCTAGGTTTTATACTTTTGATTGATTCCCAACTAATTGCTTATGCTTAAAGATACACTTAGTGTGAGTCTTCTGCTAGCAGGGACAGGCTGAAGCCACAAGATAGTGGGAGTTTGACAACCTCAGTTTCTTTTAAGTTCTACCAGAAGCCAGTATTTGGGAAGATTGAAAACATGGGATCTTTCCCAGACAATTAACTCCATAACATTTACAGGAGAGATAATATTACTGCTTGCTCTATTCTAGGAAGTAATAACAATGCATAAAATTAAGGTAAAGCTTTCCACTGTAAGACCCTGTCTTTAGTGCCTATAGCTTTACCAAACTTTAATCATTCTAGTGGAAAGTAATTCATCCCTGGTGTTTCTTCTCATCTCATCTCTCCTCTCCATTTCATGCAAAAGGGAATTTTGGTTATGGGAAATGTTTTATGACGGCTACATTAAAAAAACCTATTCTATCCCACTAAAACATTTTAGTATCTAAGTGCTATGAAGCAAGGGCTTGACAGATGTTGCACTGAAGCAAGGGGTTTGCCTTCTATCCATGAAAATTCCCCGTAAGATGGCCAAGATGTATGCTTCTAAAAAATCCAGTTCACACATACTAAGCAGGGCTTTCAGAGTTAAATTACCTGAAGAAATCATCTGCCTTAAATATTTCCCATTCAATAACAGCTTCTTTATATCAACCAGAACGCACATGCTACTTTTCTTACCAAAAGACTTGGCATGCTCCATCCCAGGGCCTGAGCAGAACTTTCCCTGCAAATTCTCTTCCTGACTCCCAGAGACTGTATAGAACGGCGAGCAGGGAGATTCTCTTTTCCATACTGTTTATGCTCCTTCTGCTGATGGTGAAGTGGTAAAGAAGAAGAGTTCTTGAGATGGATGTGGCCTGAATGAATGTAAATGGGTGAAGGATAGATGGTAGAATCAGATAAGAACTGGTGTGAGAAGCAGGTAGAAAAGAATGAGACTGGAATCACTCTACCCAACTACTATAATGCTTTGCGATCATGGGCACACGCGGATCACACTAACCCAGTGGTCACCAACCAGTGGATCTCGATCCACCAGTAGATCTCAGAACCTTTTGGAGTTGATCTGAGGCCGGGGTCGGGGGCTGAGTATCTGTGTGCATGCACGCATGCACCCCAGCCCAGCAGGTTTGTCCGTGGGGGAGTGAAGGGACGGGGGCTAGATTGAGGCCCCCGCAGTGAGGGACAGTGCCACAGAGGCAGAAGAAGGGGGAAGTTGTGTGGGGCCCCAGATGGGTGGGACTTACCTGCTGAGGAGGTGCACCCCCAAATCATTTTTTCTCCCTCTGCCTCAATCTGCCCCCTTTCCTTCCCTCCCCCCAACCTAAATACTTACCTACTTGGCCGGGGGGGCGGGGGGGGAGGAGAGGAATTGGTGCTGGTGCATGGTAGATCTTGGGTTGCTTTTAAAAGCCAAAGGTCATCTCTTACTTAAAAAGGTTGGAGACCACTGCACTAACCCCTTCACTCTGCCCTGTTATTATTGTTCAGTGATTGTGTAGTAAATTCACCATACAAGAGCTCTGCTTCAGGAGGACGATTCTTGTAAATGTCAGTGGCTTGTTTGCTCCTAAGATCAGTGGAGATGGGCAGAGCAGAGGGAAAGTATCATGCTTGCAAACCAAACCAAAGTTGGTAGGTCTAGCTTAGGTTTGCCGGTTTTATCAAAGTCTCTTTAATATTTATAAGACAGTACAGACTGGGACAAGCTAAAGGAAAACATGTGGGATGGAAATTTGTCCATCAAATGGAGGAAAAAGAAAAAGAGAAAGAGAGAGAGATTTTTTTATATAGCCAATAGCTTTAGGGAGATAGAACAATATCTTTATACAAGAATATCCCCAAGCACTTACATAAGGATAATGTTGTGACATGAAGATACAATTAGTAGTGTGACCTGTGAAAGCTGGTGTCTTTCCAGCTCTCTATACTTTAATTTTCTGTCTATTAGCTTCTGCATATCACGCATTAGCATATAATATAGTCACATATTAATTTCTCATTTGCTCTTTGGTAGTATCCTCGGTAGGATGTATTACAATATTATTATTTTATCTGACTATGGCATATGACAAGGTAGATCATACTCTTCTGTCACCTAAAAAAAACCCCAAAATGATGAACAAAAGCACATCAATAATTCATTGTTAAAGTCCCCATGAAGAGAAAGCAGATTGCCTTGTTACACTGGATTACTTCTAGCTTAGTTCAGAACAAAAGGGCTCTTCCTCAAGGGTTCAACTTCAGTCCCTTTTCTCTCCTACTTCATACATAATGTTCCCTCTGTTGTGGCAGTCATACACTAATACTAGAAAAAAAAATCACATGTTCTGCAACCCGATTTTAATGCAGCACAGACTCATGGTCAACCAGTGAAATATGTAGCTAAAACAAAAATAATATAACTTTCTTGGTTAATTTAATAACCTAAATACTGTTCTCATTTACACATTTGCATATTACGATAACCCAAACTGGATTCAGTTATTTGTGCGCCTACTAAGCAGTAAAAAACACTTGATAAGGCTTGTCTACATTTTCACACAGGATGACATTGCTAATTTTGAAGTCACTTTGGTAGTATGTCACTGTTCCAGCCCAATGACATTCCAGTGACCTCTTACTTGTATTGTATTTATAGTATGAAAGGCATGTTCTGACAGGATACTAGTTGCATTGGGTTTATAAACTGGGATGGATGGAAGACATGTGCTGAGCTGACCAAAAAACAGGTGTTAGCAGTACCAGGAAAATTCATATTTCTTATGTAGAGGTCTACCAAGTATCCTAGCCAAAATTACAGGACAGGGATAATACAATCTAATTATGCAACATAATGAGAAGGTTTCAGTGAGGCTATGTCTCATACAATGCTCAGTTTGAGCAGGGGTTGCCCAGGCTTGACAATGAAAAAACAAACATATTGTGTGGAAATTAGAAATGATGATTGTGATTCTTTCCAAGAACTGTATGCATTCTGTGATTTTATATATTGTACACACACACACACACAGATCTTGCAGAATAATCTCTGCATGATTTGATGATTATATAAAGTATAAGTTGACTGGGAAAACTATCTTTTTTTTAAATCTCAGTTTTGCCTCAGTTTTTCTAAGTAACTGTCACAAACCGCACCAGTCTCAGGGCTTCAAGGGATATTATGCAGGTTTTCTTGTGTTTGTTATAATATGACATATGTGGTCTTGTTGAGTAGCCAATGTTATATTATATCCATTTATGTTGCTTTTATCACTTCAAAGATTATGTTATGTTGTCTATATATACACCTTTACGATTTTGGACATGGTCACTGCTCAAGGCAGTTGCATGCCTCTTGGGCACTGCTGCAACTTTCACCCCCCACCCTTAGTCCCACACCAAACCAGTGGTGTAAACTATAAAAAAGGGTCAGCTCTATGGCTGCAACATGAACTCTCCCCACACTAGGTCTAACACATCTATCAGCTTGCTGACTAGGCTGCAAGACGTCCTTCTACCCTGAGTTGTATTCCTTGGTGAACCTTCAGTGTTTTACTTGTAGTCCTCAGGGCATTTCTGCAGTCAGCCAGAAGCCTCTCTGCAGCCTTCTTGGCATGAAACTCTGTTACGGGCAGCCTGCAGGCACTGGCTTTATGTGCCTTCCATTTATGTGCCCTGCCCCTTCCTGGCAGGTGACTCTCTAGCCACTAAGCCAGATGACCAGGCTGCCTTCAGGACAGTTTACTACTGCTACCCTGCTGCCTTAGCTCTGCCATGTTGTACTATTGTTGGGCAGCTAACCCCACAATACGCACACAGCCTATGGGTCCCTGGCTGCCTGTTCCTCTACAGCATGTCTATAACATGCAGTTTCCTCCCTACCTGGTAATATCCCTGTTTCTATCTCTGCCTCCACGTAACAGGGGCCTCTGGTTCCCAGTTACAAAAGGGCAGATATCCCAGGGAGAGAAATTTCTATAGGATTGAGATGCTTGAGAAATTAAGAAAAGGATGATGGGGCATGGGTGGCAGGCTGGCTTGAAGGTATTTAGGGAAACTATTTTGGAGATAAAAGGTTTTTTGGATTTTCCCAGGCAAGAGCAAGGTACAAGTCCTCAGCAATCAGGGCAGGCAGGATCAGCAGAAAGGCTGATCTCTGAAAATACTGGCAGGAAAATACTCTCTGAAGGACTAGGAGACAGTCAGATGACAGGATAAGAAACTTACTTGCCTTTTTGTTCTGTCTTCAAATGTATGGTCTGTTGTTCTTGTATAATTCTTTTCTCCTATATAATACATCTTTTTGTTGTTTTGTCTCTCTATTGATTGCCTGTAGTAAAGAGTGGTCTCTAGGCAAGTAATATTCCAGGTTAATCCATTCTATACAAATAGTGGCCTAATTTTTTTTTTCTTCAAAACTATAGGGGAAGCCACCTGAAGTTGGCAGAGATAACTCTGCTGCACCTGTGTCATCTGGTAAAGGGCAGTGGAACAGAGACTTGTTGCTTGGGCAAACCTTTGTTCCTTTCCACAGGCAGCAAAGACAGCAAGGAAAAACTCTGGGCTCTGGGCGTACTCTATGGGCAGGTTTGTGACGATGACATAATTAATATCTTAAATAATTAATTATGAATGCTGTGAAGAATCACTGGCTCGGCAGTCTAAATTCACCGGAACTGTAGGTTGAAATATTCCATATGCTCAATTAAATCTTTGTTGAAAGTTAAGGTGAAATTATATATGCTTCAACCCATTGAAGATTCTAGACTGTAAAAATTCAAGGTTGTAAACAATTATTGGTTGTTCTTGATTGCATGCCTGGTCTTCAAGCTCTTTTGGCTCTAATTGATTATGATATTTCATAAAAGTAGGTAAGGAGGTTGAGGAGAAAATACAAGATAGAATGAGAAAAGAATCAGGAGCACTGCAGAACTGGTGGAGGGTGGAAAAGGACAAGATTGAAGAATAATCCAGAGTGACTACAGTGCATGCAACCAGGGAACAAAAGGGAACTGAAGGAATCTAGACTCAGTATCACATCCACAATACCAGCATTAACTAGTAAAAGTAGCTTTTACTCTGAAGGCTCAAGTAGAACAGCAAAGATATGTGCAGAATGGAGATCTTTCCACTTGGGATTGTTTGACTTTGTGATGGGGAGTTAAAACTAAGCAAATTCTTTGAAGTGGGGAACATGCTAAAATACTCAGCAATGTGTTTCAACATGAACAACTCTCTGGGAAGGGACCATCATTTTTTTGTGTGAGAGCATTTCCCAGCTCGGTTGGGACTGGTCTCAAATTGAGGTAATTAGAAACTACCAAAAGAAAAATAATTAATACAAATTCAAAAGTCCATGCAAGGAGAGGGGGGAAATGGATTAATTCAGAAGGGAATATTCTCATTTTGGGCTGTTTATATTATTTGGAAAGACATTAAATATCTATTGTACTGAAATAAATAAATAATAAATATCAGTCAAATGGCAGAAACGACCTAATTAAGTCAACTAAACTAAATTATTACATTTTGCTTTCCACAGCCTGGGGGAAGCCCTGTGACTGCAGGTCATTTCAAAGTTTATTTTCTTTACTTTTGAACATTTTACAGTGAGTGTGTTTGTGTCTGTAGCCAGCATACTAATATGGTACTGTTGCATTTGTTTCCAAGTCAGTAATTAAAGACACAGATGTGTTTTACAGACCAGTGAAGTCTCACTCAAATGATGTATAAGCAGTGGCTTATCATGGGTTTGGGCTGAGTGAGCAAAGCCTGCTGATATGCTGTAACCATCCACCCATTAGTTATCATTCAGAGAATGGTACCAAGCCTTGGGTGAAAGCAGCAGGCATGTCATTCTTCCTTTCCAAGTTTCAGAGCACAACAGCTGTTTACCACATAATCCTGCATGCTGGCTCTGTCAGGCTTTTCTAGGCAATATTGAAAAATGAAAAGTGCTGCTCACGTTCTGTGCATATATGGCAAAAGCCAAAGGACCCTAGAACTATGTTCAATTCAGGCAGGCAATTTGCAACAGTGATGGGCCTGAGGTGCAGAGTTGAAAGCCAGTTTTGAATTCAGATTTGTGCGCAAATTCAGGACCAACCTGATCCTGGGGTTTAGGCGACTCTAATTCAATAAAAAGAAAATAGAAAAAAAAAGGCTTTTATGTGCTGCTCAAATTACTTTCTCCTTATTCTCCTACTCTCCCTCTTTCTTTCCCTTAATGCATTTTTTCCCTTCCACTCTTCTTCCTTCCCTGCAGGGCAGCTTTAGGAAGCATTATGCCACTAAGACTTTTCAATGAGATACAGGTGAGTGTAACCTTCCCCAGAAGATTTAGATTTGGTCCAGGATATGGAATTTTTTTTGGTGGCTGAAAAGATTAGGGGAAAAAATGTGGGGAAAATCCTAGCAATGCACTGCTCAGTGAATTAAGGCTGTGTGGGTGGCATCTCAGAGCCCAGAAAAGTGCCATTACTTGTCTAAAGGCCAGGAGATTAAGCAGCCCACAAGGAAATGATCACACAGAGAGATCAGAAGCCCTCTGGAGATTCTCGAAGCTCCACTGCTCAGAAATAGATTGGTGAAAGGCAATGAATTATCTTTTTCATGCTGCCAAACCCTACCTGGGCTAGAAGAGTTCATACCGTCTCTCTCTTTCAGTATTCTCTCTCTTTCTTTGGTCTCACAGGCCTCAGGAGCCTATAACCACCTTAACTATTTGTTCAGTATTCTGCTTTAAAAAAAAAATTATTTAATTATTCAATGTCATACACACCTCTCTTTCTTCCCTATACCTCATCAATATTGTGCTGGCAAAGAACAAAGTGACCTAAAAACAAAAGATCAAATGCATAGTGGCAAGTAGGCTCATTGGGAGTCAATTCAGCTGCAATTACCTTAAAAGAAAACTGTTTCAAACAAAATCCATCTCCTGGGCACTTATGTAAGGAGGCCCCAAAATAGTATGTTTTCAAAATAGGAACCAACATTTCTATGGGTCTAGATTGTGATGACATAAGTGAAAAAATTATATGCTGTGGAAATTATATGCATGTTGCTATGCTAGGTTTGTGAACAACAAAACTCAAGTTGGTCTAAAGAAATCAAAGTATAAAAGTAATAAACAAAAGTGCAAGCCTATAGAATGCAAAATTAGTTCTTTACCTAACTTTTTCTCCTTTTCTCCTTTAACGGTATCCTCTTGCCATAGAACTTATATTTTCATAGTTGTAAAATGAAGTTAACGTTTTTCAGGGAAAGTGCTCTGAATATCCTTAAGTCAGGGTCCAATTCTATAATGATATGAACATAGTTAATGTTATACATTACAAGTAGCCTCATTGACTTTAGTGTATGTTGGGTAGTACTTTGCTGCATCAAAATTAAGCACAGGTGCATGTTCCTATAGACTTGTGGGTGCTTGCAATAATCTCACAGCTCTTGAAATAAATAATAAGCCTTCCATGACTTGAATGCACAGTAGATTGGACCTTATGAGCATGTCCTTTGACAATTCAATTTTCTTACAACATTTTAAATTCTTAAAGACAAGATAAAGATGGTTTTCAGGCATTGATTGCATTAGGACCTCCCATGTCAAGTGCCCTTGAGTTGTAGACATAAAAATATTTAATGGTCATGTATTCAGTCAGAATTTTTAATAACACCTAAATAATTTCTAAGCCTCTTCATATAGTACCTCTATGGGTTCTTTAATTAAGGAAATACAATTTATATTTTCTTATAATTAATATTGGCATGAATCAAAGAACATATTCAATTGAATAGTAATGTTAAATAGAAGCATATACTCTATAAAAATGAGAAAATGCAAGGTCTACAGGTATATTTAGGGATCACAAGAAGCTGTGATCCATTCAGTTTTTGGAAGCAAAGCATACTCAGCACTGTTAGTATTTGGAGAGGAGGCTTCTAAGAACCATCCACTAAATTGCTAAAGTGATTCAGAGGGTGAAAGTTTTCTCAGTGAGTAAGAAGTGAATCAGTGCTCCAGCATGCTGTTTCTCAACTTTTTTGAAGAGCTGAGAAACCAAGAACTAAATACTTGGTGCCAAGAGCTCATTAATGGCAAGTTTGTAAAAGAAACAGCCAATATAGATATTTCAGCTAAATTATGGTATTAGCAATAAAATTTTGCCAATAATTCTGTCTTTAGTTTGATAGAGTATTTTTCTTGTCCTGTATTCACCTTTTCTGTAGTTTTGCCATGGAAAATTAAATAAATGTTGCATTTTACCATAGAAATTATTTGTATCATTTTTATATTACACACCAAGCTCGCTTGGAACTTCAGGAACTAGGAGGGAATTCAGATGATCCTTCTTCAAAGGCACAGGCTTCTATCATTGACTCGAAAGATAACATCAATTAACTATTAACATGATAGGGTGTAGGGCTCACATGTGGACATTAGCCAATTAATTATCCTACAGATGGGAAGGGCAGGGTAGCAATGCATTTTATAGACTAATTGAATCAGAGATGCATAAGGTTTTGGGAGCCTGAGGTTACTTCATCCCAGCATCTGACTTCAGAACACCATGGATAACTACCTCTGTCTGCTCAGAGATGTTAACATGACCCTAGTGAATAACGGCGGCTGAGAGAGGCTTGCTCTGAGCTCCAAAATTTTCATATTCTATCTTTGAACATGCAATGTGGCAGGCAATTTAAAACATGTTTTACTCAGCAGCAGTGTTGTTTTTCTGAAGCTAAGATTTTGCACTTCAAAGGTATATATTTGTCCTTAAAGAAATATATATTGTATTTGCAATTTGTATTTTTTATATATTGAAATAACAGAAAAATGAGGGGATCCAATATGCCAAGTTCAAAAGAAACAGAACTAGAATATCTCAATGGTCACTTATTTTTGGAAATATCTCAATAACTATAATGAAGTATGCTTCTTTTAGCTAATATCCTGCTTTTCAAAGTCCACAAACTTAAGTAACACCTATAAAGCCCAGTGCTTCTCGAAGTATCATAGTACAAATTATTAGCAACAGATTCTAAAATTAGTCAGTAAGATATCTCAGATTTGTTATCTAATTATAACTGCTAAATTTTGAGTCATTACCAAATCACATTTTCAGACACATCTGATAATCCAGAGAATCTTTTTATTTTTAGTTTGTATGAATAGTCTTCTGTTATTGCCAGGTTCAACATAGAAAGCATAAAAGATTTCCAAGTCTTTTAGGCACAGCTTAGATCAGGATTTCTACAAACTTTCAGTAGTTTGTGAATCAGAATAAACAAATAGAATGATCTGATGTCCCATTTTCAACCTATTTTGTTGTAGCTGTCAAGGTGCCTGTCTTGGACTTAGACTGAAAAATGAGTGGGTTGGCAACCATTTTGTAAATGTTTGTACAGTGCCTGTATTAAAGATTCCTGGTCCCTGAGTGGGGCTTCTAAGTATTATAGTACAAATAATTAAGTATACATTACATGTATTTACTGTATATTAATATTTATAAGGTACAACTGTAGGTATAACTCTACCTTCGTAAGTTCTCTGGTGTGCAGAAATATATTTTTATCACATTGCTTTTTTGTATTTTTAAAATGTTATTCACTTGTTGGCATGCAACATATAAAAAAGAATATCTGCCTGGGAGAGTTTTCAGTTGAAGTTATAGACACAGATATGACCAGAAATACTTGGAGACCCAAAGGCAGTTTGACTTAGAAAGACATCTCTTGAGCTAATTTTCTGTTCCTAAATTCCAAGATGTCAATAACATATAATATTCCATTTGTTCAAAAATAGTTTTTGTAAACTTATTTTGGCCTATGAGAATTGCAATTTAAACTGTGCTGCTTGGAGTATTGAAATTGGCCTTCGATTTGTGTGATTAATTACCTAAATAATAGACTTCCTGATACTGAGGAAAGGAAGAAAGGACAACAGCAGAATAAAAACACCAGACTTCAGAAAAAATAAACCTGAACAAACCCAGACAACTGTTAGGAAAGATCCCTTAGGAAATAAGCTTATGTGTAAAAAATAATTCAGAAAGGTTGGTTATTCCTTCAGGAGAGAGTATTATGGATAAAATAACATGTTATCCTGATGTGAAGGAAGGATGGAAAGCTTACCAAGAGAGATGCTTGGCTAAGCAGTGATTTAAAACTTAAAATGAAATCTCACAAAAAGCATATAAAAATACAATATCAGGGACAAAATCAGAAGGGTCAAGGAACAAATTCAGATCCAGTTAGGGAACAGCAAAGATGCCAAAAAAACATTATATAAACTATTTAGAAGAAAAGAAGCCAGGGTAGTGTAGGTCCCTAAATGAATGGAAGGGAATACCAAGGAAGTGGTCTATGGGGTGTAGAAGGTTGAATTGTTTAATGCCTTTTTTTCATTCTTCACAAAAATGATAAACTAGAAGATTAACCCAATTAACATAAAAGATAAAATGGTAGACACTTGGTTGAGATTAGAAGAAAAATACAGATTACTTAGATTAGCTAGATGTTTTCAAATCCATAGGACTAGATGAGCTTTGTCCTCTCATACTCAAGGAATTTGGTGAAGTAATTGGAGAGTTATTGTCAGTTACTTTTGCCAACTCATGGGTGTCTAATAAGACTAGAAAAGGGCAAATATAGTGTCTGTCTTTTAAAAAAATGGAAAAAAGGAAGTCCCAGGGAATTATAGATAGTCTAACTTCTATACTGGGAAAGATTTTGAAGCATATAGGATGAATCTACATATTGCCATAAAATGACATTGCTATGGCGCCATGCTTTAGTACTTTTGGAAGGTTGTCTGAGGTGCACAGTATGGAAGGTTACTGTGCTGTGCACATGGCGCATGGGTAACTTTCACCATGTCATCACCATAGCAGTATGCTATACCCAGGGAGTCCACTGCTACAGCAACATAGCTGGAGATCATGTGTAGATACAAGTGATTGCTACGTCACTGTAGCGCACTGTATGGTGATGTAGTGCATCTCTGTCACCATATGGTGATGTGTAGATGCACCTATAATCAAGTAATCAGTTGCAAACAACAAAAGAATAAGAGGTGAGAAAGGGAATAATTTATGACAACATATACAGACCTTGTGGATCAGGGGAACAGTGGATGCATGACTTTAATTAGGTTTTGACACTGCCTTCCATTATATTATCATAAGTAACCTACAGAAATATGTCTAGATGAGGTGACTTTACTGTGGGTGTATAACTCAGTGAATACGTGGACTCAAAGAATAGTTGTCAGTGACTTAATGCTGAATTGGGAAAAGTTATTAAGTAAAGTTCCAAGAGGTCTGTCCTGGATCTAGCACTGATACCTTGCAGGATGGCATTTGTAAATGATACCAAGTTCAATGGGACAGAAGACAGGATTAGGTTTTAAAATGACCTTAAAGGATTGCATCTAGTTGAGGTATTACACTTACCAGAGACCAACAGATAAAAGCAACAAAAATGATTAAAAGTCTAGAGAACATAAAACATGAGTTGGAAGAATTAATATTATTTAGTCCAGAGAGAAAAAGTTTTGATGGACATTTGATAATAAACTTCATATACAAAAAAGTTTGTTATGGAGAAGTGGATGATCAGTTATATGCAGGATAAAACAAGAAATGGCCTTAAATTACAAGAAGGGAGATACAGGTTAGGTACTAGGAAGACATTTCCTAACTATAAGGATGTTTTAGAAATTAATTATTTTTTGAAATAAAATTGTTTTGCATGCAATGATCATTTACTGGACCACATCACTTCTCTACACAGTAGCCCTGCTTTGCAGCTCAAGTATTCCAGTGAGTCATAAGTTTCTTGACACTATTTGCAACATAACTTTATTTAGTCTTGCTGTTACTGCAAATTGTACCTCTGCATCACTAGGAAATCTCTACCCATGAAGAGTCTCCTTCAGTTGTCCAAAAAGCTGATAATCACTTGGCACAAGATTGGGAGTATAGGGCTGATATGATCATATTTCAAAGCCCAGTCCATGTAAAGTCTTGACCTATGCACTGCATGGCCATGCATTATTGAATTGGAGAAGAACACCTTGCTTGAGCTTTCCACCCTGTTTGGGCTGAATAGCTGGCTTCAGGTGTTTTTTGGAGAATGCAGCAGTAGGTATTACTGTTGATCATGATCGCATGCTACATGAATTGAACAAGGAGTGGTTCCATGCAACCCCAAAACCAGGCCTCACTAGACGATGGTTGAGTGAAGAATTTGCGTGGCATTGATAATGTGCATTTCCATTAAATGCTATGCCTTTTGCTGTTTGGATTGTAATGGCTAATCCAGGTTTTATGGTTAAACCATACGTTGTTGTTTATGCACATGTATGTTATGCATGCATGTTATGTTATGCATGTTGTCTGTTGCTTTGGCACCCAATGGGCACACATTTTCCAGCAATTCAAGAGATCATACAATGTGGCACAAATACTGCCAGAGCTTACAATTTCTCCTGCTACTAGCTCAGGAATGCTCACTTGCCTGTTTGCTTGCACAGGTTATCAACTTTGGGAACATTGTCTTCCCTTGTGGATGCATTGGGGTGTCCTGCCTGGGGTTTATTCACTATAGAAGTGCCGCTGTTTTTGAACTTCTCTGCACACTCACACTGGTTGACATAGCTTCTCCCCATAAAAAATGAATGACAGAACATTGTTCTTTGGTGCATACTGCCAGCTGTGTGGCCATTTTGTTTAGATGCTCACCAGCACCAAACACGTTTAGTGCAAAACAATGACTGCAACTGACAGTCACCAGTGTTCCTGTGACTAGGTAGTTTTCACTTTTTTCTCAGTGTGGGCAGTAGGCCTGTGTGAAGCAGCAAGTATTTGCTTTGGATTTGGATTTGGCCAATTTGGAGGGACAGTGATTCGATTCAATGATTCAAATCACTGTCCCGAATTCAATTTGGCCGATTCAGATTTGGAGATAGACTATAATGGAGAATCACTAAAATATCTATAACTTTGTCATTTTTTTTGCAGATTTGGATGAAAACAGCGGGCATGAAGCCTGCCAAGTTTCAAGGAGATAAGTGTAGGGGTTTCTGTGAAAGCGCACCTCAGACAGCTTTATATGTTGTGTTACCAGATTTGCCCATTACTTTGGGGTGTGCTCATTTATTAGGGATAGTTTCTAGGGTCTTGGTGATTCTGTCAATGTGCTGCTTGTGTTACTATACGGAGCTGTATCTCTCCCTTCTGCAAGCCCTCACCCCCAGTGGAGCTATCTTGCAGCACTCAATCTCAATGGGGCTGGGTTCCTCCAGTCACCAAATCAGTCATACACACAAACACACACAAATTAACGTGACACGCCTGACCCGGCTGGGTTGATCAGCATGGACAGGCTGACACCCTCATATGCCAAGAATCAGTTCATAAAAGCAACAATAAAATGCAGTCAGACACAAGCACACAGGTGAACAGAATCCCTCTGAATCCGGCTGGGTGTCCAGCTGACACCCTCATGGGCCAGCATTCAGTTCATAAGGGCACGTCTGAGTCAAACTGGGTCAATCAGCCTGTACAAGCTGATCCCCTTATGTGTTTCAAACTCAGCACATCCCAATCTTTGGCCTCTTGATGAGCAGACCCCACAATATTTGTGGGCTTCACCGGGATCTTTAGCTTAGGTAAAAGAAGTGTTG
>NW_005842291.1:573857-602906 GCF_000455745.1 Alligator sinensis | reverse complement strand
CCTTAGTAAATCCAGATTAGAACTGGTCTGATAAATGCTGAGCTGGGTCTGTGTGAACATGAGTTGATTAACATTTGGAGCACAGATTCCCCATCATGCAGTGCTCCCCTGCTTCTCTGGTCCCAGAATTCACTGCAGTCTCTGCTTCAGGCTTTCTGTTCTCCATCTCTCATGTAAATTAATGGTCATCTGGTTCCATCTCAGATGCAAATGAGACCTAAGGCAGTTGTTTCACTCTTGTCACCCTTATCTGGAGGGTCTTAGGTGTGTCTCTCACTGCATCTTAACCAGTTTCGTTTACATAGAGGAGGGGAGGGAGGGGGGTGAGTCAGACAGACTGCATCCTGTGCCAGGGTTCCCAAGAACATACAGCTGAGACGTAACAGTTGTTTCTATGTCCCTCCCCCAGAGCACTGTGATTGGAAGGGAACTCAGAGAATGATCACAATCACTGGCCAGCTACAGATGTCAATATCAGAGTAGTCTTTCCCCCTCTCTCAGACTTTTCCATATATGGAAGTTCACCCCCTCCCCTTCCCTCTTCTCAGTTTCTGTTTGCTACAAGCCTTTCAAATCTCCAAATCTCTCTGAATCTCTCCGAATCAATTTGGAGGCTTCTGATTCAATTCAGACCTTTTAATGGGTCTCCTGATTCGATTCAGATTCAGAGATTTGGCTGCCGAATTAGGTCAAATCACCTCCCAATCGAATCGGCTACTGAAGGTTTACACAGCCCTAGTGGGCAGCCATTTTGCCACTAGTTTCTGAAATACCTTTGTATGGAACAGCAGAATATATGGGGAGGTTGTGGAATCTGTCACTGGAAGTCTTCAAGTGCAGATTAGACAAACAATTGTCTAGGGTGTTTTTGACAGGCCTGTTACTTTACTGAATGGAAGGTTAGCCTATGGGACTTCTGGAGGTCCCTTCCAGCTCTATTTTTTCCTATGATTCTAGATCACATTATATCATATCTATTCCCTGAACATAAGGAACAGACATAGTAAATGAATGAAGTAGCACTGTCAATATTAAAATATTTTAATATTTAAATATTTTTTATCTTCTGCACTAAAAATAAAGAACATTAAATATGGGTTCATTGGCCCTAAAGTGTAAGGATTCCTTCAGTGGAAGAGAGAGAAAGCCATTTGATTTTTAAGCAATTTTCTCAGTCAAAATTTCAACAGAGATGGCATATGTATGTGTTTGGGTGAACATAACAGTATATGCGTGAGCACTCACTGTGAATATTCTTGTCCACATATATATGTCCATTCCTATACAAATAGGTATGCACAAATATAACCTACTTCCCACATTATTGCACAAATTAAAAAAAATATTTGTAAAGCAAAGAATGAGAACCTGCTCATATTGAATCTCTCAACAGGCAGAAATAATGTACAGTATCAGAAAGACCATCAAGAATGTGCAAATTAATCAAAATGAACACAATTTACATTCATAGGAACATGAATCCTTTTCTACTGTATTTGACTGGCCTCTGTTCCTCCCTGTCAAATCCACATTTCTTCACCAGTGGGAATACTACATGGATTCTGATAGAACATTCCTACAACACTTTATTCTCTGAGGTATTACTCATGTTCATGGCCAGATCAAAGAGCAAGCAGCTATTCTTAAGCCTCTGGCTTTTTATTGCAATCTGGGCTAAAAGATCAAAAAACGGGAAAAGATCAAGCTGTAGTGTGCTTTCCTATGTCAGTTTAGAGATACTTTTAACAGCGAGAAATCCACCGTGGAACATGCTATAAGGAAAACACTTTAGAAATACATCCTGCTTTGCCTGTAAAAATTCTAAACCCGATGAGACGAAAATTGGGCATTATAGAAGAATTCAACTTTTGGTTGGCTGAAATAACTCCTTCTGCAGGAAATAAAGTCCACAAGCAACCAGCTTTATTTACAGCTGAAAGTACTTGCATACACATCTTTTTCAGTAGTGTCCTTCCACATTTCTCTTGTAAGCAGGCAAACTGTAGACATTAAAAACCTGAAGATCAGCCAAGACAGGAAAAAATCAATACTTCTTTCCCAGTTCATCTTTATATCAGAACACCATGTCTTGAACTTTTTCATCTTACATGCTCAAAATGACTGTCTCTTCTCTTCCAATTTTTTTCTGACAAAACAGTTTTTCCAGTTCAACTGTAATTTTTCTATGCTATCTTAACGTTTGCTCAATTAGCTGGTAAACCAGCTATCTAAACTGTTATTCACTAGACTTTACTCTATTTTGGATAAAGACTGCATTTTCATGTACTTGTGTAGAGCATAACGCACTGATAAAATTCCATAAGAATTAGTGTATTCCAGTGATGCTCAGAGTTCTGGCCCCATAGGCCAGCTGAATGGCCTGAGACTGGTCCGTGGGCCAAATCAGGTCTCACATCACCTCTGTGTGCTGGGATCAGGCTCCAGGGCAGGGTACCACCTCCTTCCAGCTCCCACATGCCAGAATTGGGCCCTGGGCCCTGTGCAGCCTCCATACTCCAAGATTAGGCCTCTGAGCCCTACATCGCCATCACCTGGCCCCCATGTGCCAGGATTGGGCCCTAGGGGTCCCACATCACCTCTGCTCACTGGGATTGGGTCCTGGAGCCTCATGTCTCTTTCAACCAGCTGTGATCAGGCTGTAACAGCCACATGCTAGCCCTGCCTAGGCCCCGCATGGAAGGATTGAGCCTCATACCCCGCTGTGTGCTGAATCTAGTATGCAGGACTACAGGCCATGGGGCTCCCCACAAATCTGTAGGGACCCTGATAGGATGGATGACATGGCACCAGGGGCCGGATCTGTCCTGTGGGCTAGGGGTTGACCGTCCCTGGTGTATACCATTAAAAAATGGGAGTCAAAATAAAAGGTATTATGTTTACTTGTTTATGTATCTTGTATGACCTATTGGCATTGTCACAATACATTTATAATGTATTAACAATCTAATTAATACCTTAATGAAATTTCTGTCCTTTTAGTTTCTTTACTGGGTTTTTTTTAGAGCATCTACAACACTTTGAATATCATTTATTTTATATTTAAATATTAAACTTCTTCACAGGTGGATTAGTAATAACAGCAGATAAACAGAGGGACTATTTGTGAATAATGCTTGTGAAACAGGCTATTATCCTTCCTTTTTTAATTAATACAATTGGAATTTATGTGATTAAAATCCATTGTTTATATATAACTGGAAATCCCATGCCCTGTGCATCATGGTAACAAAGCATCAGAAAATAAACAAATCAAATTATGCAAAGCCTTATTTAACTGTGACAATCACATTGCATTATATTTATGAATGGAGAAAGTGGTTTTCATAAAATAAGTGACAAATTTCCCAGAAAATATTTGGTAAATTTTTGTTAATATTAAAAAATATCTTTTCACACATTATAGCCAATATTCACACTCTGACTACTTATCTGGCATGGTGTGAGGATGGAATTACTGCATCAGATAGATTTTTGGCACCCTCATCCTGGAGCTGGGTATGATGTTAGGCAACAGCATAGCTACCACTTATGACAGCCACTGTTTATATCCTCCACCCCTCAACAAGTGTTCTTGCTGCAGGGAAGTAGTTATAGGCTGACTTGAAATATATTATTTAGCTATGAAGTATCTCTGTGTGGTGCACAGAATTCCAAATGAGGGTGAGGTTTTTGGTAAAATGTGAGACAAATCTAGAAATTAAACTGAGTGGAACTCTATTTTCCTCTGTCTTTGTAGCTGGTTCCTGCTCATAAAGCACTATGAATAGTACTGAGGAATCCCCACCTGGTTGCATATATCATAGTGAAAAGTGGCTTTTTACAGAGTATGGACTTACCGTTCTAACAAAGACTAGCAGCAGTAGTGTACTAAAATAGCAAGATAAACTTTTTTCCATAAGATTTATGGATTGATAGTAGGAAGAATCATACATGTCAAAAGAGTCCTTATTTTTGTGAGACTTTTAGCCAAACTTTTGAACATAAAGGAACTCAAATAAGGAAAACAGTCACTTAAGCTGAAAACTTGGTCTTCCAAACAGGCAATTGCCATTGATTTCAGAAAGACAAGATTTTCACACTGGAACTCCTGAGTTCTTATTTTAACCAAAGCAGTGATCTGGATGAGAGATGGCTGAGTGCAGTTTTGGGTTGTCTTGAAAACCAACAGAGAAATAACTAAACAAAACAACTAAGAAACCAACTATCAGAGAAATAATATGCTCTTTTTTCCCTGAAAAACTATAATGAAATAAATGCAGGGTTTTTTGGGGGGGAGCCTGAAAAGTGGAATGGGAAGTTAAATGGATGTCCATCTCTCACTCTGTAATACCTAGTAGATTTGGCCCTGAACCCTGACTGAGCTCTCTAAGTAATATAGTAAACAGTACAGAAATTTCTCATCATCACCATCATCATCTAAAAAGGTACTTTCAGATCATCTCTGAGACATGTTCTTATTGCGGTATAAAGTTGCCTATTAACCATTAACTACCATTTTGTGTAGAGAAAATCTTGCAAAGATGTTATTTTGACACCCATGCCAAATATTAACTTCAGACTTAGATGAAAGAAGGGAAGAAAGAAAGAACAGATTTGCTTCTGTTGTGGAAGGGACACATAGCTATAACTAACAGCAGTGCATTTGATCATAAATAACTCTTGCTGCAACTCATATAATATTATTGCATGTGAAAGAAAAAAACACAGACTTTAATTACCTTTGTTCTTGCCTGCATAAAGAACAAAATATTTTTAAACGGTGTTGAAATAAGTATAACGAATTGCAGTGCCAAATATTACAGCAGTGAATTTGGCATACAGAGTTATTGCGTGTGATGCATAATCTAACAAATTTCCAAACAAACATTCTGGAAACAATTAAAAGTAAGCAAGCAACCCTGAGCAAATACTGTGGATGTTTCAAATTGCATTTTGGTCACCCACAACTACTTAAAAATATGTTCCTCAAAAATTTGTATGCCTGGAGCAAGAAAGGAAGTTTTTGCTGCCCTGCCAAGTGAGAGTTTAATGTTGTGAATCATTAGGAAGCATACATATTAGGTCTCAAAAATAATTGTTTGGTTTATAGTCACTGGAGGCTATAGCCTCAATCAGACCTCAGCTGTGGTGTGTTAGAAAAGCATATAATGCTGTATAAATACAGTTTGTTGATATGCCACTGACAGAAGCATATGTTGTACTATTAACTTCCAAAACAAATATGTTAAATTGTTGCCAATATCTGAAAGACAAATACCATCACATTTGCAAAACATAATTTGGGTTACTTGTAAAAACAAACCTGGAAAACTAACAGACATGGAGGATGTATTTTTAGCTCTATGAGCTCCTCATTTTTTTAAAAATCATTTAAAAAAGCAATAAGCATATTCACAGATTTTAAGGCCAGAAGAAGCTATTGCAATTATCTAGTTTGATCTTTTATATAACAAGCCATGGCACGTTACACAGTAATGTCTGCATCAAGGTTGGTGCATATTCTATTTTGTAGATTAGGTCTAGAGCAATTTTAACTCCTGTTTATTATTTTTATTTACATTTCAAAGGAAGAACACAGAGGAAAACATTAATTGGTGGTCATGATGTTTTTAGCATCTTTAGGATGTTGTCTTTGCCAATTTAAAAAGAAGCTACTTTGTTACATACTTGAGGTTTTACCTGCCCTGCAAGACCCTATGATGATGATTGAGGTAATTAAATCATAAGAGCCAAGACCCTAAAAAGCTGAATTTTCAAAATCTTTAGCTTTACCACTATTTAAGTTCAATGACCAATTAATGGCTTGGGGAAAAGATGGGCCTGTAAAGAGTTAGCAACGCAACCAGTCCAGTTAGAGTAAACATCCCTGAGTCAGGTATCCTAAAAAAGCTAGAGAAGACCATCCCACATATTCCTAATATTTCTTAAATAAAACAAGCAAAGTTTTAAACCCAGTTAGCCTGAATTACAAGTCTATTTTATACATAAAAAAGTGCATAAACCTTATTTCTAAAACTTCCTGCATGTTACATTTATGGACAAGATGTCAGTAGTAGGCAGAATGGATACTAGGCAGATTGTTTTTCTTCACCAATTTATTGTGGCAAAAGGGGCCTTGGGAGTCCAGCTATTAACTTGTATGGGAGTTGGAGCCAAGGAAGCTTATGAATCTGGTAGCCATAACTGATTTATTGATTGTCGTCTTCCTACCTCTTCATATGCCAAGTGGCTCTTGGCACAGACGAGAGTCTGGCCAAATCATACTTTTTTTGGTG
This sequence comes from Alligator sinensis, assembly GCF_000455745.1. NCBI lineage: Eukaryota > Metazoa > Chordata > Crocodylia > Alligatoridae > Alligator > Alligator sinensis. Next base: position 596,610 of record NW_005842291.1, on the reverse strand, counting down.
GTAAGGACTGTGTCTTCTATGTAATGTCTAATAGACTTTTGGATCATTTAAAAAAATAATACAGTGCCAAAAGAATAGACAGATGTAACAGTTGTATTAGTACTAAAAAATACTAATATTAGCTGTTATTATATAACTATAGTGATACAAGTGTAGCAAACTTCTCCATTTTTAACCCTATTTCACTCAAAGTTAAAGTTAAAGTGATTTAGCTAATTTGTATGACTGTTAACTCATGCAGATCTAACAGTTGCATCATAAAAGTTATATTGTAACAACGGATTCTAGCTGTGCTCTCACTCCCCTCTTCCCTTTTAAAGCATTTCAGTATTCTGTTTGTTCAGAGCTTTAACATAGATTCATAGATTCATACATTGTAAGGGGCTGGAAGGGACCTTGTAGATCATCGGGCCCAGTCCCCCTGCACTAGTCAGGAAAAGACAACTGTGGTCAAGTGACCCCAGAGAGGTGACTGTCCAGTCTCCTTTTGAAGATTTCCAGGGTAGGTGACTGTACCACCACTAGAGGGAGTTTATTCCACAGTCTGGACACCCTGACTGTGAGGGAGTTTTTCCTGGAATTGAGCCTGAAGTGGCCTTCCAGGAGTTTGTATCCATTATTCCTGGTCTTCCCAATGGGTGCCCTGGTGAACAGCTGTTCACCGAGTTCTTGATGTATTCCCCTGATGTAGCAGTAAGCAGCTACCAAGTCCCCTCTCAGCCTTCTCTTCTGTAGACTGAAGAAGCCCAAGTCTCTCAACCTCTCCTCGTATGGCTTGTCTTGCAAGTCCCTGATCATACAGGTGGCTCTTCTCTGGACACTCTTAAGTTTTTCCACAGCCTTGTTGAAGTGCAGCGTCCAGAACTGGACACAGTACTCCAACTGTGTTCTCACCAGTGTGGAGTACAGTGGGAGTATCACTTCCTTAGTTTTGCATGAGAGTCCACTGGGAGTTTTGTGTGAGATGCAATGGTCAATGCATGCCAGTGTATTGTTTGCCCTGCTGGCCACAGCATTATGCTGCTGGCTCATGTTCATGTGATGGTTGATCACTACCCCTAGATCCCTTTTGGCCATAGTTCAAGTCAAATTGTCACCACTGAGCCTGTAGATATGTTGGGGATCGTTGGCCCCCAGATGGAGCACATTACAGTTCTGAATGTTGAACTTCATCTAATTCTGATCTGCCCAGCTCTCCAGCCTGTCCAGGTCTGCCTGTATCTGCAACCTATCTTCTGGCATGACCACACTCCCCCATAACTTGGTGTCATCCACAAACTTGGCCAGTGAGTGACATCCAAATCATTAATAAAGATGTTGAAAAGCACTGGTCCAAGCATGGACCCCTGGGGGACACCACTGGCTACTTCTTGCCAGGACAACACAGATCCATTTATCAGGACTCTCTAGGTACTACCATGCAGCCAGTTTTCCACCCACAGAACTGTTGAGCCATTAAGCCCACAATCTTTAAATTTTTCCACAAGGATATTGTGAGATACTAGATCAAAAGACTTTTGGAAGTCTAGGTATATAATGGCGACCTTCTCTCCCATGTCCAGGTGGCAAGAGACCTGTTTGTAGAAGGAGATGAGAAGATGAGACACTAATAGGTGATTAAAATATGTATATTTTAAAAGCATGACTCATGTTATGATACGTAGGAGATGCCATATATTAGTTGATAGGATTAGAAGATAAATTCAAAACCACTGGCATGATCAATAACAGTGGAAGAGGTATTATCAAATTCTTACATCCATATAAAAGTGCACCCATTGGTTTAAGGTATCCAGGTTGTAGCTGTATTGGTCTAGAGGAAAAGGCAATCAGGACTTGTAGTAGAGATGAAATATTTTATTAGACCAAGATTTTTGCCAAAAAAATTCTTTAATCGCAAGCTTTCGGGCACCAACACCCTTCATCAGGCATTGGAGAAAAGATTGTAAAAGTTCTCCTAGGGAGACATGAAGTTCATATTTCATAGGATTTCACAGAGGAGTCAATAGATGGAAAACTCCTCTGGGCAGTCAGTTCATAGCTGGTATGAAGCCTTTCACTTCCTGTGAGGATCTGTGATGATGCAAATTACCTTGTAATAAAGGCAGGAGCAGGATCTCAGGTTTTAGGTGGTCACAGTTGCTTCCTGCTTGGGAAAATACAAAGATTTTATTTTTAAAAATTGTCTAAAATTTGATATCTTCCATGTGTCAGGTATCCAGGATGTAACCATATTGGTCTGGAGGAAAAGGCAATGGTTGGTTTAATGAAGAAATGTACTAGATAATCAGCTTTGCTGTTATGTTTCCTGGTCATGAGAAGAACGCTCAAAATGAACACAACTTTTTTTTTTTCTTGTGGTTTCTCATGTGTTTAAATGTGCACCATGAAAGTGCAAATGCAAAGAAAGCCTCTACTCAATCTGTGCAATCTGAGTGCAACCAAATGTGAAATAATATATGGATCTGACTAGAAGTTTTATACTTGATTTCCTTTAGTTGGAGTTTTCAAACCTCTTTCTCAATTTAAGAAATGTCAGCAGGGGGGTTAACATTCATGGAATTATAAAATTAAACCCAGAAGAATATATGTTAAAAATGGAGGCTAAGTACAGGCATTCAAGAAGGCCAAGGCAGAAGCACTCCAACTTTCAAGTTTTACTCTAAGTACCCAAGGTTAGTTCGGGAGGAAGCAGAACACACATTAGTCCTTGTGGGGGCAGGGAAGGCTTGAAGCCTGCCTGCACAGCCCAAATCCAGCAGGTAGGTTGGGCTCCTGTAAGCTTCCAAACATACTCTGCAGGTTTCCCAGGCTGCCAAAGACTCTTGAGAGGAGCCAAACAGCAAAGCCACTCCTGATTGGCTGGCAAAGACATAATGGCTGCCCAACTGGACCTGATGTGGCAGCTGCTCATCATGTCATGTGCCCTCATAGCCACAAGCCATCAGACAGGTATCCCATGGATGCCAACCCAGTGCACCCTGCACCCACCAAGTGTGTGTGTGTGTGTGTGTGTGTGTGTGTGTGTGTGTGCGCGTGTGTGTGTGTGCGTGTGTGTGCATCTGCATGCCCCAGATGCCTGGGTTCTGTGTGTGTGTGTGTGTGTGTGTGTGTGTGTGTGTGTGTGTGTAAGAGAGAGAGTTCTGGATGCCTGCTGTGTGTGCGTGTGCGTGCACACATGTGCATGCGTGCATGCATGTGTCGTGGATGCCTATATTTCTCCCCACCACTGATGCTAGTGGCCGCAGCCCTGCACAGCGGCAGGGTATCTAGATCTGAAATCCTCTGTCTAGCTCCTCACCCATGTGTACTGGGCATTCTCCCTGGATGAGTAGGGCTGGAGGGCTTCCAGTGCCCCTACCCTGGCACTGGACCATGGGTCTCCAGACCCAGACTCCTCTGGCCCCATGTTACAGGTACTGCTGCCCATGCCAGGCACCCTCCCCTTTCCCCTCACTCTTCCTAACCCACCTCAGAGGCACATACAGGGGCTTTGGGGAAACGTAGCCCAAGGAAGAGACGTGCCTTGTTTTAATCAAATGTTGAAGCTGTTAAACTTTTAGTGTGTTTATTAAACAGAAACTGTGGAATGTTTCCTGCTCCAGACCTTGGAAATTTCTTCTCAGTTAACATTAAGATGTTGAGGAGGGGAGAAGAGTGGGCAGCGGCAGGGGCTCAACTTAACAAACACAAAACCTTGGGTTGTCAGGGGGAATGCCACATATGAAACTGATGCTCCTTGGTTTAATTAGATGTTGCAGCTACCAGACTTTTCACCTGCATAGTAAAGAAAAACTATGGAGTGTTGCCCACTCTGGCACTTGGATCTGATGCCACAGAGCTGCCTATCTTTACAGAGGCTGCACTGCTGCCCCACAGTGGGACCCAGGACTGAAGTGGCCTCCCCTCATGGGTTGGTGGGCCACCCCCCACCAATTCTGAGTACTTCTGCTTCCTTGTGGGACTGGCAAGGAAACTCTCCAGGACCCTGCACCTATGCCAGCATCCGCCAGTGGCTGGGGGTAGTGAATTGGCCCTGAAAAGTGGGAGGAATCAATGCCAGCTCTGGCAGCGAGTCTCAGACAGCCTGGTTTCCCCTCCTGTACTACTGCTCCCCAGAGTAGGCCCTGCCACATCTCTTTTTGGCCCCTTGGACCCATGCACTAGATGTCCTGTTTTGGGGCTCCCCTGCCTCCCAGCATCTCTCAATCAATGCACAGTGTGGAGCATTCCCCCACAGCCACCATCCAGGTCCCTGCTCTATCCCTTCCGGGGGGGGTCTCAGGCAGGTCACTTGATGGAAGAGTTCCTAGAGCTGGGCTTTCCATGCCAGGAGCATTGGGCAGCAGCCTAACCCACCACTCCTCTTCCCATGGGAGGTCATGCTGATTCCACTCAGGGGTGTCATACCTGGATCCCAAGTGGTCTTTGACTCTGTGCATAAACTCCTTATCCTGGCACTGCAACTCTCTCAGTTCCATAGCAGTGAGGGTGCAGCAGATAGCCATCTGGAGATGTTGTTTCTGGATCTTCACAGCATGTTCCTGGGCCTGGACAACTCATTCAAGTGCTGTACCAGCTCTTTTGTAAGCAATCACCAACCTGTCCATCCCAGCTGACCATGCTGAGGTCCTATTTGGTCCTCATTTCACTGGTGCCATCTGCACACACGTCTCCAGCAGACCATCCTGGATCCAGAATCTAGGGCTCCATGAGTAGGCCTCCCACACACAAATGCAGAGTCTGCTGACAAGGGAGACACTGAAGGACCTATGATGAGTCTTTTGTCTGGACCCTTTCCCCTGCCTGGGCCCAGAAGCTGCATAGCTGCTCACAACCTGGCACTGTGAGACACCTTCATTCTTTTTCTCAGCTAGAAAAACCTGGATGCCTGGATTCCATCTCCCTGCTGTGGGAGCTGGGAGGTCTGGGAACCCAAGCATTCAGGCGTGAAGGGATGGAGGGAGCAAGGAGGGTTTTCTAGGGAGAAATCCCATTTCCTGCTGTGACTTACCTGCAGCAGTACTCATAATTAGGTGCCCTGCCAAATGGCACCTGAAGACACACCAGTGAAAACCTGCAGTTGTGTCTGGTGTTTACACCTTGACTGTGGGAAATAAAAAAAAACCTTTCCATGTCTTTCAGGGTCTGTTTGAGCGCTGTTTTGTGTAAAGTGGTTCTGTGTCAACACTGCCTTCTCTCAGGAAAGTAATGTGACCTTGAGGGATGGGGTTGGCAGCTGTCAATTAACCACAGTATGGTCCCACTTAGTGTAACACAGGCTGATAAACCCCCAACACCAGTAGGAAGTACCAGGCCTGGCACTTCTGCTTTGTTCCAGGCCAGTGGTGCAGGGGTTCAGGGGGTGGTGTTTGACAGGCAGAAGTTCAGTGGGGAGCATCAATAAATCAGTATCTTTAGTCTTCCATGTGGACAATTGTTGAGCCAAGAGCACGCTGAATTATCAGTGTAGGAAACTATCTCCTTCCCCATGAGCATGCCCTATCTTAAAAAGGAGTGACATTAGACCATTTCCTCACATATAAACATCATATTCAGAAGGTCAGCAGTAAAGTCTCTGTATGGGTATCTGCCTTAAGACATTTAGCCAGCACAACATGGTGTGCTAACTTCAGAGTGCTTAGAATGACTACATTTGCAATGATATACACCCCAGTAAATTATTGTGGTCCTGTATGCTCCAGAAGCTGTCTTGCTAAAAAGCTTGACACTGTATTTAACAGTGCACAGAGACTCATAACAGACTGCACAACTTGTACACACATATGCATTCCCTAAACTCTAGGGCATTAGACCAAGTGACATAAGAAGATAGACCTTAACTACTCCCCTGCTGCCAGGTTTCTGGGTCTATGGGGAGCCCAGCAGGCTGGGCACTGTGACCTTGTGTGTTGTGCTAAAGTTAGATAAGTGTTGGGTTGAGTGGAAATGAAATGATCATTCAGAGTAATCTGGTCTGTAATCTGTTCTTACAGTGTTTTATATCAGCATCAAATGAGTCCCCACATTGGGCATGACCTTGACATAGAAGCGTATCAAGTTGAACAGACTGAGATCTGGATACGGGCACTACAAAGCAACACTGTACAAAATAAACATCTTGGACAGCCCCCTGTGTGAATCTAGGGTCCACAATCAGCACAGCACTTAATGGAAAGCTGCAATCTTCATAAGTGCCCAGAGTGGGTAGATGGAATCCATACACTGAGTGGTCATGTCCAGATGAGCGCGGAGGTGTGGTATGTGGTGCTGCAGACCCATCTGTGGTATCATATACCACACACGCAGGTGTTCCCTGCACTGCTACCTTGCACTGTGAAGGGTTTTGTTTTTTCTTTTGACTCTGGGAGATCCCAGAGTAAAAAAAACCCATGCCAAAAAAGTGGGGCAGCACACTTGGTGACAGTGTGTGTTGCCCAAAACCAGAGCCTGGATGGCTGGAGCCATGCTCTGGCTGCTGGCCAAGCTTCTAGCTGCAGGAGCACCATGGCTGCAGCTCCCCAAGGCTCCCAGGACCCTAGGTAAGAATGCTGGGGCCAGCACAGTTGCTGGCCCCAGCCTCCCGTACCCTACCTGGGGTAACCTGCCAGGCGCCAGAGCATGTGTGACACAGCCATTCCCCAGGGACAAGTAGTTACAGCTAAAGGTGTGGTGCTGGTTCTTGTCCCCAGGGAAACAGATGTCCATGTGCGTGTGGATGCAGTCAGTGATAATACCAGACAGTGGTTCATGGCTGACCAGAAGGAACTGGGCAGCGGGGAGGGTTGGACAGGGGCTTCATTGACTCTTGTCAGTGACAGCCCAGGGGCAGGGCCAGCCTGGCACTTGGGCAGACCACACAAGCTCTGGCCAAGGCTAGAGCATTGCCCTGGGAGAGAGGGTGAGTAGGGTACCACAATGCTTAATGGGATATTGGCAGAATGTGACCTAATGTGAGTTGTGATGGGATCTAGTACAGATGTTTGTTACAGTGCTCTAACCTACAGTGCTGAAGTCTGATACCACATTCATCCAGGGTTATCTTAGAGCAGGATCCACTATTTTTACACAGCTCCGTATGCCCTGACCAGGAGGTTTTAGAGTGTTTTCTGTATGCTTACTGTGCAATAAGTGTTACCTCTGTACCTAGCCAGACTTCTTAAAATGTTCAACCAAAAGCAGTTTGGATAGAAAGTTGGATATAAGTTTCTCCCATGAATGGCATTATCTGCACTTACTGTCTTTCAAAAAAAAATGATGTAATGGGAATTATCAAGGATCTCACTGACATCACTTTCCTGTGAACACTTCTTTCTTGGGCTAGTAAAGAAGAAAGAGAAAGTGGTTACAAATAAGTACGGCCCACTCTTGGGCTGCTGTTTAATGGTCTGTTTTGATGTTTGGGTAGAATAGCTACTAGCAGCATTTAGTTCTGTGTATAGTAAACAGATGGTATTACTCATTCACTCATCATAAACATCACCTTCATATAGGAAACAGTAGGTTTGGCATATGTACCATAAATCTATGGATGTACCCTGAGGAGTGAAGTAGAAATAATAAGTACCTGCTTTTAATATAGCAGTTGTATTTATATTTAAAATGCTTCCTTGAAGAAATATTTTAACAAGCTGACTTTGCCCCTAAATTTTAAAACAGTAATATCAGAAAACACATTCATAGTTTATCTTTCCCCCTTTAGCTGCCTGACCTTATCCAGATTGAAAAAAGATCAAGAATTGTGTCCCTGTGCATGGATGATCTCAGCAGTGAAGATGGTGGGAAGGCCTCTGCTCTTAGTCCATGATATGGAGCTGTCTTTATCTCCAGGAAAATCATCTTTAAGCAGTCTGTTCTTTAATTTCAGGTAATTCACTTCACAGGTCCAGAAGTCTATGTAGGTTAAAATATTTTTAAAAACAAAGAGGCCTCAAAAAGGGGTCTGCAGAAGTGGATCAATAGAAAAAACCAATAGGATTTCTCAAAAAAAAATTCCTTCCCCATCCCAAATAAAAATCACCATCTTCAACCCATTCCATACCCCAGTCTCTGTAGTAAAAGCCTATTCAGGGAAAGACTGGCAAGCTTAATAATGTACTTTGATGTTATCAGATCAGACTCTTTTAGACAAAGGAAACAATTCTAGAATAGAGAGTCTTTACTGAAACTGCTCTGCCACCAGCCTCCAGGTTTTAACTAGCTATCCAGATGATCCAACACTGAGGAGAGGATGGAAATACATGCACTGCTATGAGTAATGTTTGTGCTTGGAGAAGTGGGCCAGTCCTCTGCACAGATAGGATGGTACACAAGATACTCAAGAAGACTGACACTTTCTTGAGCCCTGGTTCTGCCATTCAAAGTGAGTGAAAGTGGAATTGTTGCTGCTTTTTTTCATTCACTTAGTCAAGTGGCAAGAGCTCAATGTGCAGCATAAAAAGCAAAGATATCACTGCTGTATATTTGGTGTGTTATTCCTGGCTGTATGGAAACCTCTTTCAATGTTCTTTTTCTAACCACTCTACCACTGACCCCATGGAGCATGCAGGCCTAACATGGTGTTGCTGAAGTATGATGCTTCAGGCTGCTCATTGTTCAGCAGCTGTTGGAAGCAGTGTCCTTCTTTTTCCTCTTGTCATTTCCCTGGCATACATTTGAGCCTTTTATCAGGCAACACTTTTTACTTCTGAGAGTATTTATGAGGTGACACTTCATCTTAGTCAGGTTGTAGTTTAACCCCTTTTAGCAAAATTGTACCAAAAGGCTTTTTACAACAACAGTGAAAATGCTTGTGACAAATGTTCCTTGTTATTTCTGCAATTACAGACCAATGGCAAGAAGCTATTATGTCACACTGGTATTCTGCAACATGCAATGGTTTTTATTATAAATCACTCTACAGGGGCATTTGTGTCTTGGTAAGAGTGAGCAGATTACAAGCATTGGAACAAAAACTAAGATTTTCTTACTCTAACTTCTGGGGAAAGCCTAAGAAGTTACTAATGTCCCAGATACATAGAATAACTCTCAAATGTTGGGGGCCATGGAGTACCAGTCTATCACCCCTCTTTTACAATGTTTGGACACTTATGAAGGGGATATGACATTTCCAGTATGATTACAACAGTGCCTCAGCCAGTGAGACTGAAAGCATGCCTCTGGCAATGACAAGGGAATTGGAGAGTTCTGTGCAGTGTAGAAATGAGTGTGACAAACTCAGAATGTCTGCCATTAATCCAGGAGTGGGCAAACTGGCAGATCTGACCAGTGGCTGGATTCCATTTCCCAGCAGTCCTTGCCTGCATCACTTTGGCCGGTTTCCATGGAGGCTCCAGGAGTGGTGGGGTGTGACAGCATGGGGCCAGGGTCTCCATGGAGACTGGCTCAAGCAGTGCTGGCAGGACATACAACTGGACGGGGAGCTGCTCTGGGGCTAGGGCTGGGATTTTGTGTCGGTGACCCCATGGTCTGGAGCTGGAGCATGCCCCTACCCTGCTGCAGCTGAAAATGTGGCATGGGGCCCTGAGCTTCAACAGCTGTCTAGGAGGGAGGTGGTGGGACACTTACAAGAAACTCAAAAAGGCACTTTCTCCTCTTGCACTCTGGCTGTAGGGACATGGTGTCATGACAGGATTCTGGGTTTCTTGAGATAACCCAGGGACTACTGGCTTGTAAGACACAGAACTCTCCAATTCCCTTGTCATTGCCAGAGGCATGCTTTCTTATCATCTTTATGGTAAATGCCTCTCAGCACTAAAGACTGTAGATTTATTACTTGTGCCAGGGGAAGGGGAGAGGTCTGACTCTATAGCCTGCTCCTTCTGCAGGAGGTGGTCCCCAAAGGAGTCTTCAAGCCCTAGAATGGTAGTACATACTTTGCTAGCATGGCTGCAATTCTAGGGATACCACTCCAAGTGAGAAACAAGCTCAAATGTTATGTCTGGCTCTGATATGATGACCTGACACTCCAGGACACAAAGTCTATTGTGGCAACTATTGACAGAGTGCTCACTTCCTGAGGACCCAGCAGAAAGAATTTTCTGCCCACCTAATACCACCTGAGTACAGCCCTGCTGCCCATAACAACTCTTAGCTCCTATCTTTACAGATGATGGGGAATGGAAAAGCTGCCCAGCTTTAGGCCCCTCCTTCCTAAGCTCCTGCAAGCTCTCTGTGGTCCATGCTGCCACTAATGTGCTTGGGTGTAGCAGTGGGAAGTGGGGGGTGGCAGACTGCTGGGGACAAGTTGGAATGTGTTGTCTCAGGAAATGGCAAGGGGGAAGGGGGAACACTCTTCCTAGGAGAGGATTGAAGCTGCATGGGGTCTTGAGCATTTGGTGTTTTTGGCCCTGCACTGCATTCATTCCCAGTTGTCTCATGTCTTCAACAATCTGCTAGAAGACCTCTTTGTTGTGGTGCAGGCTGCAGAGCTCCTTGCCCCAGATAGCAACAACATCTCTTATCTCCGCAATGGCCCTGTTCTATCCCCAGTTATAGGTAGTGGAGGAAGATGGGCCAGGATCTGCCATGGATGACTCCCTGAGAGTCTGGGTGCCTGTGGGTCCAGATGTCACTGGATGAGTGAGCATCTAGCTATAAGGGTGTAGGTGGGGGGGGATGAGGATAGGTCTTGGCACAAGGTTTACTTTCACTGAGACTGGGTTCCAATTGTGCATATCCCCCAGCTCCGAAGTGACCTCAGCTTGGCTGGCCATGCTCCCCTGCTATCCCGGAGCTTTCCAGGGGCATCTACCTCCTGGGACCATTTGGCTGGCCAGGTCCTCCCAAGCCCTGAACTTTTCAGGGTCTTCTCCCTGCTGCCTCCAAGATAGTTGGACATGTACCTCCTAGCCACAAATTAATCTGCTTAGCCATGCCCCGCCATCCATGAACTTTCCAGTGGCATTAACGTCCAGACACAGCTCATCTGGCCACACCACCCCCAACCTGTGAATTTTCTGGGGGCATCCACCTGCAAGTAACAACCATACTGGCAACATCCACCCATGGCCCAAACTCCCCTGGCTAAGATGAGTGGCTAGCAGTAGCTGGTCCAGCCAGGGATTTGCTTTCCCTTGATTAGTTAGCCCTGAATTTGTCAGTATCACTATACTTCTGACCTGTTTCATCTGTTTGTACATCTGCACCACTCCAGACCTGAATTCCAGTACTGGCTCCCACATGCTGGTGAGGGGGAGGTGGATTCATGCCAGGTTATGACCAGGATCATGGGGTACTTGGAGCTGGATCTTCAGTTGTAGGGTTCTGGGTTTGGGTCTAAGTTTTGGAGGTCTTTTGGTTTGTGTTTTTTGGGCCTGTGTGTGGGTCTTGGTGTGCTTTGGGATGGGATCTGGGAGGCAGGAGATTATGGCTCAAGGTCTCAGGTATCTGAAGATCTGGGTCATATGCAAGGGACACATCTGCCTCAGTCCCTCATGCCTCACTGCAGCCCAGAGCACAAGGTGGGTCTGAAAGACTGGACTTTTTTGCTCTGAAAGACCCAGGTGGTAGGGTTAGCTGTATGAGCAGTGGAGTGCAGTCCAAGTGCCAAAACATCTCCCTGCACAGTAGGGGGCAGGGAGGAAATGCATGCTGGGAAGCCAGAGGACAGCAGTGCAACTTTTATTGATAGAATTGGACAAGCATTTATTAAACCAATCTAACCCCCATAGTCATGTCCAAATGAATGCGGACATGTGATATGTGGTGCTGCAGACCATGCAGGCATTTCCTATAATGCTAGCTTGCACCATGGGTGAGGGGTGGGGTTTGACCCTAGGATCTTCTGAGGTAAAAAACCCACACTGAAAAAGTGAGGTGTTGCACATGGCAAAAGTATGCGCCACCCAAAACCAGAGCCTAGCCAGCCAAAGCCATGCTCCGGCTGCTGGACAGGCTTCCTGCCATGGCTGTAGTGCCAGGAGACCCCCAGAACCCCAGGTAAGAGTGCTGGGGCCAACACAGTTGCTGGATTCAGCCTCCCCTGCCCCACCCAGGGTAACCTGCCATGCACCAGAGTGCACGTGGCACAGGAGTTCCCTGGGGACAAGTAGTAGTGTCATAAGGTATGCTGCTGCTACTTGCCCCTGGGGAAACAGACATCTGTGTTTATCTGGACGCGCCCTATCAGTCTAGAGTTAGACCTCTTCAGATTTGCTTTCCCTTGATTAGTTAGCTTTGTTTGCTAAACCTTGCAGTGATGTTTGCCAAAAATTGTCCCTTGGTGTTATCTCAGAATTATATCGTAATTTCTGTTGTTTCACCCTCCTTTTCCTTTGCTGGCCTGTGATCTAGAATACCATTTTTTTCAAAACAGCATCACTGCTTTCCCTCTATTTGTATAGAAAGAATTTCCACTTACCTACAGGAGTGAGTGTATAATTGCAATGGGAAGCATACATATTTAAAAAAAATAGATTAGGAATCTGAATGGCTCAATAAATTCAGTCCATAATTTTTACTGGCCATAAACTGAAATTTTATGTTTTGAGGAAATAGTGGCCAATGTGACTGCTAAGCCTGCAATGTCTTATTCCAGTTATTTCCAGAACTGCATGAAATAACATCTAGGAGAGTCTAGTATTTTCAGAAATTTCCTAGGTTGAAATTGTAGATACTACATATAGTTTTGCTATGAAAATTAAGAAACACAAGTTAAATTAGTTCAGTTACTTTATGTAGATGCACCATTGTGCCAGATGTTAAATGCATTACTCATTAGTATGGATTTTCTAATTTTATCTTACTTTTTGCTTTTATTATTTTCTTATATATTACCCTTCTCTTTGCTGACAGTTGTTGTTATGACATCTTTACTTTGGTACTCGAGGGACAAAGTGAATTTGTCTCTTTCACCTCTTTTTCTCTCTGAAAGCAATACTAGCTGCTCTGTGGGCTTGCTTGCAGAAGGTAATGCAGAGTGATATGAGTAATGAATGTCAATCATCCTTCCTTCTTTCCCCTCTCTTGTCCCTCACAACAAGACTAAGAAAAATCAACCAGGGCTGAGACAGCTATATTTAATTTCCCCTGGCCAGTTGCCTATATACAGATAGATCTTCATAAACAGCAAGGTCACCAAACCTATATATTGATTTATATATGTAAAATGTATTTTTGTGTAGGGCCTTATTAACTTCTCTGGGAGTTCCCAGGCTATGGACAGATATTACTGTAACAGAAGTGCAGCACACAAAACCCATGACAGAACAGAAGTTTGGCACACATAGAACATGTCTACACATGCATTTAAGTATGACTAAATTTGATGTGCATTAAGCAATTTTTGGCAGGTGGCACATATTAGTGCCAAGTTAGTGCCAAGTCCCTGGAGCCCTGCCATATGCCCCTAATGTTTGGGCAGACCCAGCACTAAAGTTAGTGTCAGGTCGCATCTACACATACTTTAACTAGGCACTTTAACTAATCGCGCCTAAATTTGATACCTAAAAGCATCAAATTTAGTCATGATAAGACTAATTTCACCATTTATAATGTGCATTAAGGGTGCGCACATGTAGATACATGCTTTAGTTTTTTTTAATGATGTTGTAACATAACAAAATGAAATACACTGAAATGTGATCTCAATTTGAATGGCTTCTCCCACCTACCCATTGGCTTCTTCTTGTGGGCTTAACCTTTATTTGTCAACGGCAAAACCTGATATCTATATAATTTCCTTTCTTTTGGGGGAGGAGCAGTTTTTAAGGGAGCAGTTTTTTTTCTAGTCTTTAATGCACAAGCAGGTGTTCATTGCTAATTACTGTTAAGTGCAGAATTTCCATAATATAGTAATTAGATTCATCCATACTTTTAAACATAATGGGCTGTCATCAAACAAATGATATGAGATAAAACAGTTTCAAAGTTTAATTAAGTAATCTGAAAAATGTTCAAAATGAATTAATAATGTATATCAAAAACCTGGCATTGTGATAAGTGAGGTATGAGATCTATCAACAGGAAAAAAAGAGATTAACCCATGAATGGTAAAGTTACTGAGTGTTATTTAATATCCTATTAATCAAAGCCATATCCTGGCATCTCAGTAAAACCTGATGACATTTTACTAAGAATATATTTGTTTGCACAAATCTTTATGTGATGAAGTTTAAATAATTTCGGTGGAGATTATTAAGATTATTAATGATAAGTAATACCAGTATTTAATGATACATGTAGAAGACACTGGTTTGGAAATTCCCAAACTTAACAGACCATGGTGCTTAGTAGGGCTGTGCAAAATGGCACCATTCCATTTTGATTTGTTTTTTGAGGTTTCGACTGAACAGTGTTTTGTTTTGAATTTTGTTTTGATTTGAAACCTCTGTTCCATTTCATTTCATTGAAACAGTAACATTGTTTCGATGTTTCACCCATAGGCTATAGTGGGGAAACTCAAAAGAGCCTCTCTCATCTGGCAGGCAGATTGGGGGCCCACAACCCTGGGAGGGCTGTGGGAGCTGTGCCAGTTCTCCTGTGGTTGTGGGCCCTGTTCTTCCTGCCAGATGAGGAAGGAAAGCTGGGTGCTGCTGCCTGGGACCGGGGAGCTGGGGAAGGGAACTGAGCCCAGTTGCTCAGTGCCCCTCCCCAGCACTATGATCATGCTGGGGAGAGCAACTCAGCCCAGCTGAGCTGAGTTCCCCTCCCTGTCACTATGATCGCGCTGGGGAGAGGAGCTCAGCTTAGCTGGGCTGAGTTGCTTTCCCCAGCCCGATTGTAGTGCTGGGGAGGGGAACTGAACGATCAGCCTCAGTTTCCTTCCCCAGCCTGATCACAGAACTGGGGAGGGGAACTGATTCTAGGATCAGTTCCCTTCCCCTGCCCGGTGATCAGCTTCCTGCAGCCCGGCTGTGGAAGGTGGGGAGAGCTAGGACTGAGTTCCCCGTCCAGCTGAGCCACATGGGGCTACGGAGCCACTGGGAGCACAACCTTGGTTCTCTCCTGTCTCCCACCACCTGGCTGCTGGCTGCTTCAAAACTTGAAACATTTCGAAACTTTTGAAACATTTCGACTAGCCTCATTTTGTTTCGAGACTGTTTCAAAGCCCTTCATTTCATTTCAATGTCAGTGTTTTGATCTCAAAATGAGTCAAAACAATGTCGAAGTGAAACAGATGGTGAAATTTCACACAGCCCTAGTGATTAGCCCCACTTATATCCAGGTCAAGATTATGGAGTTTGTATGACTTCTAAGAACACCATCATTTCTCCCTCTTTCTCTTATTCAGCATATTATAAACATCTCCTTTTCCTCTCAGGGTCCTATATTTTCTAGTTTTCTTTTTATCTTGTTTTGTATTGGCCATATGTACCAGTTATGTGACACGGAAACATCTCAACTTGCTTATTGAACCTTATCCAAAACTTGCTGGAGTTCATCAAAACACACCCACTGACTTCAATGAACTTTGGATCAGACCCACTTTACTCTCCAATTCAATGAAGCATGGTGTGAACAAGACTCAACTTAGTATTGATCTCTAACAGAATTGTATTTTTCTTTCCATCCTACCTGATCTCTTTACATTTATTGCTATTCTCAAGTATGGCTTGCTAAGCCAATTGTTTTTCTTCCAACAGAACATTTCACCATCAATATCATCTTGCTAACATTACCCCACTGGCTATTTTTATGCTGTTGAAGAGAAAAAATGTGCTTTTATGTTCAAATGAAATATGTATAATTTACTGCTTCACTGTACCCTCCCTCACTGTCGGTGCCTAGGAGAAATTGCTTACCTCTTTACTTGCTGCTTCTTTCTTTCTCCTATTTTAATTTTAATATATTTTATTATATTTACTTTTGATGTAAAAGTGACTGTCTTTGTTTCTCTTTTAAGCTAAATCCTAAAGTCCTTAACTCAGACAGACTTTCTTTGACATTCAATTAAATCAAGTTCATAAAATATTTCAAATATACATTTTCTTTCTATGTTCTTTTGAGGGTGGCTGGGGGAATCTGATTTTTCTCTTTCTCACAACAGGCAAGCAGTTCTTATGCTTCTGGACACCATCCACTAACGTCAGGAAGAAATTTCCTGCATGGCATAGTATTGCACAATTAGCAACTTCTCGTAAGTTTCCAGGATTGGCCATTGTAAGAAAAAGGAAACAGAGCTATATGGATCATTCATCTGTTTAGTAGAGCAATTATTTTCTTTCCTTGTTTTTAGTATATTTCAATTGTATTTTTTCCTTAAAAGACAGTGATATACTGCTTTGTTGTCTTTCACTTTGTAATTAACATACTTTCAAAAACATATTTTCTTGGTAAATTATACAATACTTTAGGTCGGGATAAGCTCTTTAACTTGTCAAAGCATGTTGAATTTCTTTCACACTTTCTTTCCATCCTTTTTCATTCACCTTTCCTTTCTTTAGCACTGTTAAAATTTTCTCTATGTATTTGGTAATGTCTGTCAAATGAAGAGAAGAAACTAACATTTTGGAAAACACAGCAATCACTCCCTTTTTAAATTGTTGTATTTTCATTTTTATTAGTTTAGAATTCTCATATAGATATATACCCATATTAGATATACATTTTTAAAAGCAATAAGTGACTTAAAAGTCAGTGGGACTTGTGGCCCAAGTCAATGACATGTTATTCATACCCTGATACCTTTCCCAATCTATTTCTTTAATAACCTAAATAAGGGAAAAAACATAGGTCCAAAATGGGATACTGATTTCTACCATGAATCATCTCTTTAATGTAAGTGGAAATTATTGAAGAGTATAGTAGTCATTGTGAGTAGAAGTATAGTGATCTAGGCCCTAGTGGGCACATCTACATGAGATACTTAACTTTGCCTTAGCATAATTTACTGAGAAGTAAGCATGTGCATCTACATGTGCACATGTGTACTTCACAGTAAACCTCCCTAATACTGAGTAAATTTGCTACCTGAAGATGCAGGTAGATAAAGGTCTCCCAGCCTGAGCCCCACAACCATGGACGTCAGGCTAGGAGATAAGCATTTCCCAGCAGTGGCTCTGAGACCATGAAACTTGGTCTAGGAGATAAGTATCTCCCAGCAGCAGCCCTGCAATCATGGTGGTAGCTAGAAAATGGTATTTAGAGGTTTCCTTTTAGGAATTGGCTTGTAGATAAAGTAGATATGCATTAGAACAATGGTCCAGGGGAACAACAAAGGTTAATTGACGACCACAGGGAGACTAGTCAACAATGTCCAGAGATGAAGAGCCATCAGAGGAGAGAAAGAGTACAAAAGGAGCATTTCAGAGCAGCAAAGGATCCCTGAGAGGGAACCTGAGGCCACCATGGACAGAGGACACACCACCAGCTCATCTCACCAACCACACTGGAGTGGGGTGGGCCTCAGCCTTCGACCTCCAGGCTTTTGACATCTGACATTCATGAGAGAACCTCAGAGTGAAGCTCGCATACTGGCCAGATGTACCTTGACTCTGTGAACTGTGGGACTGGTAGATATAGAATTGTTTGCATTGTTCTTATTTGCTATCACTGTGTGTCAATAAAATTCATGTTTTATCAAATGGAGAGGTCATGGTCGGTCTGAGGGTCTTGAGTCTGCCCAGAACAGGGTATCTGGGTCATAAATCCAGTGCCAACAATGAAGCCAGTGCTGGGAGTTCCCTGTTGGTGGGGGCTGGGGAACTTGTTCTCCTTCCAGCTCCATTAGTGCAGAGCTGGGGGGGGGAGGCAGTACAAGCTCCCCAGCTTATTTCCCCCCACTCCCCAGCTCTGTGAGCTCTCCAGCCCCCATCCTGCCCATTTATGGGCATCGCGATTGCAGAGCAGGGGCTGGGAGCTCCTTGCAAGGCAACAGTTCCCCACCCAGCCTGGAGATGAATCGGACAATTCCTAGCCAATCCCAGGCTGTGTGAGGAAGCATGTGCACTCTGGAGGTGGCTGAGGTCTTTTTTGGGCAGTCCCCAGCCAGCTCTGGACTGCACATGCAGGAACTGTCCCATTCAGGGACAGATCTCAGCCCTGTGCCCCAATTGGGTGATTGAGCATAGGTCTTGGAAAGAGCTGCAGAGGTTGGGTAGACCCCAACCCCCTGCCCTGATCCACTGGTGGAGCAGCTGACGGTGAGTTAGCTGCTAGCTGACCCACCAGTGCATCGGGGCAGGGGCCTAGGACCAGCCCTTCCCCTGGAGCTCTTTCCAAGCTCCATGCCCCTTATTGGGAATACAGGGGCAGGAGCTCCCTGCTTCTGTGGAAGGGGACATTGTTCCCACCTCAGCAGCAGGCAGCCCTTTGGGGCCAGGAGACAACTGTCTCTTGGCCTGTTGCTCTCTGCCAGCCCCTGGGCTAGCACACAGGGGGAGCCTGGAGCTCACCCTAATGGCATGTCATTGCTGCAGGGAACTGGGTACAAATATGCTTCCTAATCCTCACATGTGTAGACCCTACCCAAAAAACCCTTACTCTGCAGTAGTTTACTGCACATTAAATCTAGGCTAGAGTAAATGAATGTGTAGATACACCCAATGATTCTGAATTATTAAAATATGCTTGAGTAGTTCTAATATGTCTTGAAGATCATCTAATTATGCATGGCATTGCCAAAGTACAAGGATTTAAAAGTGAAAAAAGCATGTCTTTTAGGTATCACTAAAACTGCATGCTGTCATGTACTCCTATTTTTATTAGTTCTGTTGTTTGTGTCAGAGTGGTGCCTGCCTACTACTTTGTGTTGGCATAGAAATGGTGACTAAAATCACATACTATACCATGCATATCAGCTCCAAAATCCTGCTTCATAATAACCTCATTATCATAACTTAAACATTGGAAATATATTAGGAATGTTTAATCCATAAAATCTGTGTAAACTTCAACTATTATGCTTAAAATAAAACAAGTTCTAAATGCGTTGCAGAAATGTGACAACAAAATATGTAGTGAAGCAAGAATAACTTAAATGCTTGAGAGACTCTTTGACCAACAGAAAAAAAAATGCAGTCATGTGCAAATAAGCAGAAGATAAGAAAGACAGATGTTGCACTGACCTCCCACTCACTGGAATTGGATTGCCAGTTTAGTTACTCTTCTGCAGCTGTTTTCAATGGTCAGGTGGGAAGTCAGTGCCTAACATGCACCACACTAGGTACTGCCATAAATCAGATAAAATCTTTATGGAAGGAATCCAAACTCAATTTGAAAATGTTGGGTACATCACCCTAGTAGCATGGGGAGATTGTATCAGTTTCAATTATTCCACAAAAGCAGGATATGTTAGATATTTGGCAGAGAAAAAATATATGCTGGCAACATTTCATATTTCACATTATAAAAGAAAAATCAAAGGCATATTTCTATCAGGTTCAGACAGTGGCTACTGGAAAACAGATTCTCAAGTAAACAATTCATGAGATATCACTCTGTCTCCTTTTTTACTTTCATCTACTCTTCCTTTCACAAACCCCAAATCTGCTCCTAAAGCAGAAGAACAGAAAGTGCATCTTAGGACAAAAAAAATTCTAATGCAGAATGTAAGCAACATTTTAGATAGAAATGTATCAGGTCAAAAATCAAGCTAATAGGGTGCTGATGCCCAAAGCCCCAGTTAGCAGAACTGATTCCCCACTGATTAAGTGTAAGCAAATATTGTATGTCTAAGTCTGGGTTCTCCAAGTGAACAATAGAATATTTATTTTTTTTAATGCCATATATAATTAGGATGATTAGTAGTAAATCAACCAATCTAGAAAGAGGATAATTACAACTAGAAGTCCTTCCTAATGTACTGGTGCAGTACAACCAGCAATTAGAAATGAAATTGCAATGTAAAATGGCAAAACAGATAGAAATCAATAGCAATGAAAAATTATAAAGTCAAAAAATGGTAAGGAATGCTAACAACATCAGGGAAAAATCCATAGCTGGCAAAGAACTGACTGATGTCATTGTGCAACCAATGGCAAAGTTATCTGAAGACTTGTGGTGCTCAGGAGAGGTTCCAGAAGATTGGAAGAAGGCCAACATGATGCCTATCTTGATGAAAGGGAGAAAGGAAGACCAGAGAAATTACAGGCCAATCAGTTTGACCTCATTCTCTGGTAAAATCCTGGAGAAAATTAGCAAAAAATCCATTACAGACAGGCTAGCAAAAGGCAGTATTCTGAAGGATAGCCAACATGGATTTGTTATGGGCAGGTTATGCCAGACCAACCTCATTTCCTTCTATGATCAGGTTACTCATCACCTGGATGCGGGAAATGAGGTTGATGTTATATACCAGGCCTTTGACCTGGTCTCCCATGAAGTCCTCATGAAAAAATTGGGAAAATGCAGACTCAACTACTTCATGGTTTGGTGGCTAGGTAATTAGCACCATGGTAGGACCCAGAGACTGACATAACTGAGTCATCATGGCGGAGGGTAACCAGTGGCTTCCCTCAGGCTTCAGTACTCAGACCAGTGCTTTTCAACATGTTCATCAGCAGTTTGGATTTGGGTATTAAAAGCAAACTAGGAAAGTTCACTGATGACACCAAACTGTTGGGGTACATGGTCACACTTGAGGACAGGCAGGCAATACTAGCCAACCTGGACAGGCTCGCAAGGTGGGAGGACGTGAACCAGATGTCGTTTAATACGGAGAAATGTAAAGTACTGTATCTGGGGAGAAATAATCCACAACACACTTACAGGGTCGGCACTGCTACACTTGTTAGCACCGCATCTGAATGAGACCTGGGTGTCGTGATAGACAACAGAATGAATATGAGCCACCAATGTGATACTGTAGCTGGCAAAGCTAATCGAAAACTGCCAGGCATCTCGAGCAAGGCTAAGGATGTCATGCTTCCTCTCTACTTGGCCTTGGTGAGACCACAGCTGGAGTTCTGCAGCCAGTTCTGGGCACCATACTTCAGGAAGGATGTGGAGAAGCTTGAGGAAGTCCAAGGGAGGGCCATGTGCATGTTTAAAGGCCTAGAGACCAGGTCATATGAGGAGAGGCTGAAAGACTTAGGACTGTTCAGCCTGGAGAAGAGAAGACTCAGAGGGGATTTGGTGGCAGCCTATAAGTATAGCAAGGTATATATCAGGGCCTTGAGGGACATCTGTTCACCAAGGACCCCTAGGGGAGGACAAGAAATAACGGGCACAAGCTGACTGAGGAAGGAAAAACTTTACAAGTCAAGTGCTGAGGGTTTGTAACAGGCTCCCCCCAGAGGTGGTACAGTCATCCACCCTGGTGATCTTCAAAAAGCATCTTTATGCCTATCTTGCTGGGGTTATCTGATCTCATCAGTCTTTCCTGTTCTAGTGCAGGGGGCTGGACCCAATGATCTGTAAGGTCCCTTCCAGCCCTTAACAACTATGAAACTATGAAAGTTATGGGCACTAGGAAGGGATTTAAAAAAATGTATTTGGAATAAAAAAAATACTAACAATGTTACATAAACATTGATCAGGGATAGACATAGCAGGCCTGGACAATTAGTACCCAAGAATTTTGAAGCCTGGGAGACATGGCTTACAGTGACAGACTAACAGAGCTCAAACCATTTTATCAAACAGAAGATTTAAAAATGACCTGGCTACAGTATATAAGTGCTTTCCCATAAAGAACATTTTAATCCTTTTTCATCATTTCTGTTGTAAGGAATTTTTTGTAAATGTTTCCTTCCATTTTGATATGGATTAAAACAAATTTCAAAACATCAACATTTCCTCTTAAAAACTAAAATGAGAAAGTACTTTTTAATGCAGTGCATAGTTAACTTGTGGAACTCATTATCACAGGAGGTTGTAGAGACAGAAAGTATAGACAGGTTCAAAACAGGACCAGACAAATTCAGGGACAATAGATTTATTAATAGCTATTAAACAGAACAGTTAGAGATGTATCTTTTGGCATCTCTAAACAATGATGGTGGATGCCAAGGAGTGTAATGAACAGGGGACCCATCATTCTAGGTCATGGGTGGGCAGCGTACAGCCCACAGGCAGGATTGGGCCTGCAGCAGACTCCATTTCCCAGCAGCTCCTGCCAGTGTTGTTGCAGCCGGTTTCCATGGAGTCCCCAGGGGTGGTGGGGCATGACAGCCTGGGGCCAGGATTTCTATGGAGACCAGCCTGAGCAGTGCTGGCAGGGCACATGGCTAGCCAGGGAGAAGCTCTAAGGCCAGGATCTTGTGGCAGTAACAGCACAGGCTGCAGCCAGGGCACAGTTATGATCCGCTACTCACGTACCCCAGGCACGGGCATGCAGGCAGCAGATCACAGACCACACTGTCACCACCACCAAATCCTGCACCCAGCTGTGCACCCTGCCAGCACTGCTCTGGCCAGTATCCATGGAAATCCTGTCCCCACACTATCACAGCACTGCTACTTCTGGAAATTAGGGTCTCCATGGAAATTAGCTGCAGTGACACAGGCAGGGGCTGCTGGGAAATGGAGTCTGGCTGCTAGCTGGATCCTTCATTTTACCTACCCTTCTGTAAGTCTACTCAGTTCAATGCTCCCGTTCTGCCACTGTCAGAGAGAGGACACAGAGCTAGGTGGACCACTGGTCTGACCTAGTATGTCACTGTTGCAGGGCACCTCAGTGCTCTGCTCCTAGAGAGTGGAAACTGCCAGGGAGAGAGAGCCCTGGCAGGACATAATGAGCACAGCTGTGGGGTGCCGGGGCCACTAAGGAGAGTCAGCTGGCCAGAAGCGGGCAGGGCCTGGCCCTCATAAAGCCCAGGGCTGAGGCCAGGCTGGCAGTTTTCTGCCAGTGGCTAGGGAGGCAGGAGCTCCT